>NC_133463.1:86154890-86460515 GCF_048565385.1 Saimiri boliviensis | reverse complement strand
CACTACTGAGGCATGTGGTGGGGCAGGAGAAGGGTGCTTCTGCATTTTGGCCTGAGCATGAGAACACACACCTGGAGTTCAGGGACCCAGCTAACCGTGTAAATATCAGAATTTTTAGTGTAGAGATGATGTGATGATGGTCTGGATTTGGGGTCCCCTGCACATTCTTATGTTGAATCCTACTTGAGACGTGAGGACATTTGGAGGTGAGGCCCCTGGAAGGTGATTAGCACATGAGGATGGAGGCCTCATGAATGGCATTTAATGCCCTGGCGGAAGAGGCCCCAGAGAGTAGCCTTGTGTCCTCCTCCATAGGAGATTACAGTGAAAGATAGCTCTTGGCAGACACCAGATCTTCCTGCACCATAAAGTTCCCAGCCTTCAGAGCTACAATAAAAAAAATTTATGTTGTATAGAAGCCATTGATCGATGGTGGTTTGTTATAACAGCCCCAAATGACTACAAGACAGGGCATCCACTATCAGACAATGGAAAAAATCTCTTCTTATGCACTCACTCCTCAGAAAAGAGAGCTGAGCCCCCAGTCCATTGCAGTGCCCAGAGGTCCTAGAGGAGGAAGATCCGAAGAAAAGCTTGAGAAATATTCAAGTAAAATAGGCAGAAGCCAGCTTGGTTGGTGTCAAGAAAGCCCATAGAATAGAGTTTTTCCTAGCCACTAGACCACCAGGGAGACTAGAACAGAGTTTTTCATAAAGCAGTGAAGAGTCAGACATGTCAGCTGGTGCTGAGAGGTTAGTGTATTATTAGTCAGGGTTCTCTAGACAGACAGGACTAATAGGATAAATGTATATATGAAAGGGAGTTTATTAAGGAATATTGACTCACATGATCACAAGGCGAAGTTGCACAACAGGCCATCTGCAAGCTGCTGCGGGGCAAGTAAGTCAGTCCGAGTCCCAAAACCTCCAAAGCAGGAAAGCCGACAGGGCAGTCTCAGTCTGTGACCAAAGGCTTGAGACCCCCTGGCAGACCACTGGTGTAGGGCCAAGAGTCCAAAAGCTGAAGAACTTGGAGGAAAAATCCAGCACAGGAGAAAGAGGGAGGCTGGAAGACTCAGCTAGTCTAGTTTTTCCACGTTCTTCTGCCTGCTTTTATTCCAGCCCCACTGGCAGCTGATTAGGTGGTGCCTACCTAGTCTGAGGGTGAGTCTGCCTTTCCCAGTCCACTGACTCAAATGTTAATCTCCTTTGGCAACACCCTCACAGACAAACCCAGGAAGATAATACTTAGCATTTTTCAATCCAATCAAGTTGACAATATTAACTATCACAGTTTGGTAGGGGGAGAACAGAGAATTAATTCGTCATTGGCTTCAACCAGCAGGAAACCTCTCATAAGGTTGATAAGGACATTTCAGAGCTGTGATGGGTGTGAAGCGTCATTGAGTCTCCTGGGGACACATCAGAAATGAGAGTGTAGAGAAATTAATACAAAGAACCCCTTTAATGGGGTTTGCTGGGAAGAAGAGCAGAGAGAGATGTTGGGATGGGTCTGTATCTATGTATCTATGTATATCTATGCAGATATCTATATCTATACTTGTACCTATTCAAATATACATATATCCAAATACACATATTTAAATCTAGGATCTAGGAGTGAAAATCCATCTCCTTCAGCTTTTCTAGTCTTGCTTTTGGACTCTTTCCCAAGGGTGTCATCTGTTCTTCCATGTCACTCTTACTAGTGAGGGTTTCCCATCTTTATAAGCCCTGACACTCATTAGGGCCTTGGTTCACATATCAAACAAAAAATTAAGAAGGTTTGGTGCACAGAGTTTAGGTTTCTTGCAAAGTGTAACAGCAAAGACCTTTTAAACGGTAAATGGTGGCTGACGATGGAGCATTTTGACATACTGTTTGTTACGAGGCTCTTATTCTATACATTAAAGCCAGTTAAAGTTTTTTGAGCAAATAAGTAATTTGATCAGCTTTGTGTCTTAGAAAAGTAGTCACTACATGTTAGGTAAGTGATCTAATGAGTAAATGAGCGAGATATTAAGAGATGTTAATGAGTAAGGACATAATTGAGAGAGATTTAAAAATAGAATAAAAGTGGGGTAGCAGGTCATTCTAAAAACAACTAGGAAGCTGGAGTGGATGGGAGGAGACCTGAAGCTGATTAGGAGGCTCCTTTGAGATGGAAAATGAACATGAGATGGAGAAATTCGTTAATCCAGGTTGTCTGAAGAGCAGAGAGCTGGAGAGGCAGAGTGTGCTGGGTGTAAAAGCCCAGAGAAACAAGCCACATTTCCCACTGGAAGGACAAGCTTTTCAGGCTTCACACCAGGTGTCCCCAAACTTTTTACACAGGGGGCCAGTTCACTGTCCCTCAGACCACTGGAGGGCCGCCACATACTGTACTCCTCTCACTGACCACCAATGAAAGAGGTGCCCCTTCCTGAAGTGCGGCGGGGGACCGGATAAATGGCCTCAGGGGGCCATAGTTTGGGGACGCCTGCTTCACACCAACCCCATTAGTCAAGGACTTCTTGCCCTCACACCTCTCCCCACTTTTTTATTTTTATTTATTTATTTATTTATTTTGAGATGGATTCTCATTCTGTTGCCCAGTCTGGAGGGCAGTGGCACAGTATCAGCTCACTGCAACCTCTGCCTCCTGGGTTCAAGGGATCCTCCTGCCTCAGCCTCCCGAGTAGCTGGGATTACAGATGCCTGCCACCACGCCCAGCTAAGTTTTTGTATTTTTAGTAGAGATGGGGTTTCACTATGTTGGCCAGGCTGGTCTCAAACTCCTGACCTAATGATCTGCCCGCCTCAGCCTCCCAAAGCACTGGTCTTGCCCTCTTTTCTTTCTAGTGTGACTTTTTGTCCCCAGCCTTTTCAAGCACTGAATAATCACGGCTCCCCAGTTGAGAGAGTTTCGTAAGAAGATAAATAGCATAATTACCTATGTGTCAATCCACATGACGTTATTGCACTGAGCAAACGTTAACTTGAGCTGCTGCTGCTAAAACAAGATTAAAATCTCATCAGGATGTTCAAGAACTACTTGTCCTACCTTCAATTTGTGGTATGAATCATGGTTAATGTTTCTTTTTTTCCCCAATTGCTCATTATAACCTATGCCATTCACTTCAGAAATGCAATTATCCACTACACTAGCCCCAGTTGTAAAGACCAAGTGATATTTCACATTTTTATGAGTGGAGGGGTTAAGTGTCTTTTAATAGTTCCTGTTGAGAAACTTGACCGGGAGTTGTCCTTGATCCAGTCTAGGGGACATTCTCTTGTGCAGGGTGAGCAAGCAAAAATATCAGGAAAAACCCTGAGCATGCTATCCATCCAGAGCTATTGATTCAGAAACAGCAGTAGGACATCTGAACTGGGCCAGGGCTGAGGAAGAGAGTCAAGGGAGGGAGGCAGACAGAATCCTGTAGAGACTCCTACCAGGGATGCCTTCGTCTATGAGGAAGGAACCACGGGTCAGTTCAGAGTCCAGGGCCAGCAGGAAGAAGGGAGCTTTGACAAAATTGTAAAACGTGAATTCCTTTAAAAATGTTGGTGGAGTTCCCACTCTGCGTGATACCTTTGGTGTTGCAGATTTAGGGATAAACAGAAAATTCACAGTCCCCGTTTTGATGGAGTTTACATTCCTTAGAATAGAAAAGCCTGGAACAAGTGATTATAAATAGATTCAGAAGTAACTCTCTTATAGCTCAGTGGTGTCGGACACATCTTTTGAAGACCCCAGAGTTCCTTTTGTCTGACATAGCTTTCGGATAATACAGGGGCATTCTAGATACGTGGCTCCACCCTTCCCCAGATAAAGCATGCCCATCATGCTGAATGTACTCCTGCTCACAGGTACAGATTACACTCCTGCAGACCCTGGCAGCACTCCTAACTGTGCTGCCAGGATCTGCCTTTCTCAGTATTCAAAGTTGCTTCATCTGAAAATGACTTACATTCCTACTTCTTCCAGAAACTTTTTCAAAAAAATCGTGAGATCGTGAGCATGTGTTCTCGAGTTTTATCTAGTTTCTTCCCTGCTTCAAATGATATTTGGCACATAACACTTGTTCCATTCTGTGTGTCTGTCTATCATTTATCCATCTATCCATTTACCCAAACAACCACCTTTCCTTCTTTCCTTCCTTCCTTCCTTCCTTCCTTCCTTCCTTTTTCCCTTCTTTACTTCCTGTCCCCCGTCATTCCATCTATGTGTCTGTCTGTCTATCTATAGAATGTTTCTACATGTGATATCTCACTTGCTCTCTATAACAACTTTTCCAGCATGGCAAGGCAGGAAAAATGCAATTATGTCTGTATCACAAAGGAAGTTGGAGTCTCCAGACCACTGCTTGGGGAATCATTAACTATTGTTTTAAATATACCCCCAGCAAGACACTGGAATGCACCAAAGATCTTGTATGAAATTTAGATCACTTTTGTGACTTGACTGGGGGCTCCTTGTTAAATCCATATTGTTGTCCTTTGACTTGACACTCGGGGCAGGCTGATGAGGATTCCCTTCTTTTCTGGATACGCTGGGAGCTGATTGCCTGTTCCCGTAGAATTGCCACAAGGACCTCCCATGGTAAATTCCTGCAGGCCAGAGTGAATTTTAAGTCAGATTATTATTATTCTTTTTAAATATAAAACTTGGTTACACCTTTCTAAAGATTAATGCTTTAATGTTTTCTAAAGTAACATTTAAACATTCCAGGAAACATAATTTATATTTGATCATCCTCAAACTGCTTTTATTAAAAAAAAAAATCTGTTCTAGATGGGATGACAAACAAATGCATAGTTCAGGGAGGTTGAGGGTATTGCTCAAGGTCACAGCTAGTAAATTGCAAAGCAAAAAATTCAAACAAAGCTCTTTCGTTTCTTTTCTTTTGCATTCTGGTGAATGGCAGATTTACCCAGTGGAAATGTGTATTTGATCTGTAGCTTGAATTTTGCAATGCTACAGGCTTATGGTACCCACAAGCATAGTGGGGCAATGACAGCCCAGTTCTAGGGTGGGCAAATTTTGAATTCAGTGTTCCCCTACATAGTGATATTCCTGTTCTTTGGAAAATCATGTAAAGAATTCTGAGCCTATCATGATGACTTGACATAAATTTAAAAAGCAAAAATCACCTTCATCATAAGCAACATGAATATGAGCAGAGAATCCAGAATAAGGGAGGTGAACGTTCCCCTGAGGCTGTGGCTCATCCTCAGGCCACACCTAGAAATGGCTGCCATTTCTGGTCACTGGTCATCAGAAGGACATACATTGCTATGCATACTCCTGAGAACTATCAGAGGAGAGGGTTTGAGACTCAAGACAGTGAGTGATAGCTGTAGAAAAATGGGATTGTTTAGCCTGGGCAAGAAAAGGCAGGAGCCAGCAGGAGCACAGAGTATGAGCTTCGACAGCTTGATGGCCATTGCCTGAGGAACAGATTAAAAATCTTGGTGTATGTGATTTTTGAGGGCAAGGATATAAATGTATGTTTCTTTGGATCAATGTAAGAAATATATGTCCAGCAACTAGAGTTCATTCACAATAGATTAGGCTGCTTTGTGAGGTAACAGTCTTCCTGTTCCTCGAAGTGTCCAAGCAGAGCCTGGAAATCACCCAGCATGGAGCCTTCAGACCTGCTGAAGAGCAATACTCAATTATCTCTCCAATACTTAACCTGGAAAGAAGAAAGGGTCCAAAGTTCTCTAGCTTCTGGCCAAGACTTTCCAGCTCCAACCTGCCAGTGCCATTACCACAGCCATTACCCCAGCCCTCTTGTAACACCATCTGGGCAATCCTTTCCTGGCTGAAACTCTGTTTAAGTGTAGTTACCACAGGAAGCCTGGGATGCCTCAGTCATTTCTCTTCTGGACTCTCATTCCTACTGGCCACAAGTATTCTCTGATCGAATAAAATTCTTTTCCTCTGCAGCCCCTGAAATCATCCATTCTGCCCTCTGAACTCACTGTGGTCCATCAGATAAATCTCCTGTACCTTCTGTGCTTTCAGTTTATTGTGACCTCCTCTTCCCACCCTCCTCACTAAACAGGGTCTGCGAAGCACGTGTCCTCAGACCCTCCCTCCATCAAGCCTCCTTGTTGTGGTCGTCTTTAGATGTCCTCATTCTTTGATGACTTCAATGCTTTTCTCTCTGTTGTAATTCTTTGTAATTTCACTATCCTCACAGGTGATCGTTCCAATATTTCAGCCCTGGTGCTCCTTAATCCCCTCTCCTCTTAGGGTCTTGATTTCCACTCTGCTTCAGGCAGTTACTCCAGTGAGACTTACTCCAGCTCTTAATTATGACAATACCCCCTTCTCCATAGTCTTACCCTAAACATTCCCCTCTCTAACACCCTGCTTTCATTCAAACCCATTTTCTCCACTATTCCACACCCGGCAATCATTCCACTAACAAAGATCTCCAGATCTGTTGACTCTACACTTCTCTCCTGACCAAGCTTATAGTCCATAATACATGATTATCACACCCTCTATGCCCTGGGTCCCTTCTCCCTCATTTAACTCTCAGGAGCAAATGCCAGCTGTGTTTAGATTCTATTTGTTTTTCCTGTGTTCTCTGTACTTCCACTATAACAGCTGTTTATGATAGAGAAAAATTTTAAAGTCATTCTGATTGGTTGTCTCCTTTAAAATTAATGCTCACTAATACTACATAAGCTCTTGGTGCTAGCCAGCAATGCTACTTGTTCCCTTAGTCAAGTCACCATCTCACATTCCTAGATAACTGTTTTATATGCTTTTGTTGCCCACAGACTTCTGATACCTTCTTCTCATCTTTGATCTCAGGTGATGACTTTAATTTCTGTTTTATTGAAATGATGAGACAAAAACTTCCATCCCCTCACCACCAATGCTAACAACCTCTTGAATCTTTGCCCATCATTTCCACGTCCCCTCCCATTGCTTTGGATGAATTGACTTTGTTCTTATCCGCAGTGACCCTTCTATGTATGCCTTAGTCCTATTTCCATTTCAGATAAGAAAGGGCATTTTTCTAGCTATTTCCACCTTCTCTCCTGCATTAAGTATCTCCTCTCCCTTTAGATGATTTACACCAGCACACACTATAGTATCTCCCAACTTCAACACAATTACCATGTCTATTGACTTCCTTCTCCAACTATTGCTCAGTTTATTTACTCTCTTTTATAGTAAATTTCTCAAAGAATCATCTATATTAATTTTATCTCAATCTCTTTTAAACTTGCTCCACTCAGCCACTATTACAATAAAATAATTTTTCAGGAGGTCATTTTTTCTATCTTATTATTGCTATTCCAGTGGTCAGGGCTTAATACTTACTTCACTTAAAAAATAAGTAATGTTTGACAGAGATCACCATTTCCATGTTATCGAAAGACTCTTTACATTTGGCCTCTAAGAAACAATCTACCTATCATGTCACCTTAATCTCTCTCTGTCCCTCTCCCTCTTCCTCTCCCTCTTGTTCCTTCTTACTCTCTTCACCTCTAAACACTCAGTTCTTAGACCCCATCTCTGTCTTTATGACCTCTTTCTTGTGTGACTTCATCCACCTCACCATCTGCAATGCCAAATGCATGCTGACTTTCACATTTATGCTTCCAGCCAAGACTGAATATCACGTGCTTTTTTTTTTTTAAGCTCATTGTATGGCATCTTCATTTGGATGTAATAAGAGGCTTTTAAAATGTAACATGCTTGAAGACAACCTTCTTATCTATTCCCACACACATGCACATATTCATGCTCTTCATACATTGTTGCCCATCTGCTTTGATCATCTCTTATTCACCCCATTGGTGAAGGAGTGATCCTCTGCCCTAAATGGTACATGATGGCTGAACACACGATACCCAGTCCTGGGCAGATGAGACTGGCAACAGTTTTATTAGCTGCAAATACTGACAGCCTGGGGAAGGCACACACGGGAACACCCGTGCAGGGCTCTACTGGGGTTGCATTTAGGAGCAGAGTGGAGTGAGTAAGCAGAGGCTGTGGGAGGCAGGCTTGTAGTGATCAGCGTGATGTAAAGGTGAGATGTGACGATGTGACTGGGCATGGTGGCTCACATCCATAATCCCAACACTCTCGGAGGCTGAGGTGGGTGAATCATTTGCAGTCAGGAGTTTGAGCCCAGCCTGGCCAACATGGCAAAACCCCACCTCTACAAGAAAAATAAAATAGCAGGGCATGGTGGCATGTGCCTGTAGTCCCAGCTAATAAAGGGGCTGAGGCAGGAGAATTGCTTGAACCTGGGAGGTGAAGGTTGCAGTGAGCTGAAATCATGCCACAGAACTCCAGCCTGGGCAAGAGAGTTAAACTGCATCTCAAAACAAAACAAAAATGGTGAAATGCTCTCTGGCTCTTGTGGGAGGAGATGAAACCCATTAGTTTGGGAATCTGGTGGAGAGCAGCTGGTCCAGCTGATGGAGAACTAGCCAGTGGAGAGCCTTTCCCTCTTAGCGGCGACATATCTGGCAGAAGCAGTGGAACTAACAGTGAGACCTTTGCTGTCCTGTGGGGCTTAGAGATGTCAAAGCAACACATGGAGCACTTAGGTCTTAGGGTACACCATCCACATTTAACAGCTGGCTGCGTCCCACTAGTTGTTAAGGCGAAAGCCGTGAAGCCACTCCTGACCTCTCCTGTCTTCTGGTATTCCACATCTAACTCCTCAGCAAGTTAGCTTAGTTCTCAGACAAATCTCTGAGTGATTATTATTGTGGAGTTTTTTAAAAAACTAATAAAGTAAAAGAGTAAACAAAGGCACAGAAAGTTTAGGCAGCTTACCCCAAATTCCACAGTTAGTGAATGAAAAAGCCCAATTCCAGAGTCCGCCTTTTTATCCCAAATGGTGTTGATAAGTACTGTCACTAAAGACTTTCAACTTTTCTCTTATTTGAGCACAAGGTATAATTTTACTTCCCTAAATTCCTGGAAGTTAGCCAATGCCATCGGATCCTCTTTGATCAAAGAAATCTTAACTAAGGAAGCGGTGCTGTTCCTGGGTTGAAGTTTTCAGCGTGTTTCAGTTGCCTCCCTTTCACTCCAGGGTTGAGGAGGGATTCCCAGCCTAAGGTTATAGGGATGGCCACACACATGACATGAAAACTGGATAAAGGAGATGAACAGCATTTATTAGTCACATACACTCACAGCTCAGTGGTGAGGACACTTCACATCATACAGAGACATAAAGGAGCTACCCAGAGAACAACCAGGGGCTGGCGAGGGGCAGACTGTGTAGTAACAGGCAGCGGGAATGTCCCTGGTTCCACAGAGAGCTGCGATTGGCCTGTTTGAATAATTTTGCAGACTGACAGAAAACTGAAACCCGCTATTCAGGATAAGCAGGAACTGTGCCTGGCCTGCATGATAAGGAGGATGGGAGACCTTATCCAGGAGAGCAGAGTGGGGTGGGAAACTTGGAATGGGGCCATTCAAGGTCCTCCTTATCTCACCAGATGTCAGAGCAGCACATAACATTAAGCCTTGATTTTAGGCCTAACTCCTTGCAGAGCCAGTGTGGGGCTGTGTGTGCCCTTTCTACTCTTGTGATAATCATGGAAGAGCACAGAGAGACAGAGTCTATGGCTTTCCTCCTGGCTGAGCATGGCCTGCAGAGTAGCCTCACAGATCCACACCAAACCAGACTCATGCTGTGAGAGATAACTACACTTCTGGTGTTGTGGCAAGCCCCCTGCTAACATGGCCCGTAGATTCTGAGTACACACCTTCTCTTAGTTATTTAATGAAACGATGGTCTAAGTGCTGCTATGAAGGGGTTTTGCAGTTGGAATTAAGGTCCCTAATCAATTTGAGCTAATAAAAAGGGAGATTATCCTTCATGGGCCTCACCGAATCAGGTGAGCCCTTAAATGCGACCAGACATTTCCTGAAGACAAAGATGCAATATGTGGAAGGGTGTGTGGAGGGGGCCACATGGCAAGGACCTCAGAGCAGCCTCTGTAAGCTGAGGGTGGTTCAGCTGACCGCTATCAGGAAAATGAGGATCTTAGACCTACAAGGTCTAAGGCAACCACAAGGCAATGTATTCTGAATTCTTTCAACAACCTGAAGGACCCTGGAAACAGATCTTTCTCCAGTGGAGCCTACAGATGAGAACACAGCCCCAGCTGACAACTCAATTTCAGCCTTGTGAATTTCTGGGCAGAGGAGTCAGCTGAAATGTTCTGGACTCCAAAATGAGATGATACATTCACATCTTTTTAAGATGCTAACTTTGTGGTTACACAGGTTAATTACCTATGAAGGGACTTTGCTGGTTAATTACCTATGAATGGACTTTGCCTGTTAATTACACCTGCAAAATATCTTCACAGCAGCACTTAGACCATGGTTTTATTAAGTAACTGGGAGAAAGTATGTAATCAGGTAGCAGGGGTCTAGGGGCCACCTTGGAAGGGGGCTTGCTGCAACAGCATTACAGCAGTTGTCTTTCACAGCCTGAGTCTGGCTTGGTGTGGGTCTGTGAGTCTGCCCTGCAAGCCGTCATCAACTGGGGCCAGACTCCCTGTGTCCTTCCATGATCACATTACACATTACGTGGTGATACGGTTTGGTTCTGTGTCCCCACTCAAATCTCATCTCAAATTGTAATCCCTACATGTGGAAAGAGGGACTTTTAACCCCTACACGTTGAGGGAGAGAGGTGATTGGATCATGAGAGTGGCTTCCCCTATGCTGTTCTCATGGTAGTGAATGAGTTCTCACAAAGTATGATGATTTTTTAAATGTTTGGAAGTTCACCCTTTGCTCTTCTCTCTTTTGCTGCCTTCTGAAGAAGGTGACTGCTTCCCCCTCCACCATGATTGTAGGTTTCCCAAGGCCTCCCTAGCCATGCAGAACTTTGAGTCAATTAAACTTCCTTTGTTTGTAGATTACCCAGTCTCAGGAAGTTCTTTATAGCAGTGTGAAAATGAACCAATACACACAAAAAATAGAAAACTACTACAGTTGTGTTAGTTGTGCTAAGCTGAGATATGGTGTTTGGTCATGGCAGTGTTAACCACAGCATAATCTATTCATTTGACTGGTTTTCACCTTCTCTGAAGCACTGAAAAAACTTGTAGTTACCCAATAATCCAATTATTTATCTTTTCCAACTAAATGGTACGCTCCACAACTTGTGGAAGACCTTGTCTGTATTATTCACTTTTGCACCCTCAGTGTTTATCAATGAAGTTGTCACATGATGGACATCCAATAAATGTTTGTGAAATGGACATATAATGGGAGATGAGAAAATCATATCCAGTAGTGGCACCAAGCAAAGATTAATCAATTCATCTTGAGTGAAGGAAGCATTCAGGGGGAAGATCACAAAAGAGGTATGAAGAGGAGAGAGAAGGTGGACAAGACAGAGAGGATTCTAGACAACATATATAAAGGGGGCTGGCAATTGCATGTCCCATGCTAGCCTTTGACAGAATTTGAGTAGGGCTACAGTATGCAGAGTTGGTGAGATGCAAAGTTAGTTAAAGCCAGAGGCTTAGCTTGTGAAAATCTGCCTGTGCTCACTGAAAAATCAACATTTTAAAAATGTCTCACCTCGTGTTTCAATGACACATTCAGAATTCCAATCCAAATAGTGAAAGCTGTCAGAAGGTAGCAAACAGTAGCAAGCAAGTGTGAAATTACAGAGCTCTTTTTCCCAATAAAAATACATAACTACAGCTTGACAAATCATTTTAGGCCAAGATTTTAAAAAAAAAAGTTGTCTCAATGCTGAAATCCTGGTAAGGACTATGTTGGTCTGACAATTGTCTATGAAGTGACACTTAAATCACTTGGGCTTCCAGGACACAAATGTGTGTGTGTGTGTGTGTGTGTGTGTGTGTGTGTATACACATATATATACACATATATATTCCTTTGCAGTATGGCTGTTATTTATCTGTTCAAGACTCCAGACTAAAACATTGAGCCTAGTCACACGTTTTAAGTATGCACTCCCCAAGACTCATGTGTTAAAGGAAAACAATAATTTTCTCCATCCCTTACCATGTGTTAGGAGATTTGCATGCATTGTCTTCTAGCATCTTATTGTGCTTTGGTTTAAATGAGTCCCTCAAAGTTCGTGTGTTGGAAATTTAATCCCCAATGCAACAGCATTGAAAGGTGGGGTGTTTAAAACATGATTAGGTTACATGGGCTCAGCTCTCCAGAATGGATTAATGTTGTTATCTTGGAAGGGAATCCTGGTAATAGTAGTTTGGCCCCTTCCCTCCTCTATCCTGCTCATTCTCATCCTCTCTCCTTCCAAAATGAGAGAGGCCCTCTCAAGATGTTATCCTCTCTCCTTCCAAGATGATGAAACCCATAAGGCCCTCTCAAGATGCTAGTACCTTGATAATGGACTTCCCAGCCTCAAGAACTGTGAGAAACTAATGTCTTTTCTTTATAAATGGCCCAGTCTGTGGTATTCTGTTATAGCAACACAAAACAGACTGAGACATATTGGATCCTCTTTTATCGTTGGGGAAATGAGGGAGTGGGGGAAAATCTGACTTTCCCAAGGTGGTAGAGTTGCATACATGACACCAAAGTTTTGACTTAGGGCTGATAAATTGCTCAAATCCTTTTTCTTTCTACCATAGCAAACTATTCCAGAATTGTCTCTATTTAAATAATGACTTTGGATGTATGACTCATGTTTATTATCTCACTCAATTTTCTTAAACATTTTGGAACAGGCAGAACATTTTAAAGATGAAAAAATGGGTTCTTGGGGATGTTAAACTCTATTCTCAGTTTTCTATCCTTCCTTCCTTCTTTCCCAGTCGCTGATCATCTAAAATGAATTAGTTAATGTGCTAGACAATAAGCATTAGAAAATGAAGAGCACAGTCTCTCAACTCAAGGAGCTCGGAATCAGTGGCAAAGACTGATTTAGAAAATCAGATAGTTACAGTACAAAGTGGCAGATGTTGTGATAGCAGAATGTGAAATATTTAATGGGACCACAGAAGTGGGAATAAACAACTGAGTCATGATATTGGTGAAGGTTTCAGAGGGTGGCAAGTGAGTTACAATGGCTGAATGGAATTCTTCAAGAGGCCAAAACATGAGGGGCAGTCCCACGAAGAAGGAAAGGCACAATCAGCAATCAAAGACTCTTCATTCATTCACTGGTAATTTATTGGCTACTCAGTATGTGTCAGATGCTGTATGAGGTCCCAGGGCCAGTGGTATCCTAGAGGGATGCTAGGTCCTGACCCTCACCCTCCCTGGTGAGGACTATTTCCTCACCAAGGAGTTGAACATGCGGTCAGAAAAAGGAACTGTATTAGTTCAGGATCTCCACGAAACAGATGCCAATGTGGGATTAAGTGTGCAAGGATTTAGTTAGGGGAAAGGCCTCTGTGAACAAAAATAGGAAGCAGGGAGAGGATAGAAGGCTGCAGATGGTTATGTAAGTCCAATCTTGAGTGACAGTGAGAGAAGAGAATTCTGGGCAAAAGCTTCCTAGACTGCCACACAGTCTAAATCAGGCTGGGAAAAACTGCTGGGGGTGGTCCTATAGCCAGAGTCAGCTGTCAGAGGAGTCCTGTGTCTCCCAGGAGCAGGTTGACTTTAGCTTTGCTTCTGTTCCCAGTTACTGGCCAGTAGATAGTTGCCTTTTGGAGGCATGGCCTCGTTGTAAATACAATGGTGGATATCAAAGCACAGAGCTAGAGCCCTAGTCCTTGCAGGGATTCCCTGCAGTTGGAGGATAACAAGGTGCAATTCTTATGGCCCCCACAGAAACATTAACCAAGGAACCACACAGAAGCGTGTAAAAGTTTATCCACATTAAGCACTAGGTGTAGATAGAAGATTTTGTGAAAGCCTATGATGAGACTCAATCAGTGAGAAGGACAGAAAGGGCTCTCCAGGACACACCTGAGTTTAGGTAAGAAAGATTAGGCAAAGGGATGAGAACAGAGTGAAGGAGGAGAATTTCAGCCAGAGAGAGCTGATGCACAATGGAGCCATAGAAGGAGGGATCTCATTGAAGGAACTTAAAATATGCCTGGTGGGAGCAGAGACAGCAAGGGGTGAGTGGGAGCTGAGGTTGGCAATGTAGACACTGGCCAGCCCTGCAGAGCCCTACATGCTAAAAAAAGATTTTTAGTTTCTGTTGTAAAGCAGTGAGAAACCATTGGAAGGTTATACACGCAATCAAACATGCATTTGACATACAGCAAGGAAGTCAGTAGTGGCTTAGACTGAGTCCTGAAAAGAAACTGTGTTCTCTTCTGTCAAGTTATGGAAGAAGTAGGATGATTCAGGAGTATATATCTACTTTCATTGCTACAAGAAGTCTCCATCTGATCTAAAAGCAATCAGAATTAACTTTATCTGCCCACAAAATACATTTATATGAACAATATTTAATGACACATGAGGGAAAAGCAAGTAGATCACTGTCCCCCAACCCTGTCAACTGGCTCTCCTCAAAGGGGTAGTTGCTCTAACGTGGTTCACATGTGTGTCTCCTTCGGAGCTGCTCCACATGTGAGCAGCAGCATGTGATGATTTACCCTGGCTCCGGCACCTTATATTTTTCACCGAATGTGTCCTAGAGATGCTAGAGTCAACATGGTGAGGACTATTTCCACCTACACGTTGGACACCAGCTCTCCATAATGTACCCTGGGATGTTTCCAGAGCCCAGATTTACATCTGTGTGTGAAACACTGAGTCAGGCTCTCTTAAAGCTCTGCCAGGCCCATTTCCTGGCCTTTGTCCCTCTACCCAGATTCTGCAGTTGACTGGAGGTCCCATGGAAAGCCCCACTTCTCCTCAAATCAGCAGAGGTTGCAACATCAGCTTCCTCTCTTGAACCTGTCTTTGGTGATCTCAATCTTTATAGAAAATCAAGTCTTTTTATTCTTCCCAGAAATGGCAGAAGGATTCCCGCTGTGGCTTAGGGTAGGTTGAGGAAGCTAGGGTATGGGAGAAATGGAATATGAAGCAATGTCTTTCCCTTCCTCCTTTCTTTCCTTCTTTTCTTCTTTCCCCTTTCCCTCCTTTTCTTTTCTCTTCCCAGGAATGTTTCTGGAGTCCTTCCAATGTCTCAGACTTGAGTCTAGACACTAAAGACTAAAATTAGAAGAAAGGCTATAGTTGACACCAGAGCAGACCCCACAGATCATGCTTCTGTCCACATGGAGTTTCTATTACAGTTAGGGAGAAAGAAAAAAAAATATTTTCAGGAGATGATAAGCCTCCTGAAGAAAAATTAACTAGAGTAAGTGAACAGCATACACCAAGGGCTGGTGTTTCAGTAAGACGGGTCAAAGACGCCTCGGAACTTTATGTTCATTACAACACAATTGCTGAAATATGCAAGCAACCTGGGTGTCCAACATCAAGTGAATGGATAAGCTATGATTTTTAATCTATAAAGTAGTATTTTGTGTCAATTTTTAATATTTTTGACTCAGAGGCCTTGGGTCATTGAAGGTTTGATCAGAGAAGTAGGACAGCAATAGGTAATGGATACTAAGGAATTTGCTGTGGGCTAAGACCTTTATACTATCATAGGAGCTGGTGGAGAAGCCCATGTGGGGCTGTTGTGATAGCTCATTCAGGGCAATAGATACAATTGTATCCCATTTTGGGGACACAAAATATCATTTTGGCAATGGATACATTTGCATCTCATTTTTTGTCTCAGTTGAAGACAAAAGTTAGACTCAATGCAAGACAGAAAAGGACAAACTAGAATCCATAAGGACATTCCTTCCAAGCTCAATGATTTGATGACAATACAGGAGAGCTTTACTAAGGAGCTGCATACATACCTGGCGCAAGACTCAGAGAAGCTTAAGGAGGTGATCTGGTGGGTGCTTCAGAAGTCATGGGCCTGGCTTCTGCCTCCAGAAGATATCTGAGGATGTGAGTAGGCGTCCGTGGAGCCTGGTGCCCCACGGTGACCTTCAGAGCATAACAGTGGGTGCTGCTTCCAAGTCCCATGGAGACTTCTTATTGCAGGCCCTGAGTAAGAACCACGCAGAGAAGGGAATTCTAAAAAATGTGCCTCCTTTTTGCCCAGTTGACACAGTACAAGTCTTCACAGACTGGCATTTAGGTCCCTCAGTGATGTTTTACAATTTTACTCATAAAGATTTAAAACATGTCTTTTTCTATGGAGTCTTACATATGATTTTGTCATCATTGTAAGTAGGGATTTTGTGTATTATGTTTCCCAATTATTTGTTGCTTCTATCTTTAAAGACTATTTATTCCTGAATATTGATTTGATAATAATAATTGAATTATCATTTGTGGTTTCTTTTTTTGTTGTTTGTTTATTCTCTTAGAGTTCCCAGTTTTATAACCAACTCATCTACACATAGTGATAAATATACTTCTCTTTCAAATATTATACCCCTAATTAATACCCAGAAGTGAGATTGCTGGATCACATGGTAATTTGATTTTTAGTTTTCCAAGGAACCCCCATACTGTTTTCCATATTCATTAATAAGCCTGATTTAATAATTCCACATTATAAATATGTATGAGAACATTACATTTTATCCCATAAATACATACAACTCTTATTTGGCAACCAAAAAAAAGATATAAAAAAAATTAGAAAAAAGGCTATAATTGACACCATGCCTAAATCCATGAGTCTTCAAAGAAGTGAAGTAGATGGGATAAATAATATGCTTTATACATATGTGTTACATAGTTCAGCTGTAATGTAATACATGTGTTGCTAAAAATCACTACTATTCACAATCAAAGAACAACAAACAGTCACAGCACTAAAAAACTTTATCAGTGGCACATAGAAAAAGAAACTTAATCAAAACTATAGTACCATTTTATATGTGCAAAATAGTTAAGTAATAATACTATATAAATATGCTTTACATATTTATTATACTGGTTTACTATGTGTGGGTTACTGAGATGTGTAGAAGGAAGATGATCCGATATGAGATGAGTGTCTCAGTTGGACGCCCCTATAATCACAGGTTCCAGTGAGGTCAAGGGCCAAAAAGGAGGTCATTGTCATACTTCCTCCAGGTGAGAAGTGACTCTGGCTTATGCCATGCTGGTGGCTGTGGAGGAGGTGGGGAGTGAGGGAATTGTAGATGCATTTGATGGTGGAGCCAATAAGATTTGTTGATGAATTGGACATGGGGTATGGCAGGAAAGGCAGAGTTGTAGCTAGTATCAATGACAGGGAGGAGTAAAAGATTTCAAGGTGATTTGCATCTGTAGCGCAGCTCCCTGTGTTCATAAAGGGAGATAGGTTTAGGGTATAAATTAGTATAGAGCAGGTCACATGGCTAAGTTGCTGAGCAAGCAGGTCCTGGCATCGGGCAGATCCGGCCTTTAAATATTCTGGATCTGGGTGACCTTGGGCAACTGATTTCATCTCCTCGAGACTCCCAATTTCCTTAGCTATAAAATAGGTCATAGTAGTCTCTACCTCATAGAGCTTTGATGAGGATAAAATTCAATAATGCTATAGAGAAACAGAACTATGTCCTACACATAGGGGAAAAAACACCGGAAGAAAAACCTCCACATTATAACTATTAGGATGAAAGAATTCACATTTTGTTTGAATTACATCTTGGGACAGTGTGATTATCAAAAAAGGGAGAGATCCATCTGGCAAATGCACAGGATTGGACAACGTATCAGGAAAATGGGTTGACTCTGTCCCTAGATAAGGCAATTTGTTTCTCTGGCCTCAGTTGCATCACCTGTAAGTGCATTATGAATCTCTATCTCGTATGGGTTTGGGTGACCATGAACTAAATACAACCCTCTTTAAAGTGTCTAACCCCATGCCTGGCATATAGCACTCAATTGTTGTTAGTTGACTCAAATTGAATGAATACATTAGGCACTAGTCAGGGACCTTTTATGTGGTTTAATGAGAGGAACATCTTGAAACAGGATTTTAAAATCTGCTTGTTGTAGCCTTTTCCAAATGACCATGGTTATAATTGCTAATAATTCTGCCCTGGAATCCCCTAGAGCCATAGCCCTGTCAGGTTGAAAAAACAAATATTAGAAAAAAAATTGGTCATCAGACCTTAATATATTTATTTTGCAGTCTTCAGGGTGCCTAGCAACCATTGAAGTTTCTATTCTTTTAAATTATTTTCCAAATGTCACCCAGTCACTAAAACCCACGTTCCATCCTGCTCGAGGAAAAAAGTGTTTAATGGTTCGTGATGCTGATATTACCACTCCACTTCCCACCCTTCATTAGGAAGACAAAATCCTGCCACAGGGAGCACTATTGATTAGCAAGTGTCCCTCTGAATTAGTATTTCATCTCCGCCATATTTCCCATTCATGCGTTGATTATTTATTCTGCTTCCTAGGGTGATCTCTGAATGGCACTAGAGAAAGTATTAATAAGTACCTCACATGAAAAGGTAGAGGAAACAGCCCCTCCATCCTGTCTGTACTTCCTTCAAGGCACCACAGGGAGCTGAGGTAGAGTGGGTATTCCCAGGATACCTGCTCAATTCACACAAACTGAGCCCCAGAGAGAGGAGGGCCCTTTTCTGGGCAAACTTACAGACCCATTGCCAGAATTGAGGTTAGGATTCATACCCTTTGACTTCAAATTCCCTAGTGTTCCTGTGATCTGTGCTGCTTTTTGGAATATGTCTAGCCTTTTGAGGAGCTCAGTCTTGAAGATATTTGGACATGAAAACTTGATGTGCACAAAAGCTTCAGATATGACCAGAGCATGAACTCATCAGGGTCAGAAAGCAGTCTCATTCATCCATCTTTACGTAACTGTGATATTGAATGGAGCATCCCTGAAGCTTTCTAGGTAAAATTGTCTTAGCATTCCAAATTCCACAGCATGGGGAAGTCCAAAAATCTCCCCCAGCCTTAGACAAATTTGTAAAAAGTGTTAACTTTCTCCTCCTCCTCTTTCCATTGGGCCCTACTTCTTTGTATTTAGTCTTGGTATTCTACCATATTAATTCAAATATGACTCATTCCTTATTCTGTCTTCTCAGAGAAACAAAAATACACGAATTACAACTGCACAATAAACTTCATAAGAAGAATTGGCTCTACTGAAGAGCTGGGGTGGGAAGATTGATGGTGATAGTAGGAAGGACTCAGGTTGCTTGACACATCATAAACAAAATCACAGTAAATAATTGATTTTAAAAACATTATCTTTGAGCATTGTCCCCCAAAAATTCCACTTTAGTCTGTGTTTCTCCTAGTGCAAATATTTTTGGATACCACTGAAAGCCAGATACTAGGAGATGAATATACAGAATAAAATAGGCAGGATTCCCCTGTTCAATAAATTTAAAATATATTTAAGGGGGAGATTTTAAGCATCGCATAAATAGCAACACAACTGTAAATAGTTCATAAGTGCTGGGGAGAACTCCAAGAGTGAGAAGGAGTACACAAAATCTCTTAAAGTCTAGGCCCAGATGTAACACAAACTTTCACCACACTCTATCTTGTTGTAAGTTCTGCCCATGTTCAAGGGGTAGGGAAATGGATGCCACCTCTATACAAGAGATGCTAGCTGAAGGTCTTAATGAAAAGGCCATGGCTATAGGAGAGTGGAGAACAGGGTGAAAATCCTAGAGTAGCCTCTTCAGAACCAAAACCAAAGGATGGAAGTCTCTCCAAGGAGCCACTCATAAAACTGGCTAATTAAGGAAGTTCTGTCACAGGAGGAGACTATTTTATCTCCTCGTTGGAAGCTTCTTATGCACTGGGCTTGCTGACATGGCTGATGTTCTTGGAGCAAGCAATGAAGCTTTGGGGGGATGTATTAGTACATTCTCACACTGCTATAAAGAACTACTTAAGACTGGTTAATTTTTGAAGAAAAGAGGTTTAATTGACTCACGGTTCCGAGGCTTAACAGGAAGCATGAATGGGAGGCCTTAGGAAACTTACAGTCATGGCAGAAGATGAAGGGGAAGTAAGGAACTTCTTCACATGGTGGTGGGGAAAGGGAGAGAGAGAGAGAGAGAGAGAGAGAGAGAGAGAGAGAGAGAGGCACTACCCACTGTTGGGCAACCAAATCTCATGAGAACTCACTATCATGAGACCAGCAAGGGGGAGATCTGTCCCCATGATCTCCACCAGGCCCCTCCCCTGACATGTGAGGATTACAATTCGAGATGAGATTTGGGTGGTGACACAGCCAAACCATATCATTCTGCCCCTTGCTCCTCCCAAATCTCATGTCCTTTTCAAATCCCAAAACACCATTATGCCTTCCTAATAGTCCCCCAAAACCTTAACTAATTCCAGCATTAACTCAAAAGTCCAAGTCCAAAGTCATCTGAAACAGGGGAAGTCTCTTCTGCTTATAAGCCTGTAAAATAAAAATAAATTTAAAACAAAACAAAACAAAACAAAACAAACCTGTTAGTCACTTCCAAGATACAATGGGTGAACAGGGATTTGGTAAATGTTTCCATTCCAATCAGGAGAAATTGGCCAAAACAAATGGGCTACACACCCCATGCAAGTATAAAACCAAGCAGGGCAGTCATTAAATCTTAAGGCTCCCTTGGATGCATGTCTCATATCTGGGGCACACTGGTGCAAGGGGTGGGCTCCTAAGTACTTGGGTAGGTCTGCCCCGATGGCTCTGCAGGGTACAGCCCACATGGCTGCTTTCACAGGCTGGCATTGAGTGCCTGTGGCTTTTCCAGGTATACAGTACAATCTGTTGGTGGATCTACCATTCTGGACTCTGGAGAACAGTGGCTCTCTTCTCACATCTCCACTAGAGAGTGCCCCAGTAGGAACTCTGTGTGGGATCTCCAACCCCACATTTCTCCTCCTCACCAGCCTAGTAGAGGTTCTCCATGAGGGCTCTGCCCTTCTAGCAGACTTCTGCCTGGAACATTCAGGCATTTCCATACATCCTCTGAAATCTAGATGGAGGTTCCCAAACCTCAGGTCTTGCCTTCCGTGCACCTGCAGGCCCAACATCATGTGGAAGCCACCAAGGCTTGGGGCTTGCAATATCTGAAGCCCAACCTGTACCTTGGCCCCTTTTAGCCATGGCTGGAGCTGGAGTGGCTGGGACACAGGTTGCTATATCCTGAGTACAGAGCAATGTTCCCCGGGGCTGGGCATATAAAACCATTTTTCCCTCTTAGGCCTCTGGGCCTGTGATGAAAGGGGTTGCTGTGAAAATCTCTGAAATTCCCTGGAGACATTTTCCCCATTGTCTTGGCTATTAACATTCAGTTCCTCATTACCTGTGCAAATTTCTGCAGCTGGCTTGAATTCCTCCCCAGAAAATAGGTTTATCTTTTCTACTGTATGATCAGGCCACAAATCTTCCAAACTTTTATGCTCTGCTTCCTTTTAAAATGTAAGTTCCAATTTCATGCCATCTCTTTGTAAGCACATATGACTGTATGCTGCTAGAAGCAGCCAAGCCATGATATGAATGCTTTGCTGCTTAGAAATGTCTTCCACTAGATATCCTAAATGATCTCTCTCAAGTTCAAAGTTCTAGGGCATGGGCAAAATGCTGCCAGTCTCTTTGCTAAAACATAGCAAGAGTAACATTTATGCCATTTCTCAGTAAGTTTCTCATCTCCGTCTGAGACCACCTCAACGCCTGGACTTCACTATCCATATCACTGTCAGCATTTTGATCACAATCATTCAACAAGTCTCTAGGAAGTTCCAAACTTTTCTGCATCTTCTGGTCTTCTTTTGAGCCCTCCAAAGTGTTCCAACCTCTGCCCATTAATGAGTTCCAAAGTCGCTTACACATTTCCAGGTATCTTTATAGCAATACCCCACTGTCTGATACCAACTTTTTATATTAGTCCGTTCTCACACTGCTATAAAGAACTACCTGAGACTAGGTAATTTATGAAGGAAAGAGGTTTTTACTTGACTCACAGTTCTGCAACCTTAACAGGGAGCATGACCAGGAGCCCTCAGGAAACTTGCAATCATGGCAGAGGTGAAGGAAAAGCAAGGACCTTCTTCTCTTGATGGTAGGAGAGAGAGAGAGAGAGAGAGAGAGAGAGAGAGAGAGAGGAGATACTGCCCACTTTCAAACAACCAGATCTCATGAGAACTCACTATCATGAGAACAGCAAGGGGGAAGTCCATCCCCGTGATTCAATTACCTTCCACCAGGCACCTTCCCTGCCTTGTAGAGATCACAGTTTGAGATGCTGGGGTCACAGAGCCAAACCATATCAGGTGAGGTTGATCTGGTAGCAAGTTTAGGCAGAAAAAGGAAAGAGGACCACTGTCCTTATGTTTCCATTCCCAAGAGTTATAGAAATAGGCCCTACCAATTCATAGGCCCCAAAGTTTGGGTCCATGATTGTATGAGACCCAATTGGGGATTTCAGGCTGACTGAGGACTATTGCACACGGGGCTAAGAGGTGCTTGTAGCAGTGGAACAAAGTGCGCCATGAGTCAGCCTTTAGAGGGCAAACAAGAATAAAAAGGCATGTTTGGGAAGGAAACCCATGCTTGTAGCAGTGGAACAAAGTGCGCCATGAGTCAGCCTTTAGAGGGCAAACAAGAATAAAAAGGCATGTTTGGGAGGGAGACCCATGCAAAGGGGGAATTGTGAAACCAGTGCTTGCCTTCTTCAAGCCCATCAGCACCAATCTCATCACAGGCAATCACCAATGGAGCTCTCTGCTCCCTGCTCTTTTGCCTCCTCTCAAAGGACGTGAGAGGATACCACATTTCCTAGTCTCCCCATCATGTTTGCAGGGCCATTAATGAAGCACCAATTGGCTTGTTGCACATATAGTGGGGTGGCAGGGTGGAGTGCAGGGAACCTTGAGTAGGATATGAAATAAAGTATGAAAATGAACAGATGAGGTATAACAACTGAAATGATGGCTTCAGTAACCAAAAATGACTAAAAATATCCTTTAGCCTTATTTGGATGCCAAAAAACAAAAACTAAAACCCAGAACACTGCCCAAGGGGAAGGAAGGGTTTTTTTGTTTGTTTTTGTTTGTTTGTTTGTTTTTGTTTTTGAGATGGAGTCTCACTCTGTCACCCAGGCTGGAGTACAGTGGCACGATCTCGGCTCACTGCAACCTCCACTTCCTCCGTGTAGGCAATTCTTCTGCCTCAGCCTCCCAAGCAGCTGAGACTACAAGAGCACGTCACCACACCCAGCTAATTTTTGTATTTTTAATAGAGATAGGGTTCCACCATATTGGCCAGGCTGGTCTTGAACTCCTGGCCTTGTGATCCACACACCTTGGCCTCCCAAAATGCTGAAATTATAGGCATAAGCCACTGTGCCCAGCCGGGGAAGGAAGATTTTTAACTGGAAAAAGTAAAACTGTTTCATGTCTTTGCCTTCAGCATATTAAGGCTCCTTCCTAAAACTGCAACTTAATGATTATAATATTGATTATCATCATAATGATATGTCAAGAGGCTCTCCTGGGTAATATCAATCTCTTATTCTCTTATTTTGAAAGTAGCTCCAAGTTTATTCTCTTTAAATATAGACAGGGATAGACTACAGGAAATGAATGAGGACTTTTGAAATGGAGGTTTATTTTTTATCTTATACTTTTGCTGTGAGTTTTAAGTTATCACAAAGTAGTAGTCTTAAAACATCTCATCTTCTGATGGTTTATCATTAATTATAAGTCCATGAATGTCTTTCTGAAAAGAAAAGGGGAAAATATATTTTCCCAGCAGCAGAAGAAATTAATGGAAAAGTAGATGAATATCAAGGGAAAGATTAGTTCTGCTGGAAACGAAACAAAAATCATTTAAAAGACAGACATGAATATAAGACAATGCAAGCTCTTGCAGAAAATTTCATCCACCTCTCACAAAGGAATCAAACTACAGAAGCATGGGGACTGAGGGCATTCTTAATGAATTCATCACTTTTTGTTCATTAAAAATTTAAAGTTGATAAATACTAGATAGTTAAAGTAGTAAGTGGAATTCATTACATATAATAAACAGATACTTGAATACTTGATGCATATTGAATCTGGCTGGTGCTGATTTTCTATAAGTACTAACATTTAGTGATTGTCCCTGAGCTATTTATTAAATTTCAAAAACCAATGAATAATGAATAGAAAATCCATTTGTTCATTAACTTAGAAAATAAAAAAAAAAAAGTCTCCCTCCCTGTTACATCTTTGATTAATTTGGCTTGGAAACAAGTTAGCAGACCCATAAATATTACTCCAGAGTAGTATCTGGCTTAGGAATCACTGTTTGGGGGATTTGAGAAGGGATGTGAACCCATGTATACTTAGTTGGTTAGAACCTGGCCTGGCACAGGTGGGCTACCTAGGGCTTCATTCAAGTGAGTTTTGTTCCAGTGAGGACCTGGAGATCATCACATAACACAATTCAGTATATGCCTCTCTGGCTGTGCTTCAGTGGAGGATGGTCGTTTTTCCAGGAACAATTAACTGTCTTTAAGGTAGTCTAGTGGCAGAAATCTCCACAGGGATTGGAAGCAGGAGTATATTTCAGATGCATCCAACAGATGCAGATCCAGTATGGGGCACCTCTGCAGATTCTCTTTATATTTGTTGTTGCAATGATGCTCCCATCCCTTTGGCCCGGTTTAGTTTTATAAAAACTCTTCCATTCGCATGTCTGTGTATTGATCCATTCCTCCTTCTATAAATCTATTCCATAAAAACAAATACTTGAGGAGACCCTGCTGTGTGAAGACAGTCTTCTGAATACCATGAGCAGAGCCACAGACAAAACAGGCAAAGTCTTTGCCCCAAGGAACTTACATTCCAGTGAGGACAAACGATCAGAAAAATAAACCAGACAATTTCATATGGTGACAGGTGCAAAGCAGAACATACACAGGGGACTGGAGATAACAGGGGTAGACTGTACACAGGCTTCAGGGCATGGCATGGAACAGCCAGAGCCCAGAAGTGAGGAGCATCAGGCCAGTGCCTTCCTCACTCTCCAGCCAAGCTGAAAAGAGGTAGCAAAAGAGACGGGGAGGGAACAAGAGAGAGAGGGAGAGGGTGAAACAAGAGTCATGGGGAAAGGTTAAAGAAAGCAAGGAGATGGGATGAGAGGAGAGAACAGAGATGGAAAGTATTTAACACATCATCCTTTTCAATTATTACAAACCAGAGAAAAGAAAATTGAATCTCAGAAAGAGAAAGCAGTTACTAAAGACTAGACAGGTAGGAAGGAACCAGAGGAGGAAATGGTTTTCAAAGGGAGAGGAGAAAGTGAAAGAGAAGCGGGGTACCGAGGGCTGGGCAAGGAGTTGAAGGGGAACAGAAAGGGGGAGGAGAAAGGAGGGGGAAGAGAGGAGGCAGAGGGAGAGAGGAAAAAAGAGAGGGAGATGGAGGGACTAAGAGAGAGAAGGAGAGAGGAGACTGAGGGGGGAAGAATGAGAGGGAGAGAGATGAGCACACTGGAAGAGGAAGAGTCAAGTGAAAGACTTTAGAGAAGAAATGATAAGGGAAAATCCCAGGGAGGAGAATTATTTGGGTGAGAGATGAGAGAGTAAGAGAGGAGCAAATTAAATAGTGATGGAAAGGGAGACAGTTGATAAAAGTTAAGGAAGAAAGAGAGAGAGAGAGAGAGGAAGCAAAGGAGGCCCTGGGATTTAGGCAATGAGGCAAAGTAAGGGAGAGTGGGATAAAGAGAAAATGGCATGAAGATAAGAGAACTAGAGACTTAGAGCAAAACCAGGGGTGTGGATGGGAGAACGAGACTGTCGTTAGAACTTCCTGGGGAAGGTAGGGAGGTTGGGACCAAAATCAGGGCCATCCCTGTGCACTTTCCCCCACCAGCATCATTCCCCCTTTCCTACTCCTGTCCTCTCCTTCTCCCTAGGTTATTTCTGAATGCCCTATCTCAGCCTTTCCTTTATCTGCAAGCATGACCCTCCTGCCTCCCTGGGGCTCTGGGTTGGGCTACTTCTCCAGGCACTCCAGCCTCCACTGAGCCTGCGTGGCTGCTGTAAGGTGGAATCAGCCACCAGTTGCAAATAAAACCATGAGAAACTTAGAGCGACAGCCCCACTGGAAGCTTCCCTATGATGAAGTGATATAGCTTGGATGTTTGTCCCCTGTAAATCTCATGCTGAAATGATCTTCAATGTTGGAGGTGGCACTTAGCGGGAAGTGTTTGGGTCATAGGGATGGATCTCTCATGAATAGCCTGGTGTTTTCCTCACAGTAATGAGTGAGTTCTCCCTCCATTATTTCCCTCGGAGCTGGTAGTTGAAAAGAGCCTGGTACTTTCTCCTGTCTTTTGATCCCCCTTTCACCATGTGATGGGCTTGCTCTTGCTTCACCTTCTGCCATGAGTAAAAGCTTCCTGAGGCCTCACCAGAAGCTGAGCAGATGCTGACACCATGTTTGTACAGCCTGCAGAAATGAGAGCCCAACAAACCTTTTTTTCTTTATAAATTACTCAGTCTCAGGTACTATTTTGTAGCAATGCAAAACAGACTCATGCATGAACTTAACCTTTTCTCCAGCCACAATGGCTCATGGTCCATGCTAGACTGTCCTCTCTCCAGACCAAAGGCTCAGCAGCTGTTTCTTCATTTGTGTGGTTATTGTCTTTCTCCACCTGCTGGGATTTCATTCTGTTTGTTGTTTGTTCAGTTCTGTATCCCTAGCACCGAGACCACCGCCTGGTGCAGGTCACATACTTAGTAGCTAGATGTAGGCTATACACCAGGAAATTTTTTCCCACCTCAAGCTGGATAAGATGGTCTCTAGGGTGACTTTCAGCTGGAATAGCCCACCAGGCAGAATTCTAAAATGACCCTCCTCTGACTCCTTACCTTGTATAATCCCTTCCCTGAAATGTGAACAGGACTGCAACCTGATTCTAACCAAGGGAACTTTGCAAAGCTGATGAGGTACCATGCCCGTGACTGTGTCCCCTTACTTGGCAAAGGCCAAAGGGTTTCACAGACATAATGAACGTCCATAATCAGCTTGGCTGTAAACTAGTCCAAATGAAGCTCATCCTGGGTGCTCATGGCCTAATTGAGTTATCCCTTTAAAAGAATGTCTGGAACTCAGAGACTTGTTCTCCTGCTGGTCTTGAAGAAACAGGCTTCCATGATTTATACAGCTTCAAGGAAATAATTTTTTTCCAACAAACTGAGAGAGTCTGGAAGTGAATCTTTCCAGACAAGAAGGCAGCGCTGTCCAGTCCTGTGGAACCCTGAACTTTGCCCATACTCCTGACCCACGCAACTGCGAGACAATAGATGTTACTTTAAACCTCTAAGTTTGTGGTGATTTGTTATGAAGCAATAGAAAAGTGATAACACCATTTCATTCCATGCTGTCCATTGTGGGTGGGAAAAGGAGAAACCTATTTCCCAGTGCAGGTCAGAAGGAAGGGAGCCATGATTTCTAGATCCTTCAACAGAGGATATGTCAGCCTGATGGCAGGTGTATGTTGTACCTAGGAATACACAGATTCTTCAAAATGTGACTTTATTCATCCCAAAGATACACATTTGTGGCCAATAATCAGTTAGAGATGGGCTGAAGAACAGAGGTTGTTGTTTGGTAATAGCTGATAGATTTTGGTTAGGACATTTCATTTTCCTGACTTTCAGTTTCCTCATCTGTTTTAAACAGCAAGAAAAGGAAAAATCACAGAGTATTATTTTCTATGGCTGCCGTATCAAAACTACCAAATGTCAGATATAGGTGAAGGGGAGGAAGGCAGCAAATCCCACTGCCATGTGTGTACCTTTACAACAATCTTACATGTTCTTCACATGTACCCCAAAACATAAAATGCAATTAAAAAAGTATTTAAAAAACACACCCCCACACATTCATTATCTAACATTTCTGAAATTTAGAAATTGTGCACATCTCTTGCTGGGCTAAAATTGAGATGGCGAGAGGGACATGTGGTTTCTGGAGGCTCTGAAGAAAAATCAGTTTCTTTACTTCTAAAAATCGTTCTCCAGCTTTTAAAAGCTGCCACACTCCTTGGCTCATGGCTCCTTCCAATATCTTCAAAGCCAGCATAAGCAGGTGGGGCCCTTTTCACATCTCACCATTCTGACCTTGCTGCCATGTTAACGTTTCTTTCTCCAACTCTTTTTTCCTTTTTTTTTTTTTAAGAACAATTATGCTAAGTAGAGCCCACCTGTATAATCTCCGTATTTTTAAGTTGGCTGATGAACAATGTTATTTCCACCTACAACTGCAATTCCCCTTTGCCATGTAATCCAGCATATTCACAGCTTCCAGGGATTAGGATTCGGCCTTCTTTGGGAGTGGTATTATTCAACTGACCACATCTTACAGAATTGCTATAAGAATCAAATGAGCCATTGAAAGTCAAATGCCTTGTATAGCGTCTGGCACATATTAAGGGCTTAATAAATTGTAGCAACCATTGCTGTTTGTAGTTTTCAAATCTGATCTTCTTATTGAACTGGGGAAGTAGACTGCATAGGCGTTATTGCCCCCATATTATAGAAGAATATATTGAAGCTCAGAGAAGTGATAAATCTTGCCCAAGGCTACCAGCCCACCGGCAAGTGGAAAGGTAGGCATTTTCAGATATGCCACAATAAATCTTGCCTTAGAATTCTGACGCAGGATGAAAGGAAAGTTCTGAATGACAAAGCAGTTTCTGGCTTTTAAGAAATGACTTCAAAGCCCCCAATCGTGCCTCTCGGCTGGGCTGTGCCAAAGCTCTAATGGAAGGCATTAGTCAAATTGGAAACAGGCTGTTCTCATTAACCACAGAGAAAACCCTATTTCACGCCCAGATGGAAAGCATCCCGCTGCTATCGACATCAGGCCCTGCTTCTCTTGCCTGCAGTCTCTCTGGGATTCATTCCCCTACTCTTACCTCTGGGCATTCACCACAGACCCTACTGAGGATGTGCAGCCTGTGTTTGCAAGGCAGTCAGGGGATCACATGGGGCTGAGTATCCGATCCTCAGTGCACCATCCTTTGGCAACAGCAAGTTCTTGGAAGTTTTTGGAGTGTGAGTGACATGCTCACAGAGGGGCTGCAGGAACCGGGGTTTGCTGACAGTGGGATTAATGGAGGCACCCCATTACAACAGACACTGGAAAAAGAAGAGAAGGCAGAATCATGAAGTTTTTCACCAAATACTTCTTGAGTACCATACTGGGAGCTGAGCACTGAGGATGTAGAGATATTGAGAACTTGTTATCTCGGCCCTTAAGGAACTCACAGTCCAGTGGTCAGGCAGATCTCTGTACCTAAGAAAGCCTGTGGAGTGTCACTGGCCCTGCAGCAAAGCTTTTCCAGGCAGAGTCCAGCCATCAGCATTCTTCATACAGGTTATGGGGTGGAGGGGGTCAGGAAGGCAAGAAAGCACACTGGATTTATATCCAAACAATAGCTTTCAGTATCATACTGTCATTTGAATCTCTAAACTCTGCATGCCTGAAATGGCAAGGAAAGCAAGTCCCTGTAACCCTAGGTAAATGTGAAGACTGATGAGATAGTGCGTTCCATCTTTCCAGAGCCTCTCATGATCCAGGAGGCCAGGGACCTTCTCCATTGAATTTTCTGCTGTTTTCCTAGTCCCTGGAGCAGTTCCTGGCATGTCTGTCAAATGATGGAATAAAATGAACTACTTTGTAAACAATCACATGCTCTTCAAATGCAAAGAGTTCCTAAATTTTAAAAGAAGAACTATGCACAAAGTTGCATGGATAGTTCACTCTATCATTACTGAAGGCAATAAAATGTGGGAAAAATCTTGATGATTAAATAAAAGCAGGCATATACATTTGAAATATTTTGTAGGCAATAGCAATTAGGTTAAAAATCTAAGCAAAGATAGAGAAAATGTTTATGTTAAAAAGTAAAGTGAATAAAATATAGAATGTTAAATCTTATATACCATATTATCACTGCTGGGTAAAAGAAAATTCTGCAGAGTTTCTTGTCAAAATATATAAAGAGGAAAATAAAAAGCTAAAGGAAAACATATTAAAATGTTAACAGAGTATGTTTCTGGCTGGTGAGTAATTTTATTTTCTTCTTCCTGCTTTGATGTAATTTCCAAATCTTGTTAAATCAATATATATTACATGGAACAAATAATGAACCCATTAAAATCATTGCAATGTTTCTTATTAAGATGTGTACAGTGAATATTTTCTTTATGATCAGCTAACTGGGTGTTCTTATGCTCTGACTCACTGAAGATTGTATGTCCTTTACCAAGAAAATAAATTACAGACTCAACCACTCAACCCATTAGAGTTTAGAATTCGAATCACTAGCATTTATTTGTCATTGAACCACAACAGTTCTACATATTATCTCATTCAAGTCACAATTTCCTGCAGAGTTAGCATTATTTCAGTACCATAACTACCTTATTTTTGAGTTTTTCTTATGTCCTCTCTGTACCAGGCATTGCCTATAAGGGATTATTTTTATTCTGCTAACAAACATGTAAGTAGAAAAGAGAACTGGTGCTCATGAAAATGACAGAGTGAAAATCATGAAGCTAACTGTAGGGTGCTGATACGGTTTGGTGGAGTCCCACCAAAATCTCAACTTGAATTGTGTCTCCCAGAATTCCCACATGTTGTGGGAGGACCCAGGGGGAGGTAATTGAATTATTGGGGGCTGGTGTTTTCCATGCTATTCTTGTGATAGTGAAAAAGACTATCACGAGATTTGATGGGTTTATCAGCGGTTTTTGCTTTTGCTTTCTCCTCATTCTCTCTTGCCACTGCCATCTGAGAAGTGCCTTTCACTCTCTCCTATGATTGTGAGGCTTCCCCAGCTGTGTGGAACTGTAAGTCCGATTAAACAAACTTCTTCTTTTGTAAATTTCCCAGTCTGGGATATGTCTTTATCAGCAGCATGAAAACGGACTAACACAGGTGCAGAACCAGGATTTGAACACAAACCTTTGGTCTTCCTTCATCCATCCATCATTCATCCCTAAATAACCAATGTATTTTCCCCTATTTTAAAGGGCCAAATGTGTATTATGCTGAGAATTGTGTGAATTCTATGAAATACCCAGGGAGATGGGCTTTGTGAAGTGTTACCTGCCGTCACTGTGAACCTCTCTTGCTGCTTAGGCTGATGAGCATCTGCCTTCCATGGGTATTAGAGCAGGGCTCTGTTGAGTATCTTAGCAGTCCCTGGCTTTAGAGACTTGCACTGTTGCAAGATAACTTAGTAAACATCAAGGTCATACACTGGAATGACTGAGCCTAGCAAGGAGGTCTATCACTGGAATCTCGGCATTGCACAACCTTAGGAATCTGGGTCCTCAGAAAATCCTGGATCCCCTTAGATCTGAGAACTACACTCAATAAGACATTCCCGCATTCTGGAACAGGGCCCACTCCCATGCCTACCTGGTGCTATGTGCTGAGCTAGCACCTTATACCCATTCTCCTATCAAATTTCAACAGCCCTTCAAGGTAGGCATCCTCCCTATTTTACAGATGAGAAAGGTCTGAGAGATGCAAAGTGACTTGCACAGGTTCATGGGATCTCTAAGGGTCAGATCTGAGAGTGGATCCCAAATCTGGCTACAAAGTTGCTGTTCTTTTTCTCATCCCATGTGGCCTCCACGAGACAGTGCCCCAGGGAGCACTCACAACTGGATGGCCGAGAGGGTGCTGAGCGTCTCTCTCCAGGCAGCTTAGGGAAGCCCTAGGTTTGATTTCGCCTTCTTGAATTTGGGTAATTTTAAGAGCTACTGTTCTTCTGGCCTATTTTTGTTGGTGTGGTTTTAATTGCTGCTATTGCTTGTTTGCTTCTTGAGGGGATAGAACTGCAGGTCTTAACATGGGAAGCTTTTTGATGTACTCTTGGTTCTCTGTTGTTTGGGCACCTGCTTGCATCTGTCAAGAACTGACTCTGTTATACAACACATCATTATAGACCTCTGCACCCTCAACAGTCATCATTACCACAGCTCTGGATAAAGACCTTAGAAGGTTGCAGGCACTGAAAATAGTATAATGCTTCATATGGGATTAAAATAAAGGCAGTGATAAACCATAAAAATAAATGGAGAAAAGTCTCATTTGTTCTAATTCTGCTGCTGATTTTGAGCATTCAAACATAAAATCTTTCCAAAAAAGCTTTTTGAAAGATTATTTTTAATGCCTCTGCTTTGCTGCTGTCCCAAGCACAGAGATCGTGTCATTAATATTGAGTGATTACACACAAATGAATCGAAAACTTCACAATATAATTCTGAATTAATTATTGTTTGATTTGTCACAGACTGTAGGTCAATGCTCACAGGGATGTGGGCGTACACACACACACACACACACACACACACACACACCACACACACACTGGCCAGGGCTTTTCTCCAAAGCCTTACTAAAACTCAGAATGTACGGTTGACTTTTTGCCCCAGTGCATTGTCTAAGGATCCTCTAGAGGAAGGAGATCAGAATAGATGATATTCCTTATAATCATAACAGTGTCTGTTGATTGAACATATGCTATGGGCCAGTCCTGGTACCAGGACCTTCTCATTCTCCAGCTCATATACTTGCATTAAGAGATGTGGTTATTATGTTTTCTTGTAAGTGAGAAAATTGCAGCTCAGAGAGGTGAAGGAGACTTCTCACTCATGGGCTATTTCTTGCCCAGCAGAGGTCCTGAGTGGGGACTTTGGGACACCAGGCCCACCCAGTTTCCCTTTAAGTTCAGGGAACTCCTTCCAGCTCCCTGGGATCACAGCTTCCTCTTGTAGGTTCTCACGCTTCATCTCTTTGATGATTTATTCTACAACACTAACTAGGGGCATCCCCCGATGGCTTCCCTCCCTTTCTACCACAGAACGCAGGGTTTGCTAATACATTTTTTTCTGTAAAGAGTCAGTCAGCAAATAGGTAAGGATCTATGGGCCACACAGCCACTGTGACAACTACTCAACTCTGTTGCTGTAGCAGAGATGGCCAAAGGCAATCCGTACATGAATGAGTGTGGCTGTGCTCCAAGAAAGCTTTCTTCATAGAAACAAGCGACCAGCCCGCCGTAGTTAGGCTGCCTTCTCTCTAGATGGGATCACACGATGAAGCTACAATTGAGATGACAGTGGGAGTCAGTGTCAGCTTCCTTAGAGAGGGCTGCCTTTTCTCCTTCCCTTCCTCCATTCTGTGGCCTCCAATCCAAATGCCACCATCTTCCACTGTGTGGAGCACACCACACTTTCGGTTGAGTGTGAGTAGCCAAGAACCTGGGTCCCTGAAATCTTTGTGAATCCAAGCTAGACTGTAAGGCCTGGAATGTATCCCCTATGACTCAATAAAATTGAGAAAAATAACTTTGCCTTTTACCAGCCACTGCCACTTTGGGTTTTCCTTCACTCAAAACTGTATCCTGATTAATATTTGGGTGAAGCCAGGTTCACAAGATTTTTCCCTTTTACAATGATGCAAAGTGTTACACATTCAGTGTGTTACTCCACTTGCAGTGGGGTTATATCCAATAGACTCATCACAAATTGAAAATATCCTAAGTTGAAAATATGCTTCTGTAAGTTGAGGAGCATCTGTATGTGTTTTGTAGAATTCACCTTCAGACCTTGGAAACACCTAGAGTGATGTTTCAGCCATCTCTGCCCTTCAAGCACCCTCTTCATGATTTCCTAAACTTTAGCTTGGCAATTGCATTTGTACATTCTCTCAGTGCCTTATAATATCCTGCCTTCCATTCTTGAACAAATATTTATAGAGCACTGCACACTGAACGCAGCTCAAGGCATCAGGGGCATAACTATAAATGAGAGAGGCGCAGTAGAGACTCTCATGGAGCTGCCTCCCGGCAGTCCCAGGACTGACTCGTTTCATTTTCCCACTGCTTTTGGGCTTGTCATTTATTTATTTGTCTCATTATTTTTTCTTTTCATTTTTTTCCCTGTTCCCCCTTTGTAAAGCCTTTGCCCTCTGGCCTGAGTATGGCTCTAACTCTGTTGCATCCAAGGTTCATCTCTTGGTTCTTCTTGACCTCATTGTTTCCATACTTGTCATCTTCATAAACCATAAACCAGACAATGTCACTCAGTTGCTTAAAACCTTTCAAACACTTCCCATCACATAAGAATAAAATCCCTAACTACTACAACATGGCCTATAAATGCCATGCAGTGTTGGACTAGCATAGTGTCTGGTACATAATAGGTGCTCGTTAAATACCTACCAAATGTTGACAAGGTAATGATGAGCTTGAAAAGGATTATCCCTAGATCTAATATCTGAGACTCTATGTTTTTCCTTTGCTTTTTTCTCCTCCCTTCCTCCCTCCCTCCTTCCCTTCCTTCCTTCCTTCCTTTCTTCCTTTCTTCCTTCCTTCCTTTTCTTTTCTTCCCCATTCTCTGTGTATGGAAGAGAACACAATTTGATGGAAGAGGATGTCTTTAGGCTGAGCCACTCACTTTTCAGCTGGTGGTAGTAGTAGCAGGATAGATTCTTCTTTTCATGTCTGAGTGCTCCCAGGCTGGTGGTTACATTCATGAGTCTTGCTCTCCTCATCTCTTAAATGGGTTCACATGGTTAGTGGAGCAGTTTAGGAGCTCTTGTATGTGTGGCACTGAGCATAGGTTCTAGCAAGAGTAGGCCCCTAGTATACACCCTTCTGTGCCTCTTCTGGCTCCAATTTCTGTTCTTCTTTCAGCCTTTCATGGCCAAGATGCAGCTACTTAAGATCTTTCCAGAAATTAGCTGCTGAACAAGCTCCTCTCCAGCTTACCAAATCAACAGAGTAGGATGACTTGAAAAGGCCTCCTCCCTTCCCATGGAGCATGCCGTGAGTACCAGATGAGCATGAGGGAGAATGCGGTATGGGAAGCAGGACTTCAACGACAGGGCTGCAAAAACCCCAGGAATTAAAACAGGTGGTTTCCCTCTTTGGGTCCCTTGGGGCAGGAACCGTTAGTTGCCTATCTTTGCATCCCTATTACCTGGCACAGTGTTGATGTTGATGCCAGTATTCCCAGGCAAGGTCACATAGATTGACAGCTACTCAAGTCGACAATGGCCACTCACTATTACAGACCTTGGGAAAGGTGCCTACCCAGGGGCCCACAGCTGCGTCCTAGAGTCAGTGGTAGCTCTTGTTATTCGCAAGTGCTGACACCCACCGCCTTGGGCATAGGGGATGGGGGAGCTGAACTAGAACTTGGGTTTTGCTGAGATGTTGATGCTGATAGTATGACTCACTGTGGCCCTGGCCCGTTCTGTCAACTGCTCCCAATTTAATCAGATCTGGGCTCAGGGGACCTTTCCCTGGCATCGTCTAATGGAAAATCCCTCTTAGATCTTAGTGACTTTTAACCATGGTAACTGGAGTGCATAAGCCCATGTATTCATCTCCTATTGCTGCTGTAGCATGTTACCATAATCTTAGTGGCTTAACACAATACAACTTTATTCTCTAACAGTTCTGGAAGTCAGAAGTCCAGCATGGGTCAGAAGGTCTGTGTTCCTTTTGGAGGCTGCAGGGGAACATCTGCTTCTTGCCTTTCCAGTTTCAAAAGGTCACCTGCATTTTTGATTCAAGACCTTGCATTAATCCATCCTCTTTTTCTATAGTCACATCTTCTCTGATTCTCACTGTCTGACCACTTCTAGTCAGGACCTTTGTGATTGCATGGAGCCCAGATATTCAGGATGGTCTCCCCATCTCAAGATCATTTCACTGGATCACACTTGCAATGCTGCTTTAGCCATGCCTGGTCACATTCACAGGTTCTGTGGATTATCTTTGGGGTGTGGTGTTGTAGATAGCCCAACTGCCCCCTCACCCTCTAACTCAAATCAGAGGGCTTCGCTTTGTCTGTTTCCCATACCCAATTTTCAATTCAGATTTTGTTCAAATAAACCGTTATGCAAAAGGTAAAGCAAGCTTGTTTGAAATGTTAGGTGTCCAGGGGACCCACAGCTCTGAGGTTACAAATCTCTTTGATTTGAAGACTCACCATTGTCTCTTCCATGAAGTCTTCAGCATGCTGAGCATACTGTCTTTGCCAGGCCTCTCCTCCAGAAAGTAAGAGCGTAGTTCAGTGTGTCTGGGATGGGGCCTGGGGTATGGGGCACGCTCATTCCCAATTGTAAGAAGCCTAAAGCAGATTTTTAGCATAGAAGGAGTTTAGAAGACAACTCTCCTGATTCTGAACATCCATATGCTTCCTCTCTGAATCCCAACCTCTTGCATACCACCTCCTGGAAGAGGAAGAGGAAGGGGCAGGGGAGGGGGGGATGCATTTAGTACAAACCCACTGGATGCACATCACCTTGTCCTGCATCCATCAACAATTTCATCCCCTTCTTACAATAATCTCAAGTCTTAGCATTGTCCCCTCCCTTTGAAAGAAAAGGGATGGAGGCATGTGGATCTGCCCTTATGCTGCACCGAGTAAAGGGTGAAGCTGAAACTGACCTGTATCTGTGCAACTTAAATCACAGTCTCTTTCATTCCACAGAAAACAGCAAAAATTTCAAGAGAATCTGTTCCTGGGCAAACAGACATTAAACTGAGATTCATATGTCATGTACAATAAAATCTCTGACCAGATAACCCACTGGAGAAACTATGGAATAAATCATTGGGAAAATGAATTTGATGGATACAGACAGCCCATTTGTATAATGTCTGCTGAAACATGTTATTTTCCACTCGATTATTGTTCTTTTTAGCCAAAATTTTCTGAATAATTGTATCAATTTTCCACTTATTCATTGCGTTTAAACGTAGCCTGGCTTGCTGTTGCTCTCAAAAGAAAATTGGACAACCAACAAGCAGGCAGAGATTGGACCCGTCATTATCCAGAGAAATGGTCGAGCTGTTAAGTGATATAATTTCAGCTACACCTGAGACCTTGGTTTCATTCAGAGAGTGAAGCAGCTTAATTGAAAAGCACTATTTGCAAATAGACAAAGAGGGAGTAATAGGTAGGAGCTTGGTTGGAAATAATGGCAGGGAGCTGAGTTTCTTAAGCAGGTACTTTAAATTTATTTGTAATTTCTTTAAAAATTAAGGGAACAAATGGCATAATCATGTACCTTTAAACTGAATGGTTAAAACTATCTGCATGGATTGCAAAGAAGCTCTGGCACAGTAAATATCAATTCAAGCTCATCCTAACTAGCAGAACATATAGAAAACAATTCTTCAATATTCATACATAAGCAAAGAATGACTGCATGTCCTTGACATGCTCTACTGGAACATTGCCTAGCAGGCATGCCCAAGGAATATTTAATTCTCTAGAGGATGTTTTCTCTGGCTTACTATTCACTATTGATTAGGTCTCAGACTCTGAAGATACATGTTAATTTGTAGGTTTTTGCCCAGTAATGTAAGTGATTTATTTCTGGTAAGGAAGATAATCACAAAACATAAAGTTTTATTGACCTATAGCACATTAACTAGTTTTGTCTTTAAGAAACTTGCCTATATAAAATAAGTTTGTTCACACACAGAGACAGGAATTAATGTTGTTAGACGGTATTACTTCCTCAGTGATACATATATATATATATGTATATATATATATATATATATACACATATATTCTGTTTATTAATTTCACGTTTAACCCAGCTTTTCTACCTTGCCAATTTTCACATGAATGAGCTAAATGCATATTTGACATGTTTATTTTTATATGTGTATGAGATTCATGTTTCATATTTTTGAAAATAATATTTTGACAGATGGGAAACCTGTAAATGTATAGGGCTAGGTAGGTGAATGCATGTAGGAAGTAGGGTAATACAATAAAGGGTGGGTTGGCACTTGGAGAATGATGAGCAGAGTGTATTTCTAGTGTAAAAGTCAGCCACTTATCAACTCCAGCAAATAGTTGCCAAAGAGAATTGTCATTCAAATATTAACAAATATGATTTCTTCCAGATAATACAAAAATCTAAATGTTTTACATAAAATTTCTTTTGCAGTACCAAACAACCTGTCAGTTGGAAGAATTCTTCCTGTAATTCATGTATTTATAACCTGTCATCTGGTTCTGCTATGTCAGCTAAATGCTTTTCCTTGCCTCTTCTCCATGTTTATTCTCAGAGTTTCATAAGTCGGCACATTTATTTCCATGTCTACCATCACTGAATTCATCTGCCCCACTGTCCAGAGTGACTTCATTTGCTTCCTAACAGGTATATCCAGGGTCAGTCTTGGCTTTGAACATAAAAGCCAAAGTGTTGTCTCCAAAACACAGATCTAACTCTGTTCTTCTGAACTCAGTATTAAAACCCACAATGTCATCCTCTTGCTTTCAGAATAATGTACAGAGCCCTTGACCTGGAAGGGCAAGGCTGTCTCCAGCATTATTTCTGGCCAAGCCCCTGGATGGCTGTGCTCTAGAGATGTGCTCACCTTCACTGTGTTCCTCAAGCTTGGCAAGATCCAACCTACCAGGAGCCATTGGCAGTTATTCCTCCCATTGTCTGGAATTCCCTATCCCACCTGCCAGCCCTTGCTAACTTAGCTCCTGCTCATTTTTTTTAAAATCAAAATTTAGTAATCACTTCCTTTACTACATCTATTTTACTTGCTAAATGGGGCTATAAATATATGAGACTCTCATGCTTTTGATTTAGCCTTGATTAACATTTTATTTAAAATCAGAAACCAGTTTTCACTGGAAGTGCATGAGAAAATTTAAAAAGATGAAAATGCAAAGCACTTAGCCATTATTCTTTGTTTAGGAAGATGAGAGAGATAGTCATAGAATTTTAGTCTGTATCTTGTTATCTTAAAATTAAATTTCTGTCTCTTTTCTAATAGGACAAAGAGCTTTCTGTTATTTTCAAAGATTTATTTTTAAAAATATCTTCAGACCTATTTTCTTGTAACTTTTAGATTACACAAATTTATTTGTTGTAGTGAATTATTCTTGTTTATTTAAGGTAGCTATATTTGTCAAAAGAGATTAAATTTGTTATCCATCCTTGCAGTAATTAACCTGCTTACCCTGAACTCACTGAACTTATCATAAATTACTAAACATATATAAATTTCTGACTGTATTTTATTTTACTTTTTGAGATGGAGTCTCATTTTGTTGCCCAGGCTGCCATGTGATGGCACAATCTTGGCTCACTGCAACCTCAGCCTCTCAGGTTCAAGCAATTCTCCTGCCTCAGCCTCCCATATAGTTGGAACTAAGGCAGGCTCCACCATGCTTAGCTAATTTTTGTATTTTTAGTAGAGACGGGGTTTCACTATGTTGGCCAGGCTGGTCTCAAACTCCTGAGCTCGTTATCTACCTGCCTTGGCCTCTCAAAGTGCTGGGATTGCAGGTGTAAGCCACCACAGCGAGCCTTGAATTGCTAACTTTAAATTAACATAGGAACATTCTTTGGAAGCTTGCTTTCTAGCGTAAGTACTCACTAGTAAAAAATAAAGAAAGGTCACTAACAGATTAGTAACAAAATCTTATTATTCCACATTGATTGATTATCCCTGTCATAACCTTTCATTGTACTTAGAGTTCCCTGCAATAACATTGCAACCAACAGGAGAAACTTACCCAAAACTCAGAAAGAAGCAGCAAATCCTTACAGTGTCAGAATGGGGCATTGTTTATCAAGTCCACTCAGTCATCATTTAATTATCTGGGGAAAGTGACCTCTGCTTCATTTTGAAATTTGATATTTAAAGTATCAAACTCTATGTGGCATTTCCTGTCAACTTACCAACCTTTTCTAGTAATGATGCATATGACATCTGTCCTGCAGAAAAGATGACTCCAAAGGTTATGGTTTTATTACACTATAGAACACTAACTTTTCTTTTTTTTTTTCTAATTCAGACAGTTTATTTTCAGCAGGACTTTCTGAGGACCATTTTGTCTACTACATGAGAAAAAGACTCTGTGATTAACATGGCCAGATAGAGACAAACAGAACCGAATCAGGACTAAGTCCTCTCCAGGCTTCACCATGGGACTTCCTAGTTACATGAGCCAACACGTTTCTTTTGATTTGTGTTGTTACTTTGAAAAAATATTGTTTTAGGTATTTTAAGTCGGGAACACACAATGATGACTTTTGACTTTCACAGTGGATAGCAAATATGGCAAGAAATCTTATTGTCTGGCTTTTTAATCAAGAGAAGTCATCAGCTACTTCTCGGCAATCATGAGAAAAGGAACTTTGAATCACATCTTTATAATTCTACAAAGATGCATTGGAAAGGGAAAGGAAGGGAAGGGAAGTGGCGGGGAGGAGAGGGGAGGGGAGGGCAAGTAGGTTTCTTTCAGCTACTCTCTTTCATGCAAGTGGAGTAAATGTCTTTTATTGCAGGAGAAATAATATGCAAAGCTGATCACTGGAAAAGGGGCATCATGATTTGTGGAAGCAGTCCATGTAAACTGGAGGCAATCAGTAGAAATGCAGGGAAGGGCCACGGGACTTCTCAAGTCAAGTGAATCTCGAATAAATGAATAAACCAGTCTTGCTCCTTTGTCTTAAGTCAATGGCTCACTAGGGAGGGCTGTGATGGATCGTTTGTATCTTGGCACTGATTTGTACATACCTCCCTGTTGCCCTTCCATTCTTAGTGCCCTTCTACATGGAATCTGAACTTGGGGCCACGTTCTTGCTTTGGCCAAAAGAATAGTAGCAAATGTGACATTAGCAGAGATTGAAAAGCCCCTGCATGTTGGGACTTGCTTCTTATTGTTCCTGGAATTCTCCTGTCATGTAAACAAGCTCAGGGACTTGCTAGAAGACACAGGACAGAGGCCCTCTTGCGCCTCTTAACCCTGTACCCTGATAATCATAGTTAAAATTAACATCAGAGCCCCCAGAAACAGAGCTTTGTAGCTGATCTGCTGCTGATTACAGATACGTAAATGAACCCAGCTGAGACAAGCAAAAGAACCACTGTTGAATCCAGCTTCCCAATGCACAGATTTATAGTGGCTTTGAAGCCCTGAGTTTGAGGATGTTTTGTTACACAGCACAAGCTAACGAATACAAGAGCTGCTTGTGGCAGCTTATTTTAATCCTTTAAATTTTTGGTAACATTATTATGCAACAATAGGTTAAAATAATATTTATTATAATATTTATTTTTATTATAATAGAAAGTGGAATCCTGCCACAACAAATGCCTAAAAGTGGTAGTATCATTAAAGTCAGGTATTGAATGGAAGGTGGAAGGATTTTTCAGGTCATGATATAGAAAGCCATGAGCAACCTACTTTTAATAACAAATAAAATGTAGTTCAGAAGCACTTTGCCAGGAAAGGAATCAGGGTGCACAAGGGGTGGCCTTTCCTCTAGACTGTGACAATCATCATGCCTGATTTAACACTTGTGTATTTTTTCATAAGTTTAACTTGCATTTTGGATTCAGAGGGTACATAGGCAGTTTCGTTCCATAGGTATATTGCATGATGCTGAGGTTTGGGGTATAAATGATCCCGTCACCTAGAGAGTGAGCATAACACTTGCATTTTTGAGAGACCAATTCTTCTTACTGAAATACATGTACATAGGTTTCATTATAATTTTAAAATGAAAAAATAGAAATGTACATAAATATAATAGACATCAAGGCACTCACTACTCAAGTCTAACAAAGATGAATATTTTTATCATATTTGCTTGTTTTTTTTTAAAAGAAATAGTCATTATAGCTAAATTAGCAAAAGCCTCAGCTCTCGTAACTTAACTTCATCCACTTCCCTAAATGCAACCACTATTCTAAAATTGTTGTGTATCATTCCCATGTTTAGTTTTGGACTTGTGCTACGTATATATTTAATTATAAGCAATATATTGAATTAGTTGATGAGTTTGAAAGTTTTACATAAGTAGCATTATATTTTATACATCTCTTATAATTTATTCTTTTGAAACCAATAGAAGATAATGTAGTCCAGTTATTTTAGCGATTTAAAAATAATTTATATATAAAAAAGTTTATTTCTTCATTCCTTGATTTTTTTCCCCCACACTAACATTGTTCAGATCAATTCCCTTGTGCTCATTTGCAAGGCTGATAGGAGTGTCGGAAAGCGCAGCTATAGTGGATATCCTTTGTCAATACTCGTGAAGTGAAGTCAAACCATCCCAAACAACCTGCAGTCTACTTGTAGGTGTCTAAACATGTCCCCAAGGAGCTTTAATTTCACAAGCTACTGTCACTTGATAGCATGTGTTGATGAATTCCCCAAAGAGATAACAACCCCAAGATTGTCTTTCTTCCTTCATTTTCTCGGTCCCCCTCCCTCAGAGCCCACCCTCCTTTCCTTCCTGTCATTTATCCAGTCTTCAGGGCTCAATGGAAAGTAAAGCACAAACACATGTGGAAGCACATAAGCTTCCAAGCACCACACTCACAGTGGAGAGTAGAGCAAACTCAGAGTCAGAGGCAAAACTTGCCCAAATCACAAAGGCTGCGATGCATGCAAATGTTACACATAGATTTCACATCCACCACTTCCTATGGGAAACCCAAACTTTGTCCATGGTCACTTTTCTAACTTTCAAAGGCTGTCTACTAAAGAACTGGCTCACAGGAGGTGTTCAACAAATGCTATGAGTATGCCATGCCTGTATGTTGGCATGACACATTATTCTCATATCCACAGCCACACCTTCCATGTTCTCATAGACACCTACACACAATTCAGCTTTACCTTCTGAATCACTGGCACTGTAAAATTAGTGTGTGGTAAAATTACTTTCTACACATGGAATGCACGAACACATTCTCACATTCCACACTGAGGACAGACATCACTAATAAGTTCCTATTTTTCAATTAACTTTGTGAGTATATCTTAAAGTTAAAGCTATTAAGTAGAACCTAGAATAGCCTGTCACTGGTTGTGTCATTATTTATAAATCAAATAAATTTTTTAACCTGTAAGAGCCATAATTTTATCTTTTTTTAAATTTACAAGACAAAAACAACCCCATCAAAAAGTGGGCGAAGGATATGAACAGACACTTTTCAAAAGAAGACATTTATGCAGGCAACAAACATATAAAAAAGCTCATCATCACTGGTCATTACAGAAATGCAAATCAAAACCACATTGAGATACCATCTCATGCCAGTTAGAATGGCAATCATTAAAATATCAGGAGACAAGAGATGCTGGAGAGGATGTGGAGAAATAGAAATGCTTTTATGCTGTTGGTGGGAGTGTAAATTAGTTCAACCATTCCAGAAGACAGTGTGGCAATTCCTCAAGGATCTAGAAATAGAAATTCCATTTGGCCCAGCAATCCTATTACTGGATATATACCCGAAGAAGTATAAAACATTTCATTATAAAAACACATGCACACATATGTTTATTGTGGTACAGTTCACAATAGCAAAGATTTTATCTTTTTTAAAAAATATCATTTTATAGTTTCAGAAGTCATCCATTGAGATGCCTTGGCATTCATCTGCAGAGCCAGGGAAACCGTATTACCAGCGACAGATACCTTAAGCCCACGTGTATCTTTTCTTGGCTTACAGAGGTGGATTCCAAGCACAGGGAAATTTTGCTGACCCTTTGTTTTGTGTTATTATTTTCTACCTTTGTTTTGTGTTATTATATTCTACAAATTTTGTGTTTGGTTCATTGACAGCTGATAAATTTGCTTCCTATTGGTGGCAGCAATGATTTGGAATTTGATTTTATAATCTGACCCTTTGGTGGTTTCTGTAAATAGATTGGTGAACTATAGAGGTCTATTCTGTGTTGGGTGGAAGAAGACAGAGAATACAGATTTCAGTCCATTTGTTTGTGTGTTTGTTTATCTATTTAGGCTTACATTTAATTAAGAATTTTGTGTGCATTGGGAAGAACTGCTATTTGGTGTCCGGATCTGTGATCTGTGTTTCAGTGTCTCTCGTGTCTCTTCATCTGTGGTTAAAATGGAAGTTGAAAACCCAGTTCTCTTTATATATCTGTAATTCAAAAAGGCCTTTGCTTCTCATTAAATGCCTGGGTGATACTTTCCTAGTACTAATAAATCAGATTATGAATTCTATTAAGTTAAAAGTACTCTGTTCTGATTGGTTTAAAGAGAAGGAAATATGCTCATGTAAACAGAATATTCTTAAAATTTCCGGAAAGCATGAAAATTGAACTTCAAAATCTTTAAATGTGCAAGAATTTTTTTAAAAAAAAATCTTCCTGGAGTTAACTCCAGTAAATTGACATGTTTCAAAATACAAGGAAACAATACAATTCAGCATGAATTACCATCGATATTATGAGCTCAGTTTGAATCTCAAATATTTGTCCAGGCAAGGGTATTTCCTTATGATTTTGCCATAGTCTAGAACCCATCAGTTAACTCCAGGAATACCAACAATTCCTTAAAGTAAGTTAAGGGAATTTTATTTGTATTTTAAGTAACAGTAGTATTGGCTGTTTTATTATTATTCAATATCTGAATAAGGTGCCACCTTCAAAATCTAACTCAAATAGAAATATTTTACCATATATACATATGAAATGAAGACCCCAGTAGTCTTTCTTAATGTAAAGATTGCTTTTTTTTTGTTTTTTTTTTTTTTTTTTTTGAGACAGAGTCTCACCCTGTTGCCCAGGCTGGGGTACAGTGACATGATCTTGGCTCATGCCGACCTCTGCTTCCAGGTTTCAAAGGATTCTTCTCCTGCCTCAGCCTCCTGAGTAGCTGGGACTACTTTCTTCTAAGTTGTATCTTTTCTTTATCCATCAGGCAGTATAGGAAACATTGGGTATTTGCAAAATTAATACATGTCCCCTAGTATGGGAGCTGTTTAATTTGTAGTAACAAAGCTCTGAACCAAACTGCTTTAAGTGAAAAGGAACCTTTATTGGGTCCTGTAATGGATAAGTCCAGGAGACATCTGACTTCAGACAGTCCAGTTCAGGGTCTCAGTTATGTCTCTCTCTTCATTCTCAGGTATAACTTCTCTGTGTGGCTGCACAATGCCCCCAGCCCTGAGAACAAGACAAGTCCCAAGCAAACCTCAGGGACTGAATGGGGTTATTAAGGATGAAGAAGGGGTGGCTTTCCATAGCAAGGAACCCTGAGTAGGTTTAATTAAAAGCCCATATGAAGCACGCCTTATTTTTTTCTCCAAATTATAGTCAAATGCCTTTCTTCTGTTAAGAACTTGCTCCTTTCTCTGGCATCCTATAAAAGTGCATCCTTTTCTTGCTGCTTGGGGATTATGAGATCATCTTTCTTTCTCCATAGATAGAAAATGAGAATAGGGTCAGATGTAGGCAGCCAAATTTTGGTGAGTATTATTTTTGCTTAAATGCTTACTTCATTTGAACTAATCCTAAAACAACCTGGTGTGAATGCACTCTTATGCCCATTTTCCAGATGACGAAACAGGGTCAGTGAAAGATCAGACAGCTCATAGATGGCAGAGACAGAGTTTGAAACCTGGTACACAAGGCTGCCTTATGGGGTCCCACTCATCTTTATAACTGCAGATAATAGTGCCTGGCACATCCCAGGAAATCAACAAATATTGAATGAATGGGAGGAAGGGAGGACAAGGACTCGGGATAAAGTTAATTTTACCTTTCCAGAGTCTTTGTGCTTGTTTCCTTCTGTATATTGAAGTCAAACGATTGCACGGTGCCTGTGTCTATTTCTTGGGCCCTGCTGTTCTTCCCAGGTGCCCTGTCATGGGTACTCCTCGTGGCCCTGTAGCAGAAACCCAGATTCTGAGGCAACCCCATATCAATGTTGCAAACTAGCTGTGAAGTGCTCTGCTTTTGGATCTGTGCAGTGCGCCCATATCCTCAGGGACAGAGCTGCAGGTGGTATGGGGGCCAATGTGATGCTGTGCTTGGGAGCCCATTCTGTAGGGAGATAGAGTTTTGTGTCCCTCTGATGTAGATTACCAGATAGAATAGAGAACATCCAGTTAAATTTGAATGTCATGTAACTTTTCAGTATATTTTTCATGCACGATTTGGAGCATATTTCTATTAAAAATTATCCTTTACCTGAAATTCAAATGTGATTGGGCATCTTTATTTTTATTTTCTGTCATTAGCAATCCTGTTCTGCTGAGAAGGATGGATGCTGGGCTTCTTGAGGTCTTTCAGAGTCCTATCCCCAGATCCTTTGGCTCCTTCCGTTCCTTTAACCGCCATCCCCTACAGGAGGCCAATTTCAGAGCCTTGCAGGAATTATACCTGAGATAGCTGAGGCTTTTCCCTGAGCCCTAGGTCAGGCTCCAGCTCTTCTGACACAGAGCGAAAACCCTGGGTAAGGCTTCCTGCCCCAAGTGTCACTCTTGTAATCCTTCTCCCACAAGAACAGAGCTCGCGCAAATCTCAGAGCGCCTTGCACCCATTTCTGCAGAGACATCCTGAAGGGCTCAAGGCTCTTTATCAATAGAGGGGCAGGTTGCTCTAGGCCATCTAGAATCTGCTTGTTAATGTTACCTATAACATACTATTGTGCTGAAAATTAAGTGAAAATATATGTTTAAAGTGCTTGTTCAGAGTTGATCCTTAAAACCCTTCCTTTTCTCATTTCTGCCTTTTCCCCAAGGGAGTTAAAGCTAGACTGCAATAGGACAATCTGTGCACTGGTCTCATGAATTTTCTGCTTTGTAGTGGTGGAGATTGTAAACTCTGTAATCGTCTCTCCTTGCACACAACAGATGCTTAATAAATAAAAATGGCCTTGGATGGGATATTTACTTATACTTTTAGTTGAATAGCAGACCTCTTTTTTTTTTTTTAAAGGAAGCATGAGAACAATCAGTCACATGGTTTCAAATCTGTTCCTCACACTCCATGGAAGATGCGATGATGTGTCAATTAAATGGTTGATTATGCTGTGAATATATAATTTTCATACTCATAAAGCAATCATCTATTATTAAGATTTCTTCTCTAGTTAAATGAAAAGAATCCTTTATGTAGGAAGTTAGTAAATTGCTTTTACATTAGAAGAGATAGTATGCATTTTGTTTTAGACATCAAAATCCTAATTGGAGCCTTCACTGCTTCCCAAAATGCATTTATATGAAAGCTATTGTTTGTGGGATGGTTTGGGCTTCTGCGAAATAAACTGGGTGAGCATGCCTGCCTGGAGAGTGAAAAGTGTGCAGGTCACACAATTAGAGAGTGGAAGCTCTGAATGGGTTTCCTATCTGTAAGTCTTTTTTTCCTTAAAAGAACCCTTAAAGGCAGGCAAAGCTGAGGCCATTGTCCCCATTCACAGATGGTTTAACTGAGGACAGAGGTTAAGCTATTCTTTGGCAGTCAGGATGCCAGTGTGTAGTACATTCAGTATCAGTGGGGGCCTGGGGAGAGAGGTGGAGATGGGGGTTCTCATCAGGACTTGTCTTTCTAGGCCTTGGGGTGCATGATCTTGCTGAGCTTCATTTCCCTCCCTGGTATAAATGAGAGGGTTGCACATGGCTAGTGAAGCTCAGGGGCCTGAACTGTGTCAAGGACATGGCACTGTCAGTTATCGTTGGCACAGCCAGCTCCCACTTCTGACACTCTCACGTAGCAATCTTTCCATTGGCATTCACGGTTTCCTAAAAGTCAGCCCAGGGTCTGCCTCAGAAATCATTTAGGACTTTCCCGGGGTGCCTGTGCCACAGCTACCATATCCTGCTGCCCCTGGCCTGCTCTTGGTGGCTGCTGTTCAACCTGTGTGGATACGGGAGAAGGCCCCTGTTTATTCTGTGTAGGGCCCTCAGGTCTCAATGCAAAGCAGAGCCAGCGGTAGAGGAAGGGTCCCTCCACAGGCCCAGAACATCTGCAGATCTCTAATTAGCTCTCTGCTTCAGTGATATCCCAAAGGCTGCAAGGCACAGGGCCACGATCATGAGATACATGAGATGAATGAATGGATGGATGGATGGATGGATAGATGGATAGATGGATGCTTACTAAAATGCATGAAAGTTTAGAATATAAAAATTTGAGTCATTTGAATCAAGGTGATTTATAAAAACACGTTTATTTTTTCCTGGTGACATAAGGAATGATTTCTTATAGGATATTTTAAAACTGTAGAAAAAACAGAATGGAGAGAATTAAAATCATCTATACTCCCTGTGGCCAGAGCTTATCTTGGCTTTGTTTACTTCCAGGGTGTTATTTTTTTTTATTACGTTTGTATAAAAATGAGATCCCACCATAAAGTATTTAATAAATCTATTTTTCTACTTAATAGAATATTTTCCTTCATTCTTAAGTACATTTAAAGCATCACTTTAATTGTTGACTCATAGCATATTGTCTTTTATTCAAACACTCTCCTATAATGTTGTACATTAAAATGTTTTTCCCCTGTGCGTGTTACTGCAAAGAACATAGAAACGGACATCCTTGTACTGCACAAAAGGGTTATCCGTGAGTTCACTGCCCTGTGCTTCACTCTGATGGAGAATTTGCACATAGAATCAGGAACATGAGACCTAACCCAAGGCTCTTTCAGAGCCTCTGGGTAATCAAAACAAAGGGGCTTCTTGAAAAAGTGACTTAAAGGTTGTTTGGTGAATTTAGTCTTTCCTGACTTACCTTGAGATCAGACAATATGTCTAGGAGACACAGCTAATGGTGTTTTATTTGTGTCTGTGTGCATGCATATACGTGTGGGATGATAGGAGATGTCAGTTCTGACAAGTAAGCATGTATTTGCCAAACAGCAAGGGGGAAGGCAACCTGGGTGCAGGGAGCAGGTAAAGGCATGCAGTGTGGCCAGGTATGGATGGCTTGAGAAATGGTGCTTGCCCTCTGTATGTGGAGAACAGACTGCACGGCACAGTGATGCAGCTTGAGTCAGATGTTGAGCTGCCTTTGTGTCATGCTGAGGAATGTGGACTGCGTCGTGCCCCAGGGCAATCACCTTCTTAATAATAATTAGCACTTACGATGCAGGCGCAGCATACAGAGTGCTTCTGTCATTCTCAGGATTCTCCCAACCATGCTTTGTGAAAGGACTTGGCAAGAGTTATACAACCAATAAATGACCCAAATCCCCACTTCTGAAATTTCTTTGGTGGGCCAGGGCTGAGTGAGACGCCCTCTGGTGAGCATCCCTGCAACATACGTGTCTGTGTCCTGGTACCATTCCTGTTGGCTGTGACGATCCTGTGGGTTCATGGTCAGTGCCCCCACCCAGACAATGGGCTCTTCTGTGTTCTCAGAGCCTCCCACCATGCAGGGGAATGGCACACCCTCTGTTTAATACAGGAATAAACAAGTGCACGGACATGGCATTTCCTCCTGCCTTCTTTAAGTTGAAACACACCCACCCACACATAGTCACTGAAATCGGCCTGTCAAATCGCTCTCCATCCATCATTCCCAGCCTCCCTCCCTGCAGCAGCAGAGACGGGAGCTGCCTTCTGAGGTCCAGGCTCTGCTGTAGTGTGAGGGCAGAAAGGACTGGCAGAGGGTGCATGCGTGCTGCTATTGGGTCCATACATTGCATCACAGATGGTCAGAACTTCACACTTTTTTGCCATCCCCTTTTTTGCTGGCATGCCAAGTGTTACAAAGTCCCTGGTCCTGAAAGAAAACCACAATAATGGGCAGGAACTCCACCTTCTCATGCTGATCCTATTCTCTCAGAATTGAAAGGGAAGCATGTTACTCTGTCTTGGCCTTTTACCTATAGATAAGAAAGGGAGGAGCTCCATGGAAAGGAAGTATGATCGGCCTTAGGATAAAGGGAGTGGGAGAACAGCAGAGGAGATCAAATGCATCCCAGGGTCGTACATTATAGATATACCGAAACAAAAGTGTTCTAGAGTCTTTCATAGCGTTTTTTGTACATGGAGGTGGGGCATAGATTGGGTTAAACTCAAGTCTGATCTTTTTGTTCTTAAGGAGAGAGCCTGTAACCACCAAATCATATGACACTTTCCACTGAGCACTGCTCCATACCACAGACGGAGAGGGTCGATGCCTACGTTACCATCCCTGGCTGCATTTGACCCTACATTAATGTCTGACCAAAATCGTGTGCTGGGGTAGTATGATAGGGCTTCTTTCACTCAATGCCCATAGCTCTGACAAATGTTGTAACATCGTGAATGAGTCTAAAGACATTATGCTTAGTGAAATAAGCCAGTCACAGAAATACAAATACTACATGCTGCTACTTACAGGAAGTGTTGAAAATGGTTAAACTCATGGAAGCAGAGAGTAGAATTGTATTTCCCAGAGGCTAGAGGAGGGGTCAATTATAGAGTTTCTGTTACACAAGGCAAATAAGTTCTAGAGACTTTCAGGAGCACATAGTGCCTATAGCTAACAACACGGTATTGTGCCTTTTAGAATACAGTAGGTTAAAAGATAGACATCATGTTAAATGTTCTTACCTCCCCCAACAAAATAAAACATAGAGCATAGGAGAACACAAGGAAGCCTTTAGAGGGGATGGATATGTTTAGTATTTTGGTTGTGACGATGGTATCATGGATGTATGCCTATGTTTAACCTCATCAAGATGCATATATTACATGTGTGCAATTTTTTGTGTATCAGTTAGACCTTGTATGATGGTTAATTTTAGGTGTAACTTGACTAGATTAAGGAAAACCTGAATAACTGGTAAAGCATTATTTCTTAGTGTGCCTGTATGGGTGTTTCTGGAAGAGATTAGTATTTGAATTAGTGGTTGTAAGGAAGATCCATCCTGGTCAATATGGAAAGGCACCATCCTGTTGGCTGATGGCCTGGATAGAACAAAAAGGCAGAGGAAAGGCAAATTTGTTCTCACTCCCTCTCTAAAGCTGGAGCACCGATCTTCTTCTGCCTTTGGCCTTCTGAACTCCACAGTTTTAGGCCTTTGAACTTGAACTGAGCCACACTACCAGCTCCTCTGGCTCTCTGGCTTTCAGGTGGCATTTCATGGAACTTCTCAGCCTCCATAATTGCATGAGCCAATTCCCTAATAAATTCTCATCTATCTATCTATCTATCTATCTGTCTGTCTTCTATCTATCTATCTATCTATCTATCTATCTATCTATCTATCTATTTATCTATCTACCTGCCACCTCCTATTGGTTCTGTTTCTCTGGAGAATACTAATACATCTTAATACAGCTTTTTAAAAGAGCAGCTCTATGCAAAATAAGTTACAGGGGTTGTCATTTTGCAGAAGGAGCCTGAGGGTACAGCAGGCTGCTGAAACTGTGTGATGTTTCCTCCAGAATATGTGGAAAAGGTTTAAGGGACCTTCTGCTATGGATGTTACACAAACGATGCACATTGATTGACATGGGGATTTCATCAAACTCTAGAGACAAGGCACAGTAGTCACCATGCTGTGTTAGTAGTAGATGACATTTTTTTAGCATCTTTTCTCTGTCAGAATCAGTGACAACTGCTTCTTATGGGCTTAATTATGAACCCCCCCCCCCGAAATTCATATGTAGAGGTTATAACTTCAGAATGTGGCTGTATTTGGAGATAAAGTCCTTTTTTTAAGACAGATTCTCACTCTGTCGCCCAGGCTGGAGTGCAGTGATGTGATTTCAGCTCACTCCAACCTCTGTCTCCCAGGTTCAAGCGATTCTCCTGCCTCAGCCTCCCAAGTAACTGGGGTTATGGGCATGTGTCATCAAGCCCTGTTAATTTTTTACAGGAAGGGGCTAGGCTAGCCGCTCAGCCAGATGCCCTCCTGCAGTCAAGTTTCTGAGTTCCAAAGCTGATGGGTACCCAGCTCTGCCTCTGCTCATACTATTTTTTTTTCCAATTCTCCCAGTCTCATGCCACTAATTTGTCTTACAGATCTTCCAGGATTTATGCACAAAGACTTCCATGCTTTATGAATGCCAATGCCTGCAACCTTAGCTGGATTCTGAGAGCCCTTCTTAGGTCTTCCCTTAAAGCCATACTGAGAGTTCAATTCTTTTCTTTTTTTGTTTTAGACGGAGTTTTGCTCTTGTTACCCAGGCTGGAGTGCAATGGCACGATCTCGGCTCACTGCAACCTCCGCCTCCCGGGTTCAGGCAATTCTTCTGCCTCAGCCTCCCGAGTAGCTGGGATTACAGGCACACGCCACCATGCCCAGCTAATTTTTTGTATTTTTAGTAGAGACGGGGTTTCACCTTCGGGTTGACCAGGATGGTCTCGATCTCTTGACCTCGTGATCCACCCGCCTTGGCCTCCCAAAGTGCTGGGATTACAGGCTTGAGCCACCGCGCCCGGCCGAGAGTTCAATTCTTACCTGCTCCCTGTTTATTTCTCTGTGTGTCTGATGTCCGCCTACTCAGGACTCCTCAGAGACAGGGACCACAGCCCAGGCATGAGTACAGAGACCCATTCAGAGGAGGTTCTCAGAAAATAACTTGTTGGATAAAGGAGAATGTAAATGGAAGGATGCTTTTTTGATAAAGAGTAGCTCCGCTATGGAACTCTTAAAGTAGCTTCCTCTGCAGCAGAATGAACATGACTTCTAGAACCTGAAGGGCCCAGGTTGGCATTCAAGCTGCATTTCCTTGGCCAAATTATTTCCCGTCTTAGCTTCTCTCTCAATATTCATATTGTTGAAAATAACAATAGCAGACACATACTGAGTGCTTGCTGTGGGTCAGTTATTCTTCCCAATACTGCATGTGTACCAATTTATATAATCCTCACAGTAGCTTTGTTGTTATTACTCTTTCTAGTTTATAAATGTATTTTATAAATTATTTTATAGAATAAAAGTTAGGGATAAAAGCCTTTTACAAATACTTACGTTTTTAAGAGTAGTTTTAAGTTTAAGGTAACGTTGAGCAAAGGATACAGAGATATCTATTCTCCCACTGGTCCCTCTTGCATAGCTTCCCCCATTATCAATGTCCTGCACCAGAGTGTCATTGTTACAGTAGATTAGTGACATGGTTTGGCTTTGTGTCCCCACCCCAATCTCATCTTGAATTGTAATCCCCAGGTGTTGAGGGAGGAACCTGTGGGAAGTGATTGGATCATGGGGGCAGTTACCCCCATAGTATGGGAGAAGCTGTCTTGTGATAGTGAGTGCATTCTCAAGAGAGCTGACGATTTTATAAGTGTTTGGCAAGCACCTTTTTCACTTGCTTCTCTCTCCTGCCACCATGTAAGATGTGCCTGCTTTGCCATCCACCATGATTGTAAGTTTCCTGAGACCTTTCCAGCCATGTGAAACTGTGAGTCAATTAAACCTCCTTTCTTTATAAATTACTCAGTCTTGGGTAGTATCTTTATAGCAGTGTGGGAATGGGCTAATGCAATGAGCCCAAACTGACACATTGTTATCATAGCACACATTGCTGTTCACTCTTGGTGCTGGGCATTCCAGGAGTTTGGACAAATGAATGATGAAACATTATAGTATCATACAGACTACTTTCACTGCCTTAAAAATCCTCTGTGCTCTATCTATTCATCCCTTCATTCTCCCTAACCCCCCTAACACACAACTTTTAGTCCCAGTTGACCAGCTAGGAAGTAGCAGGTTTAGAAATTACCTCTGGGTACTCAGACTCAAAATCTGTTCTCCTCACTGTGTTCTAGTCCTAAAAGGTTGATAATCATGATGCGAGTTTAGCCAGAGAAGGAAATGAAAAAGCACTCTGAAAGAGTTCAGTAGATACCTGCCCTTCCTTTCTTCACATGTATCACAGACCCAGGCCTGAGGTGAACATCTCCATGCTGAAGACCTCAGTTTCTCGTTGCCTCTGAATGGAGTCCACTAGACTAAGGTGTGTCCCTTCACTGCCTTATTCCTTCACCAGTCACTGGAGAATTCTGCCTTCTGCCTAAAGAGGAGGCAGTGTTTAGGATGCGGGCTCTTGGCACTCACTACTCTGATCTGTGCCTGATTTCTGCAGGACCCACTGGTGGTCCCTCAACTGCCCCTTGAAGTAAAGGTGGACCAGGACAGAGGGAGGGAGCCCCAGTGAGGGCCAAATTTTCTGGAAGCCCTGAGCCAAAGTGATAAAATTCACCAGGTTTAGCCAGCATTCCTGCATGAAGCTCTACCCTTTGTTTCTGGTTCTGAGTGTACTACAGTGATCCCTGTGAAAATATCATAGGACAGCAAGCCAAAAGTCCAGCATTTACTGGTTACATGGCTCAAAGCAAGGGGCACTGCTTCTCTGCCAATGGAGATAACAGGAACAAAATCAGAGATGTTGGATACAAAACATGCAGTAAATATTCCCTTTAAAAAAGATCTACAATTGCAAGGGATGTTTGTACATAGCCAAATCTCTTGATCTCTCTGAGCTTAAGTTTTGTGGTTTATAAAATGAGGATAATAATATCTAACTCATGGGGCGGAGGTAGGGATTCAAGAAAAATGCTACATGTGGGTTGCGTCGTTCAGTTCTCTCGTCAATATTGGGAGTTAATAAATGGATTGTAGATGACATAGAGGATCAAGAACAGGAGGCTTTCTTTCCCTTGGGAGGAAATAGGGTAGAGGAGGGAAGACTCTCACATCATTTATATACAAATGTGCAGTGGCCCTGGGTCTAGACCCACAGGACTGAGGTCTAATGGCCCTATCCTCAGCACCTTGGTGGAAGCAATGTGTTATCATGCAGGGCAGGCTCACTTTGCAGGTGGCTTAGGAAGGAAATACACACAAGGAGCTCTTGTCTTGCTGCTGGACCCACCTAAGACAGAAAAGAGGATGCAGCCTTAACCACCAGGTGTGTTTTCACCTCTCAGTGATGCTTCCTGGGAACTGGAAGGTTCCCTTCCCAGCCACATTTCAGGGCTCCAGCATCCTCTCACGGGGAATGTTCTCCTCACCTCCTCTTACCTGCTTGTCACTCACTCATCTAGCATCTTTTTAGATTCTGGGGAAACGTCACCTTCTCTATGGAGCCTGGCAGAAAAAGCCACCTCTTCACAAATGTCCCCTCCCCCCCCCCCCCCCCCCCAGTGGATGGTTCTTACCTTCTGCATGATCCACATGGCTCTATACCTCTCGGTTTCTCCTGTCTGGAATCCCACTATGCTTCCTGGAAGTGCTGATGCTTCAAGTCCAAGTTCAAATGTCACCTCCTCTGGGAATCCTACGTTGACCTCTCAATGCGGAGTCCCATCCCAGGATCCCAGGCCAGCTTGTCTTGGCTGCCGTTGCACATTTTCTGCAGCATGATGACTACTTGTTAGCCCACACAAGGAGCACTCATACAGGAGCTTTTGTCGTTTTAAGTGATGAGATGTCCCTCGAGAGCTCCTCAGGACAGGGTACCCACCTTAACTGAAACCTGACCTTCCCTCAGGTGTTACTTTTCTCCTCTGCCACCTCAAGTGAATACAGCACTCTCTTCTGTTCCCATACTCCAGTTCTCCAGGGAGCTGCAGGTCCCTGTCCCCAGCCTTCAGCAGAGGCTCTTGGAGTCTGTGGTATCTGTTCCTCCACCCCTCACCTGTCTTCGCTCTGGCATTTGCTGGCTCAGGGGCTTGCTCTCTGCCCAAAGTCCTGCTATTTCTCTGGGACATTTTAATGTCTCAGGAATGACTGGCTCAACTTCCTGACCTCTCTAGCATGTGGGATGCTGGTTAAATTGTCATGACTTTGGGATCATAAAGACCTGGGATTAAATCCCATCTCAGAAATGTCCTAGCTGAACCTGGCATACCAACTTTCTGCACATCAGCTCTTCATCTGGAAATCAGAGATGATATTAAAACCTACCTCATTATCCTGTTGTGAGGATTAAATTATATATTGATATAAATTTCTGAACTCTCAGATGATAAGGGCAAAGTCAACCAATCACTGCAGATGCTTCTATACGGCCCTGGCTCCACTCTATCTTGCTACAGTCTCTTTTCATTTCCCCTCCTACGATGTCCCTGGGCATTTACCCTAACCTTTACCCAATCCCAAACTCGGAGCACCCCACCCTGACAAGCATATAAATTCAGACCTGTTCTTTCTGATCATAGCAGCTGCCTTTAAAAAAAGGTGATTTAATTTTAATTTCCGGCATTTTAGTGTCTTCTTTCCCTTCCACATCACCTCTTTTTACTTTAATATCACAGACCTCTCCAGCCCCCACTTCCCTCATCCTCCTCCAGCCTATCATAATCCAGCTCTTCAGCCAGCATCCTGTAATTACCCTAATTCATACCCTGAGCTCTCTCTACTCCAGGTCTGCTGTACCTCCTCTGGAATCTAAGCCACAGCCCAGTGACCTGCCTGTATCGGTCACATCAAGCCATCAGCCTGTCCCTGATCACGTATTCTTCTACATCAATCCAGGTTTTCCATTTTCCTCAGTCACTGATTCCAAATCTTCCTCTCTAGCAGGCAAGCCTTCCTCAGGACCTCCCTGTTCTTTCTTCCCTCCCTCTCCTTTATCTGTGCTCTCACTTTTTCTGCTTCCTTCAGTTTATAAATAGGCTCTATTTGCTTCAATCCTGGAACATCCCTCTTCCATCTCTGGAGCTTTGCCTAGTAACTTTATTCTCCCATTTAGAAACTAAATCAATAATTAAGTCTCCTTTTATAAAGAAAATTTTAGATCCCCAATTATTTTACAGTTAAGTATTCCAGAAGTAGATATTGTTAATATTATATAAAATATTTCAAAAAAGTGAAAAAGAAAGCATTGGTATAACTTTGATTCTACAACCAAGGAAGATTAGTAGAGTCAAGGAAAATTGTATTTAAATCTCATTTATAAACATAGCAAAAGATTTCTAAATAAAACAATGACAGTCTAAATGGAACAGTCTTTGCAAAAAGAGGGTGAATTATGATCAATTGAGTTTTATTCTAGGAATGCAAATTTGCATCAATATGATAAAACACATTAATGGAATCTACTCTATTCACACAAGTGAATAGAAAAATCACCTTTTTATCCTAATAGATGTAGAAAAGAATGTTTGATAAAATTGCAATAATCATTTGATATTAAAAAGTTTAGTAATACAGGAATAAAAGAAAACTTTCTTTAGTAATTTATGAGTATCTACAGATCAAATAATGGAATGACGTCTATACAACACTGAATTGTTTAAAAGCATTCTCTTTAAAGTAAAGATCAATGGGACACTGCTCACTGTCATCTTTTCTGTGCTATGTTCAGCCAGGGAACTATGACACGAAAGAGAAATAACTTGCACAAAATATGAAAAGGAAGAATCACAAATACTATTATTCCCAGCTAACACAGCAGTCTACATTAAAAAAAAAATTAATCTATAGACAAATTATTGGAATTAGCAACAGATTATAGGAATCTGCCTTTGTCCTCCCTAAATTCATATGTTGAAACCTAATCCCCAAGGGTGCTATTAAGAGGAGGGCTTTGGAGGTGATTAGGATATAAGTGAAATTAGTGCCCTTATAAAAGAGGCTCAAGGAGTCTTTTTTTCCCTGCCTGTATGTTAGGATGCAGTGAGAAGAGGTTCCTTTATAAAGACAGCAGGTCCCCACCAGACGTCACATATGCCAGCGCCTTGATCTTGAACTCCCAAGCCTCCAGATATAAATTTCTGTTGTTTACAAGCTACCAATTTCTGTTAATTATAAGCTACCAATTTTATGATATTTTGTTATAGCAGTCCAAATGGACTAAGAAAGAAATTAATACAAAACAGTGCAAGTTCTTAAGAAATGTCTCTCTGGCAGATTTAGGGAGAGCAAGATGTCAGATGTGGGGGCCAGGTGGGAGGTAGCTATGTAGGTGGTGAAATGAGCTATTTGGGGAAGGTTTTGGAGATGCCACTGAAGGGTGTTACTGTTGTAAGGTGTGGTGCAGGGAAGCGGTGCTCCTATATTTTGGCCTGAGCAATGGGGTGGGCATTGAGACATTTGCTGAACCCCAGAAGCTGTGAGTGAGGGGGATGTTGGGAAGTGGTCTGGTCTGGGGCGAATAGTTCACTTTAGAAGGGTTACCTTGGGACACTTGAGGACTCCTAACAGGACCTCCAGGGAATTGGATATACATCTCTGGAGTTCAGGGAGAAGAATCAACTAACCATGTAAATTTCCATTTTTAGCGTAGAGATTGCGCAATGGTCTGGATTACTCGCATTCCCCCAAATTCTAATGTTGAATCCTAGTCCTCAACGTGAGGATATTTAGAGGTGAGGCCCCTGGAAGGTGATTTGTTCATGAGGATGGAGGCCTCATGAATAGCATTTAGTGCCCTGGTGAAAGAGCCCCCAGAGCAGCCTGGCACCCTCCTCCATATGAGGTTACTGTGAGAAGATGGCTCTCATCAGATGCCAGATCTGCTCACCTCTTTACCTGGAATTTCTCTGACTCTGGAACTCAAAGATGTAAATTTCTGTTATTTATAAGCCACCCAGTTTGTGATATTTTTGTATAGCAGCCTAAACAAACAGTAGTCAGTAAAAGCCAATGCTATGGTCAGTTGCATTTCTATGTACTGATGGTTAAAAAAAAACCTTTAAAATAGCCAGGCTGGGCAAGGTGACTCATGCCTTTAATTCCAGCACTTTGGGAGGCCGGGGCAAGCAGACTGCTTGAGTGCAGGAGTTGGAGACTAGCCTAGGCAGCGTGGCAGAACGCTGTCTCCACTAAAAATACAAAAAATTAGCTGAGCATGGTGGCACTTGTCTGTGATCTCAACTGCTTGGGAAGGCGAGGTGGGAGAATCACCTGATTTCAGGAAATGGAGGCTGCAGTGAGCTCTGACCCCGTCACTGCACTCCAGCCTGTGCACCTGTGGTGAGACCCTGTCTTATAAAATAAATAAAATAAAATAGCCACGCACAATATAATGATACCTAGGTCTAAATGGAATAAAATATTTTCAAGTAGTTTAAGTAGAAAATTATAAATTTTTATTGCATTAGCATATTGAAATAAATGTATACTTACTTTTGTAAATATGTTAGTAACCCCTGAATAGCTCTATGTAATTAATAGAAATCACATAAAGAAACCTAAATAGTGTTGTCGTGAAACTCATTAAAGCTTATTCTAAAGTTTAAAGAAAAAACACATTTTTGTCCTATTTCTTCCAGACTCCTGAAGTGGTGTGTTGTCGGGAATAACTGAGATAAATGAATAAATTCTTCCTGAAGAAGAACCAGATGGGTGGCAATACTGTAGGAAATAACAAGATTCATTGTGAAACGATAGCATTATGAACAGGAGCATATTGTTTATAAGAGAGAAAACAAACAACACTAATGAAGCGTCACCAATAATAATTGGTGACACTAATAATCACCAACACTAACTCTGTCACAGAGTTAGTGTTGGTGATTATTGGGGGGAGCATGGCCTGGATAATGAAAGGTGCTGTGTCACTGGATGAGAAAAGTGAAAACCAAAGTCTTATAACTAAAAAATAACATGGGGGAGGATCTTACTGGCTTTCATGATAAGGAAATGTCCTTAAAAGGCAAGAAAAAAGCAAAAATAATGAAAAATATGGAGATCAACGTATTAACACAAAGAAGTTAGATTCATTTGAAGACATCATGGAAACGTGGATAAACGAACCATACATTGTGAGAAGATATTTGAACACATAAAACCTAAGAAATAATATGACTATATAAAAAACTCCTATACATTCTTAAGAAAAAGATAAATGAACCAATAATAAACATCACCAAAAGAGCAAGCATTTCAGAGTACAGGAAACATGAATGGCCAGTAAGCAGAACAGGAGATCTGAACGTCACTTATAATCAGAAAAATGCAAAGAAAAACCATTTCTGCACAAACAGCTGTTTCTCATTCATTAGATTGGTAAAATCAGAGTCTGATCTTATCAGGTATTGGGAAGACATGTAGCCATGGGAACCTGTGCCCCCTGCTGATGTGACTTTAAAATGATACACTTCGTTCAGAGAATAATGTGGGACTATCCAGTAAATTGGAACATGTATGTATCCTATAATTCAGTAATTGTCCTCTGAAATGCATAGAGGAAATAGGCATAATGTATTCACCAAGAGGTGAACACACACACACACACACACACACACACACACACACACCCTCCATTCTCAGAGGAAACGACCTATAGCTGTGAAATCTCACAAATAACTTCTGCTTTATTCTTATCGTGGAATGTTATACAGCAATAGCAATGAGTGAATTTAGAGTTACTACATCAACGTGACTGGCACCCAAAAACATGTTCAGAAAAAAAATTTACAGGTCTCAGAGGAATACATATCACTTACTTCCTTTGACTAAAATAACTAAACAATCATTTTATGTGATATGTACAAATGGTAAAATGTAAAACATGGAACTTAATACACAAATTTGAGAAATGTCACCTGAAGGGGGAGAGAGATGGGAATGGGGTCAGGAAAGGGCACACAGCACATTGCATAGGTACAGACTCTGCCTTCGTCCTAAGACTAGATTGGGCGTACCAAGTTTTGTTTTAATATTGTTATAATGAAGATCTATGTGTCATCTCTGTTTATCTCTGTCTCTGTCTCTCTCTCATATACATGTGAGTTACATATATATGTAACTATTTCACCTGTTTCATCTGTTACACAGAGGGGGAAAAAGTCTCAGAGAAAACACATACAGCAACTTCATGCTAAAGATAAATATCTCTCCTTTTATAATTCACCAAGGGCAGGTCTTGGAACAGGGCCTGGAGTTTCTGCAGACAGGAATGATATTGAAGACTTAAACACTTTGATCAAGAGTAGAGAGAATGCCCTGGATAAATCCGAAGGCTGTGTCCTTTATAAAAGGAAGAATTTGTTCCCAAAGTACTGTAGTCATTTAATATAATAATTTGCCAACTTAAAATGATAAATATATATATAGATATATATTCATCATTTCAATTCAATAAGAAGACATATATAGTCATAATTTTAATGTATACATATCTTCTTATTGAGTTGAAAAATACCATCATTGTTTGGCTACTTAGTAAGAGCATTTGCTTTTAATGTTATTAGTCTCATTATCAACTCAGTAGACACCTCCACCTTCTTCTCTTCAAAGTTGCTGATGTTCTCAAAGACACAGATGATTTATTTGTTACCAAATGACCTTTTTTCTTCAGTAATGAATCAAGCTCTCAGCAGTAAAGAAATGGGCATGATTAAGTGTGATAAGTAAACACAACTTCATGTGCCCCCAGTTCTATCAATCATTCATTACACAAACATTTATTGGGGCTTCCCAAAGGAGAAAATCCTGGAACCAGACTGCTAGGCTCAAATTCCAGCTCTGCCACTTTCTAGCTTGGAGAAGTTCAATTAGTCAGCTATGCCTGTTTCCTCATCTGTGAAAAAACTGGATAATAGTAGCACCAATCCTGTGGTATGGACATGCGAAGTCTTGGTGTTGTTTTCAAGGTGATTGTCTAGTGGTTTGGAAATCTGTGACTCTCTACTTGGATTACTCAGAATTGGCAATTCTATGCTACACAAGCAGAGAAGGCCTGACATCTCTGTGATGTGAAATTGAAATGAGAGTTAATGTCTTGCCCCGTCAGAACCCAACGAGAGTCAGGCAATTGTCACTAGGAGCCTCAGAGGTAACTTCGGTGGCCCGACTTACCTCTGTTTTGAAATTTGCTGTTTTATTTTTTCTTTGTTGTTGTTGTGTATTTCTTTTTTTTGTTTTCATTTGCCGAGATAGAAGAGAAGATGTGTGTGTGTGTGTGTGTGTGTGTGTGTGTGTGTGTGTGTGTCTCATGCCCACTATTTCCTCATACAAATAGTGACATTTGATGTCAGCTCATTTGACCACTGACTATTCGGGAGTCATGCAATTCCCATCTGGCTACAAGGAGGGCTGGCAAATGTAGATGGTCGCTCAGCTGAATTAGAATAATTACCATTACTGAAACATGCCAGAGGTTAGATCTTTTTCATATAACAATTAATTCTCATGTAAAGCAGCAAAGGAGAAAGCTGAAGTTCAGGTAGATTTTGTACCACCCACAAGATCACACAGGTAGAGAGGCTAAAGTTGGGGTCCCATTAGGTCCCTTTCATTCTTCTGCCCTTGTGCTTTCCAAGAACCTCTGTTGATCTTCAGGTTGCAGGAGTAGAGCACTGTGGACAAGATTTTCCATATTTTAGAATGCATAAACAAAATATGTTAAAATGTCCATTTATGTTGAACTTGGTCTTAAAAAGAAAAATGGTTTAGTTCCATGGATGTTTAATATAAACATTGACAGCATCACCATAACTCTCTCTGCATTTCAGTAGGCAACTGTCCTGCCCACTCTTGAGGGATGCTTGCTTTTGAGAACCACACTTGAGCAGAACTTGGCAGTGGTTCACCTCCTTCAGTGTACATGGGATATGCAGTTGGTCGTGCCTAATTCATTAAATTAAATATTATAAAAATGCTATAATTAAGCTAATCCTTGCAAAGTGGAGAAATGGTTTAAAAAGACTCCAACAAACAAATGAAATGAAACACGCAGACACACACAGATGCACACTCATTCACACACACACACACAGATTTTCATACATACACACACACACACACACACACACACACAGATTTTAAAAGAATGTACATGAGCCAGGAGCAGGGTTCATGCCTGTAATCCCAGCACTTTGGGAGGCTGAGGTGGGCAGATCACCTGAGGCCAGGAGTTCGAGACTAGCCTGGCCAACATGTTGAAATGCCATCTCTACTAAAAATTAGCCTGGCCAACATGTTGAAATGCCATCTCTACTAAAAATACAAAAATTAACCAGACATGGTGGCAAGTGCCTGTAATCCCAGCTACTCAGGAGGGTGAGGCAGGAGAATTGCTTGAACCCAGTAGGCAGAGGTTTCAGTGAGCTGAGATTGCGTCACTGCACTCCAGCCTGGGCAACAAGGGCAACATTCCATCTCAAAAAATAAAAAATAAAAAAAAGGCAAAAAGAAAAAAGAACGCATATGTAATGGAAATACAAGTGAACAAAAGAAAAAGTTAAGCAAACACATCTGCCAGGAAAGCCTTTGCCAGTCCGAACTTCAGTTGAAAACAGTGTTGATGCAATTATATCTAACAAATATTGCTCTTTTCTCTGGTTTGGGGGGCAGGTCTTGCTTTACCACCAGGCCGAAGTGCAGGGGTTCAATCATAGCTCATTGCAGCCTCAAGCTCCTGGGCTCAAGCGACCCTCTCTGCTAAGCCTTCCAAGTCTTTGGGACTACAGGTAGGCTAGGCACCACCATACCTAGCTAATTTTCTTTCTTCCTTCCTTTCTTTCTTTCTTTCTCTCTCTCTCTCTTTCTTTCTTTCTTTCTTTCTTTCTTTCTTTCTCCTTCCTTCCTTCCTTCTTTCCTTCCTTCCTTTCTTTCCTTCTTTCTTTTTTTTGTAGAAACTAGAGTCTTGCTATATTGCCCAGGCTAGTCTCAAACTCCTGGCTTCAAGTGTTCCTCACTTCTCAGCCTCTTAAATTGCTTAGATTACATGTGTGAGCCATGGCACCCGGCTGATATTGGCCTATTTGAAAATATCAGTAATTTTATTTAAGTTAGATTTATATTCATCATCTTTTATAGTAAATGATAATGCCCTAAATCTATTTTTCAGATTAGTGCTTCTCAACTGGGCGTGATTTTGCTCCCCAGAGACTTTGCCAATGTCTAGATACCATTTTGGTCATCACAATTGAGGGTGGTGGGAGGTGCTACTGCTGGGAGGAGGTCAGAGAGTTTTTAAACATCCTACAATGCCTGGGGCAGCCCTCTCAGGAAGAGAATCACTGGGTCTCAACTGTCAATAATGCCGAAGTTGAAAAACACTGTGTTAGGTAATGATAGTAAGACACCTGTATAACATAAATGCAAACCACACAGGAAATGGAAGCCAAGCTTGAGCAGAGGATGCAGGTGATGATGCTTAGTGGGAGGAAACAGGGACTGGCTGTTCAAATCCTGGCTTGGTAAATTTTGTCAAGTTCTACTACTTTGCCTGTGTTCCCTCATAACAGACTTGTTAACCCTATGAAAGATGAAATGAGTTCCATGTAAAATGTTTAGAATAGTATCTGGTTCCTGGTAAGAATGCTGCTGCCTAAAGTTTAGCCATGATCACCCTTACATACGCCCCCAAATAAAGCATCAATAGAAGGAAGTAATAAGCATGGGACTATCTCTGGGTTGAACTGCTGTACTGCTGAAGAAGTATTTTCATTGAAGATCTGCCTCAAAGTATAACAAAGTCGGCCTTCTCTTAATTCTCCTTCCCACCCCCCTGTGCCAATCAAGCTGGTTTTTAGGTGAACCAGTCCCTCATTTCATCACTTAATAAAATTAAACACAATAATTGAGTGGCTAACATAAGTACAGGGATGTTTAAAACAAATTTTCATCTTTGGTTGGCTGCCAAGACAAGTCAAATACATGATGTATTAGGCCATTTTCACTGCTGATAAAGTCATACCTGAGACTGGTTAATTTATAAAGGAAAAGAGGTTTAATGGACTCACAGTCCCACATGCCTGGGGAGGCATCACAATCATGGTGGAAGGTAAAAGCCATGTCTTACATGGCGGCAGGCCAGAAAGAACGAGAACGAAGTGTGAAAGGGGTAACCCCTTATAAAACCGCTAGATCTTGTGAGACTTATTCGCTACCATGAGAACAGATGGGGGAAACCCTGGCCATGATTCAAGTATCTCCCACGAAGTCCCTCCCACAGCATGTGAGAATTAGGAGCCCTAAAATTCAAAATGAGATTTGGGTGGGAATCAAGATGAGAAGAAAATCAATGCAAAATCTATTCAAACACTTTTTTTTTTTTTTTTTGAGACAGAGTTTTGCTGTTGTTGTCCAGGCTGGAGTGCAGTGGTGTGATCTCGGCTCACTGTAATCTTTGCCTCTCGAGTTCAAGTGATTCTCCTGCCTCAGCCTCCCAAGTAGCTGGGAATACAGGTGTGCACTGCCATGCCCAGCTCCTTTTTTTTTGGGGGGGGGGTATTTTTAGTAGAGACAGGGTTTCACCATGTTGGCCAGGCTGGTCTCAAACTCCTGATCTCAGATCGTCTACCCGCTTTGGCCTCCCAAAGTGCTGGGATTACAGGTGTGAGCCACCATGCCCAGCCTCATATACATTTTTGAGATGTACTGAGAACATCTGGATATTCCAAATACTGTGCTATAGTTTGACTAAAGAAAGATTAAAAGACACAGGCCCCTTTTAAAATAACTTAATTCAAAGACTTCTCAGCTTAGTGTGGGAAATCTATTTTTATATTAAATAATTTTATTACAGGCTCTGAGTATGTGTGAGGTTCAGAGGCAGCTCAGTGCAAGAAGGGATTAACTCTAAGGTAGGTATGAAAAGCCTTCAGGAAGGAAGTAATATGGAGACAGAGGTTTGAAGGATGAGTAAGAATTCATGGAGGTTCTAAACATCTTGGGGCTTTCTGGGATGTACAAACACTTGGGTTTTGCTATACCAGATAGAGCAGGAGTCAGATGTTAGCTGCCTCCGAAGGCCAGGCCCTGGGACATGGAACTTATTCTGGAAGTCCAGAATTACTCCTGAAGGATCTTAAGGGGATAGTATCAAAGTTGCATTTTTAATAGGCCCACATGATGTCTACAGAAGATTATTAAAGGGGATGAAACTAGAATTGGAGAGATCAGATAAGAAATTATTTCAGATAAGAAGCAGGATAGTCCTGGGTCAAGGTGTGGCTAGATAAGAAAGTATAACTGGAAGAGAAAGTATAACTAATAAACATGGCACCCAGACACCTCTTCTATTTCTTCAACTCATCTCAGTATTGAAAGATAATAACTCACACATACACAGCCCTCCCTGGGCCTGAGGCAGTGTTCTAAGTTTCAATCCATTTGCATCCATATATGTGAATCCATTTAATCTTCACAAGAAAGCTATGAGGTGCATTTTATTATTATCCTTGTTTTACAGAAAGGGCAACCGAGATGCAATTAGGTCACCCTGCATCGTAAGGTCAACAGGCCTGGCAAGTTGTCTCATCTGTGTCTTTCCATTAGCGGGAAGTGAAGTTTCTCCCTCTTGGGGTCTGATCTTCCCGAATTGTCCTCAGTCTGCCGGGTTTGCACACAGTCCAGTCCCCAGGGAGGCTGCTCTGACTTTCTTTCCAATATGTAGAGCTGTGGAGTCTGATAAGCATTTTAGGACAGTTGCTTCTTGCTGCCACAGGATGTCACCATTGAAAATCTGCATTGTGCAAGAAGAAATGCTGGCCCACTTGGCTGTGATCCCTTGCTCACCCTGAAGGGGCTTAAGCCCCTGTGGTCCCTAGGAGGGAGGGCAAACTCACACCACACCCCTGAACCCTACTCAGCCAAAGCATCCCATGGGAGCTCCCCAGACTGTACCTCTCAGTAGTCAGTTCTTTCTAGTGGGCTCACCTTCCACCTGCACCAGAACCCGGGCCTGGATTTGGCTTGATATCTGTCTCAGGACTAATATCCATCTGTCCTATCTCTAACTTCAGGCCAAGATTATACTCATTTCTCTAGACAGATGTATCATCACTCACGACCCCTTATTGAAGAAGATTTTTAAAAATCTCTCATGGAGCCCTTGCTATAGATGACTCTGAGAACTATTTACATGGTGGAATGACAGAAGTTGATAATTAATTAGACTGAGGAAGATGAGAGGAGTCGAGAGAATGGGAGAGAGAGAGAGAGACTAGGAAGCCTAGGACGATGTTAGGTTTCTGGCTTCTGTGACTTGATGGCCAGTGGGACATTTTCTTGGAAGGAGATAACAGTGGGGGGCCATTGTTGCTTTCCAGCTGGTTCCACCAAGGTCCAACGTGGGCAGTGGTAGGGACTTTCCCTTCCAGAACTCCCTCAGCCCCAGCTGTTCAGGACCTCACCTACTGGGCCTGAGAGCGCCTTGCACAATGCACATTCATTAAGAGGGCAGTGGGTAAGATCTCTGGGCCAACAGTGCATCTCTCCAGCTGACTGATGAATATCATGCTGGACAGTCCGTGAGCACAGCTGGAAGACTTTGCAGTCATAATTCTAATACCATTTTACCACATGGAAAACAAGGTGTGGGAGCAACTCTTGGGACTTATGTCATTGGGACACGGTGCATGTTGCCTTTGAGGTTATTTCAAGATTCACTGAGATTCTAGTCACAGATTATATATACAGATTATGTATATATGTATATACACACATATACACATGTACATATGTGTGCGTTTATATCTGCACACACACACACACATATGTGCAATTTATTTTTGGCTTAAACATCAAAATGTTTTACAAAAGTGTATGTTGAGGTCAAATGCAGCAGTGGCTCCCACCTATAATCCCAGCACTTTGCAAGGCTGAGGTAGGAGGATCATTTGAGCCTAGGAGTTTGAGACTAGCCTGGGCAACATAGCCAGACCCCATCTCTACAAAAAATAAAAACATTAGCCTACCTACTTGGAGGGGCTGAGGTGGGAGGATCGCTTGTGCCCAGGAGTTAAAGGCCGCAGTGAGTTATGATTGTGCCACTGCACTCTAGCCTGGGTAACAAAGTTAAGACCCTGTCTCAAAAAACAAATAGTCTATGTCAAAATTTTCACTCTCACTCTAACCTTGTCAACTGAGTTCTTCCAACCATCTTCACCCTCACAGCTAGTAGCTACTTCTCCATGGTCCCTTCATAGCCTTCCAGCATATTTGTATGCCAATGCAAGCTATACAAATAAGTGTATCTCTCTCCCTGCTTCACAACAGTTATCTTATTTTAAGATTATCTTATTTTATCTATTCTGCACTTTGCTTTTTCACTTAATACATCATGGAGCTGTTTTATCCAGACAATTCAAACACATCCAATATAAGCAAATCCTATGCTTCTAGCATATCTCTACTGCTGGGGACTGGAAAATGCAATGGAAAATGTTGCATGCTTGCAATGACTTTCGAAAATAAGGTTGCATAAAAATGCAATGTCAATAGCAAAATAAATGCCATATGATTATGATTACATTTAAAAGACAAATATTGTAAAAGAAAAGCATCCATTTTCCCTATAGAGAAACACGTATTTACCTGCCATTCACCAAACGTTTACTGAGGGTATGCATTGTCTAGGGCTTGCTGGGTGCTGTGGGGAGGACAAGCAGGGTGGACAGCTCAGACCGTTCATCTGCCCAGGTCCACTGTGGCAACAGCCTGCTTAGGACACCCCTTTCTGCAGCCTTATTCTGCACCCTAGCCACCACCACACACACTTCAATTTAGGCGACCTTCCCAACATTCCCATCCAGTCTTTCTCCTGTTTAACTGCTTCACCGCCCTCCTTCTCACCATCCTCACTCCCCTCCCATCCTGAGGGTCAGATTGTCAAATTCCAACCCCTTTACTTAGATGAAAGGCCTTCGGTGTGCAGGGCCTGCCCTGTACACCTCGTCGCTGGGCCTGCCTCCCCTTTCCGTGCCTGCTGCTGCTAGGCTCCAGCGGTGCTGTTCTGCCTCCAGGCCTCAGTACCCTGCCCCTCTAGTCCCGGAAAGAGCGGTCTTCCCCACCCTTTACCGACACGCTCACTTGTTCTTAAGGCTTTTTTTTTTCAGGTATCTTTCCCTAATTACCTGCCTCTGCTCCCAGCCTGACTGGGTTAGAGGCGCCTCCTGCTGCCTGCAATTGCCTGGTTCCATTCCATGCCTTCCTCTGGGGTGTGCGTTAGAGCAGCCCAGTTTAGTGGGGGACACAGTCATCCTCTAACGCCCAGTTCCATTCCCCGCCTCCTCCTGGCGTGTGAGTTAGTGCAGCTGGGTCTGGTGGACGGGTCACTGGGCTTCCGAGTCCCAGTCTCGGCTCGTTCTCTAAGGCTGTTTTGTCATCTGTCACAGGCATGCCACCAGAACTTGCCAACACAGTGGTGGAGTTCCCAGTGCCCCTTAGGAATGCGCAGTAGATGGGAGTTGGCTTCACCCTCCTGATCTTCCCCTCTCTCCTCCATGGACCGAATCCCGCACGTGTGTGAACCCCCGCGTTCAGCATGAAGTGAGGAGCCCCTCGGATGACGGGGCGCGGTGCCGGTGGAAGGCCACTGCTGACTTCGCTTCGGAGGTATGGGTCGCTCAGCGCGTTTACCCTTTCTCAGGCATCTACTTGTTGCCTGGGCTTCTCTTCCAAGTTCAACAGCCCCTCCCGGCCAGTTCACCGCTGCGTCTACCCCACCACAAAAGGTCTGCAGGGACCTTTTCCTGCCTGGGGTCTCGGCTCGGGAGGGCAGCCCCGGCGCGGGGACTGAGCATGCTCGCGCGGGCCGGGCTGGGAGGGCCGCACCCGGGGCCGCAGCCTGCGCCCTGGCTCCCGGGCGGCCGAGCGGGCGGGGTTTGGCCTCCGGGCAGCCGGCCCCGGGCTCCCAGCAGGGCCTCGCGGCGGAGAGGGACCGAGGTGGGAGCGCGCGAGCCGCGCCGCCAGCCAGTCGCGCAGCGTCGGCCCCCGCGGTGCGCAGCGGCTGCGGAGCGGAGCCAGCGGGAGCGGCAGGGCGGGCTCTCGGGGCCGCGAGGGCGCGCGGCGCGGCGCGGGGGACTGGCCGCGGCGCGGCGAGGGCAGCAGAGGAGCGAGGGCGCGGGAGGTGAGCGCAGCCCGGGAGGCGCCGGCCCAGGGCGCGGGCGCAGCCGCTCGGTCCTTCCTCTCCCGCGGCGCCGGCGGCTGCGTCCCCCCGACCGAGCCGACAGCCTCGCGTCCCGGCGCTCGCTCGCTGGGGCTGCCCGGAGGCCGCGGCCGGGCAGCTGTTGCACCGAGAGGGGGGCAGCCGCGGAGTTCCATAACCATAGCAACCGCATCGGCACCGGCGGCGGCCGCGAGGGCAGCATCCGCTCGCTCCTCCTCCAGGCAGCCTCGCCGCGGGGACCCGACACCGGCTCGCAGGTGCCGCGGACTCCCCGGTCCGCCCGCCGCCGCCGCCGCCGCCGCTGAGAGTGTTGGCGGCCAGAGACGGCGAAAGAGGAGAGAGGGACCCAGGAGCGCGGCCCCCGGGGGACAGAGAGGGGAGCCCTGCGGCGGAGACAGGTAGGTGAGAGCGCTCCGGGGTCGGCAGCGGCAAAACTCTCTCCTCTGTGGCAGTGACGCTTCTGCCAGCGTGGTTGCCAGTTGGGTGGCTTTCTACGATGGAACAGCGATTCCGCCGCAAAATGTGGTTTATCTCCCTCGATTTCCCCCAGTCTCTCTGCCCTCCAGGTTTGCTGCACATCTGGGCAGGTCTTGAGGGGATAAGAAGGCCCAGGGCTGTGAGAGGAGCAGAGAGGATGGGTTCATGAGGGGGTCCCCCCGGGAGTCCCACATGGAGGCTGAGGGGGCTCAGGCAGACCTTGGCCATTGGGGTCCTCGGGGCCAGGGAACCCGGCGGGGGGCAGGCTCAGGAGGAGACCGCGCTGGGGCGGAGGGGACAGGGGCAGCGATTCTCTGTGATCCAGGCGAAGGCACAGACTGTTCTTCCTGGGGCTTGGCTGGGGACAAGGGTGTGCGGGGACACTGCAGCTCAGCTGTGACATGGAAAGGGACCAGCTCTTGATCTGTAGAGCCAGCTTCAAGCCCAGTCACTGGAGGGGATGTTGAGACAAGGCAAGTAGTAACTTATTATTCTGGGACTCGGAAGTCTCATGTCATTGCCGTTGACTATTAGGGATGGGATGGGAATAGAAATACTAATTTGGAGCTAGCAGTCAAAACTGCACCCTCCCCTTCTCCCCACCTCATTACTGGCTCCCCACCCAACTTTGCCACCCAGACGAGAACCACATCGCACATAGTGACGCCCCTTGCTCCTTGGCCATTGGCAAACGATCTCACTTTTAGACATCTGGAGACACCGCTTCAGTTGTCCTTTTCAACCAGGGGGCATTGTTTTCCATCAGGTTATGATGCTCTTGATGTTAAGTGATGTGCCAAACTGAAAGGCACCTGGGCTGTCCACACAGTGTGATGGCGGTTAACTACATCTGCAGGCAGGAGAGAGGGCCAGAGCTTGGGGAGTGATTCCAAACTCAGATTAGCTGGGACCAGGGCCCCAGAAGAAAGAAGCTAGCAGGTGAATAATTAGGGTCTGAAAGTTCATGCATATGGGTAAGTAGGTCTCTGAGTAATATCCAGGATAGGCAGCCACTGACTTCGAAAGGGCTCTTTATGTTGTGGCCTCTGGAGACATTCTAAGTCCCAGTTAAAAGGCTGTGTTCTTTAATTGGGCTTTTAATTTATGATGTGGTTATGTTACCCAAGGGGATGTGATTTGGCCAGCGTCTCATCTGGAGATTTATGTCATCATAAGGATGATATTATCATATTTTAGGCAGAGGGAAAGGTATAGAAGAAAGTGGACCAGATTTGAGAGACAGAAAATGTGGATTTGAACTCTGATTCCCTCACACACCTGCTGTGTGACCTTGAGTTGTTCCACTTTACTGAGGCTTCTTTCTCTCATCTGGAGAATGGGGATACTAACTAGTCTTGCAGTTTACCAGGCTCAATCACAATCCAATGGGATGTGGACAGGATGTCTGGGAAGAGCTTTTTAAAACCTAATGTCTTGTGCAAATAAAAGGGATTATTGTTTTCCAAAGAAACTCTCTTCCTCAGATTGGCAAATCATTAAACATCCATCAACTACGAAAAGAGAGTGGAAATATTAGTCAGTGACTCACAGTTGAAACACTGTAGCCTGTTCCAAGATTGACTCAGGGCAACATAAAGAGGGCTTCTCCGCGGAAAATGCTGCATGTCCTCCTCCTTGCCTACAAGTGCTGAAGGTCAAGGGCTTTGCCATCAAATGCAGCACTTGTCTAGTTTGAAACAGGGAGGTCTGCTCACAACAGGGGTGGATTAATTTTTTTTACAGTGTAAACAGATTTACACATAGTGGACACTTATTTAAATGTTGATTAGATAAATACCTTGGGTCGTGGGTTTCTTGTGGGCAGGATTACTTTCATCGAACTCTGCTCTGTGATGTCAGGTGTTTGCCAAATGTTTGCTCAGTTTGACTGAAATAGACCGAATCCTTACAGCTTGATTTTATTGCTGAGGGAATTATAACTTCTGGAAGGAACAAGGACTATCTTATACTGTGTTCTTTGATGCCCCTGATTTTGCTTATTCTCATCTCCCTGCCTAGAATAACCATTTCTCACTTCCTGCTTCCCTTCACCCAATTCAAATGCCCCTTCCTATAGGAAGACTTCCCAGATTCTCTCATGTGCTCCCACGGCACTGTGGACCTGCTCTGTGATGGACTGTGCTGTGTCATTGCTTGCACACGTGCCTGTCCTTCTGTTGATTTTATGTTCCCTGATGACAGGTGCCTCTCCCTATTCTATTGCACCAGGTGCTGCAGCCACGGCCATGATGAATGCTTATTGAATGAGTGAGTGGGCCTTACTTCCAACATAACCACCTGTGCAGGGGCAGGCTGCAGAAAGGCTGTTCCTGGCTGCTTTTGCCGTCTTGGTCTGTGTGGCAACCCTGAAGGAGGCTCCATGGCTTGTTATGCGTTATTTAGGGTCAACCCACTGAAGCAAAGTGAAGGAGAACAGAAGCACATATTTTGCCTTAAAATGCTCATTTCTTTCAAGTGGGCACTTTAGGATAACTGTAATCTGGTGTTGAATGGCCTTCATGTAACATTTGCTGAAAACATCTGATGGAATATTTTAAACTTGAACTATCTTTCTCTGGCTTCAATTTCCTTGAGTTCAGCTCCAGTGGAGTAAAGAAGCACGTGTATTAGATGAAGATAGTGTAGATGTGAATCTCAGTTTTCAGGGTACCTGGAACGAGAGCACTGGATTGTCTCGTGCCTCCGTTTCCTCATTCATAAAATGTGGATGTGAATCCCCATCTCACAGGGATGTCCAGTGCTTGGAGCGAATTAATAGCTGTGCTATCAAAGTGGTTCATAAACTGTAAAATATTAATACTCGAAGTAAATTCTTTTCTTTACTTTTTGTCCTAGAAAATGAGCAAAATCCTTACGTTTAATTTCACAGCATCACATGGGCCTCAAGTGCTAGCTCCTTCACTTATTAGCTCTGTGTGACCTTCAGTAAATCATTTTGCTCCCCCAGCCATCTGTCTTACCTGCATAGCATTGTAATGATGACCACCTTTCAAGATAGGTTGGGAAATGCACGGAAAGAAAAATTCCATGCCAGGCACTCAATATATAATATCTGTAATTTCCAAATGATAGAAGTAATTGCCAATAATAGAGGGTTCCGGAATTTTTTGGAATGCCCCCAGTACATCTCTTCCCTCTATTTCACCTACATTTCTATAAGAGTGAAACAGAGAGAGGGAGAACTAAGAAGATGGTCATGGTCCCAACCACCAAGAACCTCTTTTGGTTACACATGAGAGACACCAGGAGGGAGGAGAATGACCTGAAGATTCAGATTCAGGGACTGGGTCCTCCTCACTCCAGATCTGACACTAACTGCTTGCAGGAATATTGATCTGGTCACCTTACCTGTCTTAACTCGGTGTTTCCATCTATAAAAAACCTAGGTGATTTCAATGGCCTTCTCTAGCTCTACTTCAAAGCTCGTATATATTACTCCATATTTCACCTTACCAAGTTTACATCCGTAGCCCTCAGACCATTTTGTTGTTGTTGTTGTTGGGATTCACAACTTATGCAAAACTCCACACTTCAATGCATTACACATACCCATCACCCTACCACCAAATTTTTCTTCTTTTTGTCTTTTCCTTAGTCTAGAAGGTTAAAGTGCCCAAGATGGCCCAGGGACTTAGGGAGGTGTTCAATATACCTGGTCCCAGTCCAATTCTTATCCTACTCCGGGCAGGATGTTCACTGCTCAGTCTAGTCTGGAAGATCTCCTTAATTCAAAATGCAAGAAATTGTGTGTGTAAAATTTGATCGTACCTGAGAGAGCTGGCAGAGATTCATGGACATCGCTAATATCTGCTGAGCTACCCAGACACTGGGTGCTCAGAAATGTCAAATGTTTCTGCTCGAACATGAATCATTTCTAGGTGGCTGCATACCAGTCTCAGGAGTGATTCGTGAGGGGGATTTTAGCATCACAAAGGGAAGTGGCACCATGAGCCTGGGATCTGTGGCCCACCTTCCACCTTTGGTGTGGATGGAATGGTGCTGTGATGTGCCTGGTACAGGGCATTTGCATACGTAGCCTGTCTTGTGTCAGATATCATGCCAGACCCTGAGAATCAACTGTGGACAACACAAGGTCCTTGCCTTGCAAGAGCTTAATATGTAGGTGGGGTATCAGGCATGGAACTTGACAAGAACAAACCAGGCAATGCAGAAATCTGTGGGAGCAAAGAGAAGGAGTCTCCGACATATTTCCAGGTGGTGGCTGTTAAGGATGCCTTCTCAGAGGAGAGAGAGTCTAAGCGGAGTCTGAAGGAATCTCCACATGCAGACCTGAGGGAAAGATCATCAGAAAGGGAAAGAAACATGCAGAGACCTGGAGACAAGATGTAGCCAGGAAGAGAAAGGAATGGCAGGGCTGGAACAAGAGGCCAAGGGGTGAGGTGGTGTCCATTGAGGCTGGGGGACAGAAGGGTTACATGTTTGAGAGTTTGGCATGCCAGTCTTTCCCTCTAACTTAAAGGGCATTGGAAGTCACAGGAAGGTCTAGACCTGGGCAGGATGCTCTCCCCAGCTGTGATACAGGCCAGGTTAGGGAGATCCAACAAAGATTTTATGGCCACTTAGGAGGCTGTTCAGAGGTGCTTGACTTCAGGTAATGAGAGATTGGAAAAAGAGAAGGACAGAGAAGAAACAGTGGGAGAAGGAATAGTAGAAAGGAACAGAAGGAGGGCATCAGAGAAATGCACAGATTGCATCTTATCTCAGAGAAATATTGGTGGGAGATCCTAGGGACCTTTGACCACAGATAAGTGGAGAGGAAGGAGGGGTCGTGGTTGATACTCAGGCTTTCTTTCCATCCTATCACTGTGAGAAAAGAAGGTAGCGACTAGTAAACCCGGCTCTGAATTGTCATCCCTGCCTCTATTCTGCTTTCCAGTGTCTGCTCTGCACAAGGCAGCCACAGAGATCTCTGTAAAAGTAAAATCAGGTTAAACTCTTTGCTCAAAGCTCTTTAGTGGTTTTCTAACTTGGAGTAAAATCTGAAGCATATCCCATGACCTGCAACCTACATGACCTTCAGCCCCGGTTCCAACCCTACTCACCAGCCCGTGACCTGGTCTCCGCCACAGCCACTCACCTCCACCCACCCCGGCCTCCTGGCTGATCTTCAGGAGCACATGCTACTCCCTCCTCCTGGGATACTCTTCTCCCTGGTAACCACTGGGGGTCCCTACTTTATTCTGGCTACAACTCAAATGTCACCTTAGTATATTATTAGCCCCCTTTACCACTTACTTCTACAATGACAGTCTCTTATTTTGATGTTTCTTTCTTTATAGTACCTATCAACATATTATATAGTTCACTGCTGAACTCCCACTGCTAGAACAAATCCTGTCATATAATATATGCTCAGTAAATGTTTGCTGAATGAATGAATGAATGAATGTAAAATTGGCTTGGCTCCAGAGGAGATGCTGGTCCCAGCTTTGACTGGGAATTAGACAATGAGGAAATGACTGAGGGACAAGCAATGGCATGTTCCAAACTGTGGGTTAGAATTAAGTGACTATTTACTCCACAGCTCCAATATTCCAGGCATAACTAGGCAGTTGGATAGCGAGACTACCCAAGATCAAATTTCTTATGAAACATTTCTCACGACATGGAAAACCACAGATTTATTGTTAGAGGAGTCCTCAGCTGCACGCTGGAAGCTGAGGGCCTGGTTGAGTTCTGCTGTTCACTTTCTCTGTCACTTTAGAAATAATCTTTCCACCCCATTCTTTGAAGTTTTGTCCTATATTTTAATTGATGTTATAGCTTTTTTTTGTTGTTGAGCTTTGTGATATAGGAAATATTTCTCTTTTCTTGTTTTTTTTGTTGTTGTTTTTTTTTTTTTGAGACAGAGTTTCACTCTTATTGCCCAGGTTGGGAGCACAATGTCATGATTTCGGCTCACTGCAACCTCCACCTCCCAGGTTCAAGTGATTCTCCTGCCTCAGCCTCCCAAATAGCTGGGATTATAGGCATGTGTCGCCACATCTGGCTAATTTTGTATTTTTAGTAGAGACAGAGTTTCACCGTGTTGGTCTGGCTGGTCGCAAACTCTTGACCTCAAGTAATCCACCCTCCTTGGCCTCCTGAAGTGCTGGGATTACAGGCATGATGCACCACGCCTGACCTATTTTTCTTTCTCTTCTATAATTTTGTCTCTAATTTCATTATATTTAGTCAGGCATTGAAGTGACATCATATTCTTTAAGTCTTCAGTTATTTAAAATAACTGTAACATACAGTCTTTAGTCTTCAGTTACTGGGCAGAAGACGGACAAAGAGAGTGAAGAGAAGAGGTGGGTGTTATCCCAAGGTGGCTGGAGGGATGCAGCAGTGGAATGAACTCTTTGCATATGGATATTCTAGAGGCAGAGTGGTGTAGGCTCCCTTTGCAGGGGTGTCTTCCTGGTGCAGCTCTTTCAGCAGGAAGTTCCCATTGTGGACATGCTCTCTTGCTGGAATGGCAGAGATAAGGCCCTTATCTACCTGTCCCTCTGAGCACGGCCCACTCTACTCTCCCAACTAGGCACACCCTCTTCCATGTCTCCAGGACTGGGCTCCTTTCCCTGATGGGCCCTGCAGGCCCCTGTTCCTCCCTAGCACCCAGTGCAACTCTGTGGTTTGGCTTTCTCAGTCTGGAACTTTCTTGTCTAAATCTTGAGTCCCTGCTAGACTCTGTATTTTTTGAGATTAGGAACTGGGTTTTACCTTTTATGAAGAGTCTGGTATCTGAAAGAAAATTGGATCAAAAATCAAATGCAGGTACTCTAGGGTTAACTCCAACATGAATTAGCTGTTCTTTAAGCAGGAACTTAACCTCCTTGGAGTTATTTTCCCAAGTGTGAAGTGAAGGCGTTTGGACTTGATGTAACTCATCTAGTCAACACAGAGTTTATTTCCCAAGTGCCTATTATGCCCCATGCTCTGTTCTAGAAGCTTGGAGAAGGCCAAGATAAAGAAGATAATATTTATATCCTTAAGAAGTTTATAATTTTTAAAGAAGACAAGTAGAGAAGCAGATATAATGTACAGTGGCAAAGCTATGATAAAGATAAGATGTGAGAGCAGAGAAGGACACTTAACCCCATCTAGGAATGCCACGCGGGCTTCCTGGAGGAAGAGGTACTGACTATGAGACATGAAAGGAAAGCAGGAGTTACACAGATAAATGTGGGATAAGGAGTTGGGGGCGGGGGGGTTGTTTCACAGAGAAGAAAGCCAGTGTGAAGAGCGGTGGTTGAGACAGAGTATTGCAGGCAGTAGGATGAGTGGGCTCAGAGAGTGTGTGGGTGCAGAACTTGAGACGGGGGTGGGAAGCTGAAAGGCTGGAGAGGTGAGCAGAGGCTAGGCTGGCCTTTGAACACTTTGTGAAGGGACCTGTTCTTTATCTGGAAGCTAATGGGAGGGATGGGAAGATCTTAAACTGAGAGATGACAGATAGAAACATGCATTCTGGAACTGTCCATTCTGGCTGCAGCATAACGAATGCATTGGAGAAAAGTCAGTCAGGAGGCATGGAGACCGGGGGGGAGTCTACTGCAGGAAATTCAGGGGCTCTAGAGGTAAGGATGGCCCCAACGTAGGTTAAGGCAGTAGGGATGAAGACAGGAGGACCAACTTGGGTCATATTCACTCAGTGCAATCTTGACATACAGGTTCCAAGAGTGAAGAATACCTCCACTCTGGGATGACTCTCCATTTTCTGACCTAGTCTGATGGATTGGTTTTGCTGCTGTTCACTGGCCTGGGGACACAGGGGAAAGCACAGGTTCAGGAGGAAATAATGAGTTCTGATTTGAATGCATGGAGTTTCAGGTCTCTGATGACATCTATATATGTTTTAGGCAATATCAGTCAAACTCAGAAAAGGGTTTGGCTGAATACACAGACTTAGGAATCCTCAGCACATAGATGCTGAGAGCCTGGGAGTAGCAGTGATTCGCTAGAAGTGTGGAGGTGGAGGAGGCAAAGGTGTTGTGACCCACAAGGTCTACACTGCTGCTCATTCAAAAAAAATCAAACACACAAACAACAAACAAACAAAAACCCACACTCTCTGGCTTCCTCTTGCCTTAGGGATTTTTCCTTTTGTGTCCACACTGCGGGCAGGCACAAATCAATCCCTGATGTTCCTAGATGACTTCTTCATCTAAGTCCCCTCCTCGTCGTAATCTCTCTGGACAACCCTAGTCAGATAACCCTGTCTAGTCTCTAGTCATGGAGCTTGCTTTTTTTTCCTCAATAGAATTCATTATTATGTCATTATCTGAAGTATTAGAGATGCATCGGTTTGTTTTTTTGCTATCTCCACTGCAAGATGTGACCTTCCATGGTAGTGCAAGGACTTTGTCTTACTTATAGCTGCACAAAACCCTTAGAATAGTTTCTGACACCTGTCTACAGCCATACCACCCTGAACACGCCTGATCTCGTCAGATCTCGGAAGCAAAGCAGGGTCAGGCCTGGTTAGTACTTGGATGGGAGAATAGTTTCTGACACCCAATATGCATGCAATAAATATTTGTTAAAAAATAGAATCCATGCAGAAATCATCAATAATAAAGTAAGACTTTCTACATTTAAAAACTAATAACTGTGGCCCTATTTAAGCACGATTTACAGTTCCTGGTCAGAAGACAAACTTTCATTTCAGGGACACCTTGTAGCCTGGTCACTTGCTGCTGGACACCTGCCCCCTGGGATGACCTGCCCTATGCATCTCCTCAGGTGACATGGACAGGTGTTTTTTTGTTTTGTTTTGTTTTGTTTTTAATTTTTGAGATGGAGTCTCACTCTGTCCCCAAGGCTGGAGTGCAGTGGCGTGATCTTGGCTCACTGAAACCTCTGCCTCCTGGGTTCAAGTGATTCTCCTGCCTCAGCCTCTGGCAGTAGCTGGGATTACAGGCACTCGCCACCACGCCTGGCTAATTTTTTGTGTTTTTAGTAGATATGGGGTTTCACCACATTGGCCAGGCTAGTCCTGAACTCCTGATCTCAGGTTATCCTCCCACCTTGGCCTCCCAAAGTGCTGGGATTATAAGCATGAGCCACTGCACCCAGCCAACAAGTGACAAATATATTTTAAATTTCAGTTGAAACAGAAAAGAAGTACCGCCTCTCTCCCACTCACCCCTACACACCTAGGGCTAGGATGCCAGTAGCCTGAGGAGCACAGTGGCAAACTTCCCCCCAACATGCTCCTGTGAAAGCAGGGGTTGGCTCTGGGCCATTTACTGGGAAACAGCTCTGCTTGAGACCTTAAACATCAGCTGTAAGTGCAGCACCCCACTGTTCAGCTTAATCCAGAGATAAAAGCAACGTTTTCTTAGACAATTGTTCTTAACCTTAATTATGTCAAGGATCACTTTGAGCATCTGATAAAATTTATAGCCACTCTTCTCAGGAAAAGGAAGTAATTCTATGCAGGCTGAAGGGAAGGCACGGATCTCCTGGAGTCCTCTGTGACCAGCTAAGAATGCCTTTTCTACAAGTGGGCTGGGGCTGCTTTGGAGCCTGCAGACATCCCTGCCATGAGCATCACGAAGAATGTATTCTCTGCTGAAAAACAGAACAGCAGATCTTCTGAGTGTTAGGGAGACAGGGTCATGTAAATGAAAATCACAACCTTTAGAGTGAGGCAGACTTTGGTTTGAATCCAAGTTCTCATTAGAGTCATCAGCTTGTACCATTTTGAAGGGGACTGTTTCAGTTTGAAAACTGAAAGTCTTCCATCCCAGGAACCTTCTTGGTCCCGGACAATACAGATGAGTTGGTCACTTGAGTTCTGACGTTTGTTAGCCGAGGGATGCTGGGTAGTTACTACGTCTCTGTGGAAAGATCCTGCTTATTCCACCTCAGGTCAGGTTCCTTAGACGCCAAGACTGAAATGGAGATTCTTGTGCAAGTGATTGGCTGAGCAGATACCCTCAGTTGAAACCTGGAGAGAGAGGGAAGCAGGTTTAGACAAGGGAGAGGCCAGGCATGGATCTCTAGTCTCAGCGTGACTGCACAGGGGGTTCTGGGACACACATGGCCCACAGAGTCTTCCTCCTTGAGACCAGGGCCTAGGCTGTTGTCATTGCTGTGGACTCAGCTCTGGCAGCGTATCTTCCCAAGTATTTCTGGGAAAAGCAGCTCCTGTCAGCTGTGGGCAATTCTCAGAAGAACAAGACAATTGCAGGCTGCTAGCAGCCAAAAAATCATCTGAGTGATGGAGCGCCAGCTCGGTAGAGGGGACACGTGGGTCACCAGTAGCATCTACTACATTCTAAAGGATGTTTCCGTTACAGCCCTCCAAGTTTTCCTTTAAGACACACACATTCCTCAAGGCTCATTATTTGGGACTTATAACATTCAGCCCTACTACCCTCTGATCCTCTCAAAATGCCTGTGCCCTGAGGGAATGAGTCATGAAGTACTATAAAAATGCCTCCTTAAACCTTGCCATGCTTGGAACCCAAGGAGCCCTGCTGTGGATTTTCATCCTGATTCAGCCATACCTTCTCCTGCTCATCTCTCTTAAAAGCATCTACTGACCAGCAAAGTTGCAATGGGATGCCAGCTATCCCAGCGCCTTCCAGCCTGGTGGGGTTGTACTAGCTGTCTGCTCACACGTTACTCACCACTCACTGATCATTTTGGTACCTGATGCTTGGTTTTCTTTACCACCCACTTCTGTAATTACCTAGGAGGTGTTCCAAGTCCAAGTAGATGCCCCTAGACCACCATGGACCCCACCTTCTACTCAGATGGCTTTTCCTCTCCTCTCCTCAGGCACACACTCACTCACTCACTCGCATGTCATGCTGCTTCTACATTCCAGATGATCTGTCAAACACAGCCTCGTCTCTTAGCTTGCTTTTTAAGTTTTCCTGCTGTTGCTGGTCTTTGATTTCCTAGATTCCTGGCCCAGCAATCTCTCCGATTTCTCTCAATTCTTTAACCCTCTTTGTTTATAACTCCCCTCCTTACCCACATGGGTTTCACGGTGTGGAATTTTGGCAGTCCTTTTTCCAATAACCTGGTTGTAACCTCAGTTTCTCCCTAGGAGATTGTTAAGACTTCAGTCATGTTGCTTTAACTGTCTTGACCTTAGTTTCTTTATCTCTAAAACAATGATAATACGCAACCTGTGGGGAATTTTTAATAAAATTTACATAAAAATAAAATCAAACAGCTTCTATTGTAATAACTGGCACATAGTATACAGAATAAACACAGTCAATATTTATTCTGACTAAAGGCTGATCTGTATATGTACTTAATATCAACTAAGAGGGTGGTGGGATTGTTGTGCCACTCTGAAAACTGGGGAACCTCGATACCACTTTTCCTTGAACGGAACTTCTGGGTGGGATGGGGAAAGGGACTGTCCTTAGAAAAGCTTCTGGGACCTTGTGTGGCTTTGGAGATGGTTATGCCTTAGGAGTCTTTGAGGCCATCAACCCATGACAGCATTGAGCAGTAGCTTATGTTCAGAAGTGTGACAATGAGTCATACAAGAAGATCTAAATTACAGTCTGTAAACGCTGCTGAAATAAGAATATAATTTCTAAAATAAGTTACATCAGAAATTACTAAAATTAAATATAAAAGTTTTTGGTGTTTAAAGGACTTGATAGTCGTTCTCTGGAAAATGAATTTCTGGGGCACACCTTTTAGCTGAGGCGTTGTTGCAGGGGAAGAGAGGGCAACTGAACTGGTGGCTTTGGTGAAACCTCGTTGATTTTAACTCAGAATGTAAAATGCACTGAAGAATACATTGCCTTTTTAGTTTGTTTAAAGGAAATGTAGAAAGATAAGATTATCCTTGGAATCTTGTGCCCAAGGTAGAATTCATCAAGCTTGGTATTTTAACAGGCCGGCTTGTGTTGGCCTTTTGGGAGAATAAAATGAATATTAATATAATTGCTTCCGAAAAACAGAATGAGATTCTCCTCCCCCGCCCCCTTCTTTTCAAAAGCGTGTGGATGTTGGAGACAAAGAATGATAACAAAACCATCTTTCAGCAACAGATTAACATTGGATTATGAAGTGGTGTGCAGGGAAAAAAAAGGAAGCTGTTTCTAAGACCCTACTATGTGCTGTGGACTGTAGAGAGTGCTTCCCTAGGTGAAGCTTTTATGTCATCTTCATGCAGGGCCATCATTGAGCCTAAAAAATAAAAGCTAGGAGGTCAATATGTGTTCCCATTCACACAGTCAGCCAGAACGTCACCCCCAAATTGGCTTGATCTCAAAACTTATTCCTTCCCGGCCGCACTGTAGATGTCCCTTGTGAAGAGTATTCAAAATTCAGCTATAAATCATGAAAGTAAAACAAATAATTTCCCCCTCATCTAATAAAGAAACCCAAATAAAACCTGAAAAAAACTCTAGTTATTCAAGATTGCTGGCTTTTAACCACCCAGCTGTGTGAGTTTGAGAGAAGACTAGAGCTCCTGTTTAACTTGGAGGAAGGGATTTATTTGAGGATCCCCCACGTCAGGTCTGCTTCCAACATCTTTTGATTCTAGAACACACGTGAAGGGTTGCAGCCGCATTTACTTGGAAAACCTCCTTATAGAATTAGAACCCTGCTTAGGCTAAAAAAAAAAAGAAATCCAGAGAAATCTATGTCCTCCCTACTTACTCAGATAAACAGTCGAAAAGTTAGGTGTTTCCCCTTTCACTTTCTACTTTATTGACTTTCTTGAACCAAACTGGAAAAAAGGGCAGTTCCTAAAATGTGAGATCTGCCCTTTCTTCTTTGTGTGACCTCATTCAGTGTCCCCCTAGATATTTTTATTCGAAATTCAGTGATTAATGTATGTGTCAAAACTCCTGAGATGCAAATGTAATGTATAGTGTCTGTCGAGACTGAAAATCAATATGCTGCTTTAAGGTGCATCTCATTCTAAGTTAAAACTGAGGCTGGACTGACATCCAGTGGAATGTCATTGAGGCTTGCATTGAGTGACTGTAGGAATGAGCAGTGGGCCTTGAGCTGGAAGTTTTCTTTGCAGGTATTTTTTGGGTTCTGATTATGGCTTCTAGGGGTACAGAGGGTGAGGTACCCCCAAAGATGGAGCTGGTACATCTTTTATAATTTTAGCTAGTATATCTTTTTATTATATTATTGCCTCTCCTGTCTCTCTCCTCCTCTCTCTGTTTCCCAGGCACATGTAAACACACGTACAAACCCCACCTTCATCTGGGCAGCCTCCCCGTGGATTCAGATTCACCTCAGTTGCCATCTTTTCTGAAAAGGCATTTCCCACCCCTCTGATGGCTGAATTCATTGTCTTTCTGCTCTGACAGCAGCTCGGCCAAGACCCCAGCTAGGAGCCATGAGAGCCTGTGGGTTGTGTGGTAACATGTCGCTCAAAGCCTCGCTCCTCTTCTGGTTAGCTGTGTTACTGAGGACAGATTGCTCAGCCTCTCTGTACTTCCATTTCTTCGTGTGTAAAGTTGGGATCAAAAAGAATGGTACCTCCTTCAAATTTTTATTAGGATTAAAGAACAATAACAAGAAGAAGTGTGGTTAGAAATGTGGCCCATAGCAAGACTCAAGACATGTTAACTTTTGCACATTAAGCATTGATTTAAGTCCGTCTCTCTTTCTTATTTGGGACAGTGAGTGTTTTGTCTTCAAATTTTAAATTCATGGGTCTTGAAAGATAGTCTCTTTCTTTCATTAAACCACAACTCAGTAGGTACTATCCTGGCACAGGTTTTATAGAAAAATGCAGTTTAGAGAGTCATTGAATGAATTCTTGGGTAGATGGATGGATGGGTGCATGGGTAGGTGGATGGATGCTAAAATAGTTTAAGAATTTTTTTTTCTAAAGATATGGGAATCTCAGGGTACTACTCCATGGTGAAAATGTAAAATGAAGAGACCTGGTGTGAGCAGACAGGAACACAGGCTCTGAAGCCATATAACTGGGTTTAATCCTAACTCTGCTATTGGCATTGGTCAAATGTGTTAATTAATCTAAGCATAAATCCTTTTGTCAAACAATGAGATCACAGTATGTCTACCTAATGGAGTATTTTGGGGATTAAATGAGTTAATACATGAAAAACATTTAAGCAGTGACTGGTATGCTATATATAAACACTATGAAGTGGAAGCTGCTATTACTAGGTAGGACCTGGGATTGACTACAAAACTTGCAGGGCCAACTGCAAAATGAAGAGGTGGAACCCATCATTAAAAACTATTGTTAGAGGCCGGGCGTGGTGGCTCAAGCCTGTAATCCCAGCACTTTGGGAGACCGAGGCGGGTGGATCGCGAGGTCGAGAGATCGAGACCATCCTGGTCAACCTGGTGAAACCCCGTCTCTACTAAAAATACAAAAAATTAGCTGGGCATGGTGGCGCGTGCCTGTAATCCCAGCTACTCAGGAGGCTGAGGCAGGAGAATTGCCTGAACCCAGGAGGCGGAGGTTGCGGTGAGCCGAGATCGCGCCATTGCACTCCAGCCTGGGTAACAAGAGCGAAACTCCGTCTCAAAACAAACAAACAAACAAACAAACAAAAACAAACAAAAAACTATTGTTAATATCAAGATGGTAATAGCAGAGCAATTAACTGAAGGCAGGGTTCTTCTAAGCATGGTGTGGGATCCTCTGTATGACCTTGGGTATGCACTCATAAAGCCAACCCTGTGAGGATGCTCATTTCCCTAAATTACAGAGGCCGACATAGTTCGCAGGCATCTTCTGAGCCGGCTCTTCATGGCCTTTGTGGCCACATACTCCAACACACTCTTCCCTATTTCTCTCTTCCCTACCCCATGCGGATATCCTATGCACCTTGCTGTTCTCCACATCTTTGGAAATCAGCAAGGTGTCACTCCTGCATAGCCTACACTCATGTCCCGTCTGCTGAAGTAGCATTTCCCTTCCATCCTCCTTCTTCAATCTGGGAATCTCTTCTGCATCTTTCAGCTGAAGCCTGGTCATGATATGGAATGGACTCCCCTGCCCTTTGTGCTAACCATGTATGTATCCCTTACCAATGTCCATCTTTGAACTGAACAGTTTCACGCCCTCCTTCTCCAGATGGTGAACTCTTCCAGGGGAGGCCCATGTTTATCGTGTACTCTCATCTAATGCCTGACTATTCTAATCATTTCTTCTAAAGTTAGGTCTGGCCTTGGCACTGTTAGGTGCACAGACTCATGGTAAAATCTTGGTTTCTGGAGCTGGTCTTACAGAACAATTCCCTGAAGTATCTGGGAGCAACCAGTTGCTGGAAGAGACCAGTTGAACAGACACTGGGTTGGATGGGACAGAGGCAGGAGCAAGTGGAAGGTGAAAATGATAGAGTGGAGGGGCTGTCATTGAACCAAGAATAAAGCACGAGCAAAGACGGGCTGGGTTACAGCCACATAGCTGGGGCAGGCAGTGTGGAAACCACACTAAAAGGGATAGACTCCCAGGACTATGCTGAAACACGCCCAGTTCAGTCATTATCCACCTAAGGGAATGGTGCAGCCATCAGTGCTTTCCCCAGAGCCTGCTTTGCTGGCATTAGCTCAGACTCACTCTCTTCCCTGTTATGCCCAGTGGTAACATGCAAACTAATTGACCTGAAGGATGCAAGCAGAGCATTTGAATTCAAAAAATCCTGTTCCCGTTTCAACTGTGCCACTCCCTAGCTCTGATTTGGAAAACATGTAACTTCTCTGAATCTTTTTTCTTATCTGTAAAATGAAGATAACAAGACCACTTTTGTCCTAGGTGGCCTGGATGACCGAATAATGTAATTACTGCATACGCAGACTTAACGAAGTGCCTGACACCATGTGACATAATTGAGAAAGAATATTTATTTTCTTAGTAAAGGAAATTTAATCATGTCTGCAGCATGTGCCAAGAATCATCCTGTGTGCTGGGGATACTGTTGAGAGCAAGACAGACATGGTCTCTAACTCCTCAAACTTAAATTCTTTTAGTAGGAAGAGTAGGGAGAAAGCAGAGGTAACAGACGGTACTTTCTTTCTCTTTTCGTTTCTAAACAGTGCATTCAAACACATGTTCATTCAACAGACACAGGTTTTCTCCTGTAATCTTAACAGCAGTTTTATTAGATGAAAACATTCTTACTGGTCTCTTTTCTCAGATGAAGATTCTGAAGCTCAGAGAGTTGAGTGCCCTGCCAAGAGTCACACAGATGATCAATCTCAGAACCCAAATTTCAGCTTTGAGCCACCTGATTCCAAAGCTGTTTCTGAAGGCTAGCTTGTTAAATAGAGATGGCCTCACGTCCTGCGGAGCAGTTAGTGCAAACTGGGACAAGTTGACTTGCTTCTCAACACGACAAGAGATGCAGAGATAATCCTAGTGTTGTTTCATGTTGGCTTTCGACCATTAGGAAATATTTTCTCTTTCCTTTGAATTTGTTTCTTCCACTGAACCTCTCTCATTCTTTTCTTATTTCTCTCATATATTCTTTGTTGTGCTTTTAGTAGAGATACTTATTTAAATTAAAAAATCGTATTTGAGTGGACAAGTTGAATACTGACCCTATTTCATAGTCCATCATTCTCCACAAAATGCTTCCACACCATAGCTGCACAGTAAGTGTTTATATAATTCTGCAATTAGGATTTGATTATACAACATGATGACGACAGCCTACAGAAACAGAGCAATCCCATCATTCAAGATACCGACATTTTGGAACCAGATAGATCAAAATCACTGACTTTGAGGTTTCCCCTGAACTACCAGCACGGTCTGGGAGCTGGTCTCCAAGCTAGGCTCTCCTGAGCTGAGCACTAGTTATAAATGGCTGCTCACTTCTCTCCAGCCCTCACTGGTCCCAGGTAGTCTCCATGGAATTCACATGAGAAAATTAAACTGTTAAGAATGGTGGAGCCAGAGCTCAACTCCCAGAGGCTCATGGACATCCAGATCCAATGAATGGCCGTGTTGTTCAGCTGTGTTTGTTACTGACCCAGTCTTGCCAGCACAGTTGGCATCACTGAGAACCTCCCTGCAAAGTGCCTGCCCCAGGGCTTCACTGTGCTCAGAAAAAGACTGTCTCGAGGAGGCACTGAGCCTGCCTAGTGGGGTAAGCCTTGGGGGATAAACATGAGGAGGGATTTTTGTGGGAAAATTAGGCACACAGGGATATCATTTGACTTTGTGTCCTTTTGTACTGAGATGTTAGAGCTCCGTGTAATTTAGAAGCAAGAACAAAAGACTTAAATTTTGTTTCAGTTATTTATCCAAAAAATATTACTAAGCACCTACCAAAGTCCAAGCCTAGTACTGAGGATACCAAGATTCATCATCATCGTCATCTCCGAACCTAATACTTGTTGAATTTGTTTTAGCAGGCATTATGTTAAGCACTTGGCATTGGTTATCTATTTAATCAGTAGGGTGCCCAACTACAGGGTCGTATGATATTGCGATATAATAAGAAAAATACATTTTTATTTTAGTCTCATTTATGGACACAGAGCTCCTAAAATGTTTATGATTTCCTAATTGATAAGCGCGATAAAGATGAAAGTAGCAACTTCTGCGATTCATAACAAGCCTCTGTCAGCATTGCCTGAGTTGATATCAATGGCATTACTTTTGAAAGCCCCTAAACAGGGGGTGCTGGTTGCCAAGGGGATCAACCATGTGATTAGAAGGTTGGAACTGCCAGACCCCCGACCTTCCAACCTCCAGGGTGGGGAGGGCAGAGGGACTGGAGACTGAATTTATTACCGATGGTCAATGATTTGACCAATCATATCTATGCAGTGAAACTGCTATAAAAATCCAAAAGGACAGGGTCCAGAGGGATCCCAGGAGCTGAATTCATGGGGGTGCTGAGAGGGCATGGAAGTTCCACACCCCTTCCCCATACCTCGCCTTATGTATCTCTTCCTTTCAGCTCTGCCCCCCATGTTAACTGAAAGAAAACGAGATGCATCCTTTGTTATAAACCGATCCATGTAAGTAGATGGTTTCCTAAGTTTTTCCAGCTGTTCTAGGAAATCATTAAACTTGATGAGGAGGTTGTGGGAACCTGTGACATAGTGCTCTCCAGTCAAAGGCAGAGATGACAACTGGACTTGCCATTGGCATCTGAAGTTGGGGACCTGAGCCTTTAACCTGCAGGGTCTGCACTGACCCCAGGCAGTTAGTGTCAGAGTTGCTCACTGTGCGTATCCCACACATTTGCTGGCAGAAATGTTTCCTCTGTAAGCATATTGAAAAATGGTTGTTTTCTTCCCCTCCTCATGGGAAATGTCTTTTTGTGCCTTCCTCAGTACTCACCCAGGGGCAGGGCCCTTATTATTTGTAGTATTACATCCCTAGGGTTGTCTTATGTGGCTAACCTGGGGCCATCCCACTTTTATCATAGAGTTAGAGAAGATCAGGGTCAGGACTTTGGTAGGTAGATCCAGTGTATTTAGAAGCACTCTTCAACACGACATTGAATGCCAGGTAAGGCAAGATCACTGCTCCCTGTGGTTTCAAGTCCTGGTGGAGAAGGGAGATGATAAAACAAATAATTTGAGAATTATTTATTAATTGCTGCAGCAAAAGCAGTCATAGGATGCTCTCTGGAAGATCAGGGGAATGAGGGACTGTGAAATCAAGAAAAGCTTTAAAGAGGAGGTAATATACACCCCCGTGTTGATAGGTCAGTTGAACACTTTAAGGTGACGGTCGTGGGGAAAAAGCAATTCCAAGGACACAGAAGAACCTTTGCAAAGACAATGACCTGTAGCAAAAGGCAGTTTTCAGGGGACTTGTTAACACCCCATTTAGAATGACTAGGGCTCAGAGAGCATGTGGTGACTAGTGGCCGGAGGTAGGACTGATAACGTATACAGACCCTGAGATGCAGGGCGTGTCAGGGGGATGGGTTGGGATTTCATCTTGTTTGGGGGGAAGAAATTATGTATCTTTTTCTTTCAGTTAACATGAGGTTCAGATGGAATAGCAGAAACCTTAGGACGTGGCTTATCCAAATAGGGTTTTATTTTTCTCATGCAAAACAGATCTGGCTCATGCTGCTACGTGTAGGAAGTCGTCAAGAACCCAGGCTTCCCAGGATCTCTCCTCTGACATCTTTAGTCTATGTCTATCTTCTTCTGGTTCATGACCACGAGATCTTTGCTCTATCATCAGACATGGTGTCCATATTCCTGATATATAGGAAGCAGGAAAGGTGAAGAGCAAAAAGCGTATGCCAGCAAAGTTTATCTCTTTGAATCAGGAAAAAGTAGCTTTCTCCTAATTCCATTCACTAGACTTTCACTAACATTGCCTTAGCCTCAACTGGCCCTCATGCCCACTGGCATCTGAGGAAGTGCCTGTCTGGGTGTAGGTGCTGGTTAATGTCACTGTTCCGTTTAGTGAGAAAGGGAGGATAGATCTTGGCTAAGAACCTAGCAGTGCCTGCTAGTGTGAGTGACAAGATCAGCTTACATTTACAAAACTGGCTTTGTTAGCCGTCAAGGTTACCATGACCTTGTAGCCATGACCATCAAGCAGCTTATAATGAGGCAGCAGGTGAACAAACAGCTGATGAAAATGTAGGGTAAGAGGGATTTGTGGTGATTTGGGAGCTAAATGAAGGAGCACTTCCCCTGGTGTGGGGCATGGTTTGGGAAGGTGACTCTGAGGCTGAGCTTGAAGGAAGAGAATGGGTACCTGACAAAGAAGAGGTAAGGACATGGAAGAAAGCTCAGGGAAAAGCGATTCCACAATCCTGGCTGACAAATGTGAATCGTTTGTTTCACTGGAAAAGGGTCGAAGGGGAATGGGTTCTTCCTAGTCTCAACTAGACAGATGGGACCACCATTGGTGACACTTGACATCTGGCTACTCAGGAACCACAGGTGTTCCTCTTTAGCAAGAGCCTTTGCAGCAGCCACATGGCAGACAGCTCAGATGCAAGGAGGAACAATTATATCGGATGGTTCAGGTTCCACGTGGCTTAAAATCTCGTGCCTTTCAGGAACCATTTATCTCTCATGAGAACTCCATGGGCATTGCTTCTTGGTTCTTGGCGTCTTCTCTCATGCTAACCATATGAGTCTTCATAATCAGGAAAACCAAAAGTAAGGAAACCTCATCACATATCTATAGTTACCCCAGTCCAGCTGCAGTCCTCCTAATAACAGGGGTCATTTTACAAGAAGCAGTACTTGCTTAAGTGATGTATCTGTTTCCAGGAAAACAGCTTAGAAACTTTATCCAGTGGTCAGATTCATAATGCCCAAGGGGACAAAATGGCTAACCTTTTGCCTAGGGCCCTTTAATTTATATAGGCTATGAAAAGCTTGAAAGGGTTTTCTGAAAGTGGGTTACACTGATTATATTTTTCATTTAAAAATCATTTCTGAGATCTGTGGCAGATTGATTCATTAGGTTCATGATAGGTTCATATGGCTAGATGAAAGCCTATTTTGTGTTTATTTCCCTTTTTTGTTTTTAATAGACTTAATTTTTAGAGGAGTTTTAAATTCACAGTAAAGTTGAGCAAAAGATAGAGAGATATTCCATATCTACCATTCCCATACATGCACAGTCATTATTAGCATCCACCTCACAGTGTTTCATTTCTTATAATTGATGAACCTACATTGACACATCATTATCACCCCAAATTCATGGTTTACATCAGGGTTCACTTTGGTGTTGCGTATTCTGTTGGCTTCGATAAATGTTTAATGACATGTATCCACCGTTGTGTCATGCGGATAGTTTCACTGCTCTGAAAATCTTGTCCTCTGCATTTTCATTTTCCAATCCTCCCAGACCCTTGGTAACCACTGATCATTTTACTGTCTTCATGGTTTTGCTTTTTCCAAAATATCATATGGTTAGAATCATACAATATATATCCTTTTCCTATTGACTTATTTCACTTAGTAATATGCACGTAAGTTTCTTCCATGTCTTTCCATTGCTCCATAGCTTATTTCTTTTTAGTGCTAAATAGCATTTTATCATCTAGATGTACTATCGTTTATTTATCCACTTTCCCACTGAAGGACATATTGGTTGCTTCCAAGGTTTGACAGTTATGAGTAAAGCTACTATACATATTCATATGCAGATTTTTGTGTGGACATAAATTTTCAACTAATTGGGTGCATACAAAGGGCATGATTGCTGGATTGTAAGTTAAGATTATGTTTAGTTTTGTAAGAAACAGCCAAATTATTTTTTCCAAAGTGGCCGTACCATTTTGCATTTCCACCAGCAATTAAAAACATTTCTGTTGTTCCACATCCTCATCAGCATTTTGCATTGCCAGTGTTTTGTTTTCAAGGTGAGAAAATACCTATACCATCAGTGAGGTAAGAATTGGTGAGGTCCCGAACTAAGGCAGTGGCAGTGATTTTTGAGTGGCGAAACTCTAGAAATATTGCAGATTTAGAATAGGCAGATCGTGGTGATAGATTGACCTTGGGTGTTGAATCTTGGCTGACTCTGAGGTTTTGGGTTTGATGACAGGATGGTGGATGGTAGCGATGCTATTTGCAGACATAGGAGATTGGAGGACCAAAAGTGAAGTTTTGAGAGCTGCAATATGGTGCTTCATTAAGAGCTATCTATAGTCTGTGGCTTTGGGTGACGACTGGGTTGGAAGTAGAAATGCAGGGGTTATTGACAGGAAGATTGTAGTGGAATTCATGAGATTTGATGTGACTTCCCAGTTAGAGCATTTCCTTTAGAAAGATAAAAGAAGGGGCAGGAGACAGAATTGCAGGTGGTGTGAAAACCAACCTGCAAGGGGTCAGGCAGAAAAACGTGCCTACAGAAACCAACAGGGTCGTAGACAAGGTTTGGTGCTTCAGTTAATAGATGCTGAAGTGAACTACCCAGCTATTTCTGTCTCCCTGTTATCCTTAGCAAATATAAGCGATGCCTTTCAAACTGTATGTTTTTCACTAATCTAGAAGCAAAAAAGAGCAAATATTACAAAACTTGGTCACAGCACAAGTTTTTGTCCCAAGGTGAGTGCCAATGAGAATGCATGTCACAGACTGGTCTGGAAAAGCACCCTGCAAGAGGCTGACGAACCAAGTAGTTAAGGATTAGTAGTGTGTGAATTACTTTATTCATTTACTGCTGGCAAATACTTCCTGGTGCTTACTGAGGGACGGATGCTGTCCAGCACATTGGGAATACTGAGGGAAGAGTCCAGACCAAACCTTCGTTCCCCCAGATTCTCAGCTCTAGTGGAGGGAGTCAAACAGTATATAATTTTTTTTGAAGATGGAGTCTCGCTCTGTCACCCAGGCTGGAGTACAGTGGCATAATCTTGGCTCACTGTAACTCCCACCTCTCGGGTTCAAGTGATTCTCCTGCCTCAGCCTCCCGAGTAGCTGGGATTACAGGTGTGCACCACCATGCTCAACTAATTTTTGTATTTTTAGTAGAGATGGCGTTTCACCACGTTGGTCAGGCTGGTCTTGAACTCCTGACCTCATGATCGCTTGCCTCAGCCTCCCAAAGTGCTGGGATTACAGGTGTGAGCTACCATGCCCGGCCCACAGTATATACTTTTTTATAAAATATAATAGAAAGTAAAATGCGTAATGCAGTAAAGTACAACAGGGGAAGAGGAGGCAGCGAATTACTGTTTTAGATAGAGTAGTTGGTTGAGCAAAGACTCAAAGTCAGGATTTGAGCTGTGTGACTATGTGGGAAAGGCATTCAATTCAAAGGAGAGGAGACCAGGGGATTCTCAAGATGGCAACTTCAGTTTTTCACATTAAAATCATGCCTATGTCCCCAACAAGCTCGCATCTTTTATAGCTGGAATAACACAGAAATAAGCCTGGTATGAGGGAGGAAGTTATGATTGAGCTCCACCGTGTGCTCGTATCTATACTGAACACTTGACCTTTTCTCTTTCCTTCCTTACAACCATGCATCATAAGTCGTGCTGTTACTCTCATTTTGCAGGAGAGAAACCGAGGCTCAGAGAGAAAATAATTTGCCCAAGCTTCCACCACTAATCAGTGGTAGAACTGGAATGTTCGTGGGGGTCTGTCTGGCCTCATCATCCTTACTTTTTGTTCATCCATCTATGGCATCCTCCACGAATGACTCAGGCGACACTCCCGACTGTGTATTCCACAGGACAAATTTAAACTTGCTTCACTGCAAGGAAGGAACCAGGGCTATATTTGTTTTCTGTTGACTAGCTGACTCTACAATGGTTTTGCAAACCTCAGATAGAATCACTGAATCTATTTAAAGTTCTGCCTGAGATATGTTGATACAGTCAAATAAAAGATGGAATGCGGATCTTTATGTAGTGTGCATAACAAACAAATGTGTCTCAAGGCACTCACTGTAGTGCCAAGGTGCCCAGGGATGGCTTCTGTTTATGGTTTTATGCACACTTACACAATGCTTGGACTGAATTAAAATAGTATTACAATTGAAAAGCCTGTCTTGGCTGGGCACGATGGCTCATGCCTGTAATCCCAGCATTTAGGGAGGCTGAGGCAGGCAGATCACGAGGTCAAGAGATCAAGACCATTCTGGCCAACATGGTGAAAACCCATCTATACTAAAAATACAAAAATTAGCTGGGCGTGGTGGCAGGTGCCTGTAGTCCCAGCTAGTCAGGAGGCTGAGGCAAGAGAATCATGTGAACCTGGGAGGTGGAGGTTGCAGTGAGCCGAGATTGTGCTACTGCACTCCAGCCTGGCAACAGAGCTCCATCTTAAACAAACAAACAAACAAACAAAAAACTCTCTCTCTCTCTCTCTCTCTCTCTCTCTCTCTCTCTCTCCTCTCTCTCTCTCTCTCTCTCATATGAGTAGATAAAATATTAAACATGACTATCAGTCACGAACAATTCTGTTCTTATTCGTTTTGACTATTGTATCTTAATGCTACTGATGACTGGGCTGATCTGGTTGTTTACTAGCGAATTACCAGTGCATTATTCTCATTGGCAGTCAGTAGCTGTCCTTAGCATCTAGAGAGTCTTTAGGAAATTGTTTTCAGAATGAGGACGTTAGGCTGCATCTGATTGGAGCAATGACTTTTACTCCCTAGGGTATTGTTTCCATTTCAAAAACTACCATCTTTTAGAAGGTAGGAAGAAAATGGCTGTAAGAGTTTAGACTTCTCTGAGGTATCTATTTCCATGTTACAGGAAGATGGGATCTGTGTGGGAAGGAGCAGGATTAGAGATTGGAGAAGCAGCAGGGACTTTATCCCTTTATCCAAGAGGGTTGTGTGGAATATCTAAGGATGCTGTGCTTGACTCTGGTCACCATGGATCTAGAAGAATTTTTAAGCAATGCCATGAGAAGATTTTAGATTTTTGTGATTTTTTTCTGTGGCAACGAGGATGTGGCTGTCTGTTGGGTCAGGGTGGACATTAGGTAAGCATGTTTTATTCTCGGTGCTCACTTTGAGGTTCTCCTACTAGTTCCAGCTGTCTCATTATTAATGCCAGGCCTTCAGTAGTCACAAAGAAAAGCAGATCACATGATCACCATCTGATGTGGAACAAAAGGTGAAAATGGTTTGAGAAGAAGTAATTCATCTCAGTTTATTCTTATTTTTCCAGAATGTAATAATTCATATTAATGGCTGTGCTTCTGGCTAGAATTTCCGATATCCACGTGCTGTATCATGGATGCACAGGATGTATTCATGACTTCCTGTTAAAATGTGCTCCATTTGTGATAAGACAGCATCCTTGGCCTTTAGGGGAGACATTGGGTGTTGTCAATCAATGCATCTACATTAACAGCACGACAAGCAGAGACAAACCATGATGCCTGCATCTAGAAGCGCTCAGTTGAGTCCTTCTAAATATGGGACTCCCTTCACTGTGGCTGCATTTGGCAGTCAGGCTGCTGGTGGCAACCGTATGCATGTTGTGGAGTGGTGCCAATTGAAATCCTTATTTCTAAAATTTAGCGGAGTTGCTATCATTGCCGGACAGCCCTCTACCACCTGCTTCCTCTGCGCTTTATCTTCTGCTTCTGCTCTTTTGGCTCATTCTCTACTGGAATTTGAGTTGTTCAGAATCTTCCAGATTATACCCTCCTTGCGTTTTCTACCTCCCACCACATGTCCTTGGACCTGGCAGGAGACCCACCTCACTTTCTGCTTGAGGAAAACACAGTGAAGCCTGAACAGGGTGGGAGTGTCCCTACGCAATCTCCCTGTACTCATGCATACCACTTCATTTGTGTGCAGCTCTTTCTGGAAAGAATGGGTCTATTTCTAAGACCAACTTTTCCCAACTCCCTCCGGTTCTGGATCTCAGCCTCCTCTTCTTCAAGGAACTTGTTCCCTGTGATATTCCTTCTTACTTTGGAATGGTCAACCTCTTCCTCTCTCTTAGCACCAGTTCGTTCGCTCATTAACATATACATGTGATACAGATTTCTCTCTCTTATCAAACCATGTGGACATTACTTCCCCCCCACCCCCTGCCCCACTAGCACACACTGTGTCCCCTCCTGCCTCTATTCTCTCGGTCTTGCACGCCCAGTCTTGACAAGGTTGTCTAAACTCGTTGTCCCCATTTTCTCATTTCTCGTTTACTTTTTTCCCACTGAACATGCCCTGGTGCAAATCACCACTCTTCTAATTGCCAGTTTCGCTGGAAACATTTCACTCTTTAGGTCTTTGGAAGGATGCCTCTTTGCATGGTGACCAAGTTGACCATGGCTTCCTTCTGTGAGTCACTTCTCTTCACTCTTTTTTTTCCTTGATTTGGTTCTTTTCCTCACCTTCCGCCTACCTGTCATGTGATACTCATCTTCCTTGTGGTGTACCTAACCTCTCATTCTTTGCTTACTCCTTAAATGCTAAGTTTCTCGCTGGCATATACTTTGATCCTTTGATGTTTTTATGGTAAATGCAAATCCCAGGTGTTCTTATCTACTTCAAAGGTTTAAATTACCATAGGTTTCTGACTTTTAAGTTGTGCTTGATCACTTTCTGTAAATCCATGTATCCTGCTGGATTTCTCTAGGAGTGCATTTCAAAGCACCTTAAACTCAGCAAGTTCCAAACTTACTTCTACAGTCTGCCCTTCTTTGAGGTTCCTGTCTCAGAGGGTAAATGGTACTTTTGGGCATCTGTTTTACTAAGCTAGAAGCAGATGTCCTCCTTTCCATATGTGCCTGTGTCACCATCCCATCACCTGTCCATCTCTGTCCTAATCTTCCTCCATCTTCATCCTTCCATGATCACGCTGGTGAGGCCACCATCATCTCTCAGCTCTATTGCAGGCATATTCTCCTACCTAATTTCACCGTGTATGCCCAGCCACACTCTGCCCCAGATCTGCGGTACATTTGATATTCTCAGAATGGAGATGAGATCCTGCCCTTCTCACCTTTCTCTAGGAACCCCACAAGGCTTTGCAGTTTCATGAAGAGTAAGAGCATACATTTCAGCATCGTCTGTGTGCATGATAAACTGTTTACCTCTCAGCGCCACACAGTGCTTTCCCAAAACAGTGGCTTCCAGAGTGAGAGGCATGCATTTCAGGGAATGTTCAAGACAGTTCATTGGAGCACAGAAAGAAAATGCCAGAACTTTCATTTACATTGGTTTTGTAATTATAAAATAAGTCGGAAATTGGGCTTTTTACTATTTAATATTCTGCATGATTTCATTACCCTTGCCTGTCTGCTTGTCACATGTCATATGTAGTATGACAAGTGTCCTGAGGGAAGGGGGACCCCTAACAGCAAGTTGGAGCAATATCCTCACTTGTCCTTCCAAGCTCAGCTTATGGTGACAATACGTTGTTTCTAGGACCCAGTGGTGTAGGTTTGTGGATTATATTATTTAGTTTTAATTAAACAGCCTTCACAAAATGAGCAAGTGACTTTGAAAGATTCCCACAAGGAAACCGCAGATTGAAGACAATACAGATTATTACACAATGAATAGAAATCAAGTGAAAGCTTTTTTCCAGCTACCTCACAAGTTAAAAAACAAATTTGGTCTAATTATATTTGATCATGTGTTATAAAAATATCATCTGCAAGACCATTTGCACTAGGTCTTTATACCGATTCATAGCCACAGTGAGCTTCTGCTTTGAAATATACTGAGACTTAAGATATCAGTTAATGTATAAATATATACAGAAAATATGTCTGTGTATATGGTTTTTATCTGCTTGTGATGTGTGTTCTAAAAGGTTTAGGAGACATTTCTCTAAAGCTTTGTGTTTTCTCCTGTCTTGAGGCTCCTGCCCGAGAGTCAATGCTTTTTTCCACTCCTATCTTTTATATTTCAGTTCAGATATTTTATCTTTCAAGGCAGTTTTCCTTAAGTCTTGCATTTATTTTTATAATTATTTTAATACCTCATTCACTAGCCTGCATACTCCACGTGGAGGAGAATGTGTCTGCTTTTGCTAATCTCTGGAATTCAGCCCCTAGCCCACTAGCCACTGCATCCAAGGTGTTAATAATGAATGAATGGATGGATCAGTGCATACATGTCAACTGCTGTGTTAGTTGCATTGCATTTATTATTATATTTTCCCAATTAACGCTGCTAGTTTCAGAATATGATGAGAGCTCTGTGTTGCGGTCTGTAAATGTAAGCCTGTCAAAAAGCCAAAATTAAAATCCCCACCCCTTTTTCTCCCCAAAATGTTAATCCTTAGTTAGCTAGCATTAGCATGACAATTCAAAGAGGTTGTATATGCTTTCTAATCTTATGTTTGTCCTGCTGTGCCACCTGCCTCAAGACATATAGTTACATAATTAATTGAGGAATCTCTAATATTTCTGGCCAGAGGTCTCCATAACCATCTCTTGGTATCAGTATAAATCCATTGTCCAGTTGTAATAGGTGAGCTTAATGCTGTTTCCCTGATTTTTTCCTTTCTACTTTGCTTCCTTACTTCCTAAGATGTCACACATACATCCTGCTCCTTTCTCAGGGTCCTCAATCAGCATTAGCTTAATATTAAATTAATTGTCACCTAAGGCACCTAGGTCTGTTCAGAGATGTGCCTGGTCACTAGTTGCCTTGTAAAAAATTATTTGTCTTCCCTTTCCTAGGTCTAATAAGTCATGCTAGTTCCTTTTTAACCTTCTTCTTTTCCTGTAATTTATTTACTTTCTTTCTTTCTTTCCCTCCCTTCTTCCCTTCCCTTCCCTGTCCTGCTCTGTCCTGCCCTCCCCTCCCTTTTTCCTCTTTCTCCTTCTCCTTCTCCTCCTCCTTCTCTTTCTCTTTCTTTTTCTTTTTCTTTTCCTTTTTTGAAGGAGTCTTGTTCTGTCGCCCAGGCTGGAGTGCAGTGGCTGTATCTTGGCTCACTGCAGCCTCTGCCTCCTGGCTCAAGCAATTCTCCTGCCTCAGCCTTCCGAGTAGCTGGAATTACAGGCATGCGCCACCATGCCTGGCTAATTTTTATATTTCTAGTAGAAATGGGGTTTCACCATGTTGGCCAGGCTGGTCTCAAACTCTTGACCTCAGGTGATCTGCCATCCTCAGCCTCCCAAAGTGCTAGGAATACAGGCGTGAACCACTGTGCCTGGCCTCTAATTTTCAATTAATATATTTATTAGGTTGGTGCAAAAGTAATTGCAGCTTTTGCCTTTGAAAGTAATAGCAAAAATGCTTAAATTTTTAAAATTTTCAGTTGTGATGTTTAAGAGGAGACTCTCTTGTTAGAGCTGGCTGAATCAAAGGCAAGTGTGACAGATACAGGAGAAATTAGGTGCCTGGTCTTTAATGGGCAACTGTAAATATTCCATGTAAATTGTAACAGCCTACTCAAAGGAAGTGTGTAGGGTAGCAAATAAAGAAAGTTTATCAAGTGGGCTCGTAATGAAATTGATTGGCTTGGGATTGGGAGATACATGTTGAAAATTTCACGTTAGTAAAATGTGCAGGCTTTCTTCTGTCCATAGAGAGGCAAGAAGAGCCAACAGCTGACTCAGAAAACACAATAAAATTATTCCTCTCATTTGATCTCCTTGACGCCCATGTAAATAAACCTGTCTTGGAAGAATGGAAGTGCTCCATTACTAGGCAAGGCAAGCAAAAAGGGCTGTCAAATACAAATTTTCTTGTAGTTTTGACACGTGTCGGCCTTTGTAAATTCCACAGGGATGTTGTTTTACAAAAATTTATTATGAAAGTTTCAATCATCCAGAAATACTGAAGAAAGGCATGATGCTATTTCCTAGTTCCGGGTTTCACAGTAGTTAACACTTTGTAATATTTTCTTTATCGGCACACGAATGCATATTTGGCATGAAATATTCATATGCATATTATTCTAGATCATTTGAAAATAAGCTGTGAATTTTAAGGGAGTCTAGTCTAAATACATCACCAGGCTACTTAAGCATAGTTACTAGTTCCAGGTTTAGCAATTGTTAACATTTTGTAGTATTTTCTTTATCAGCACATGAATGCATAATTTGCATAAAATATTCTTATACATATTTTTCTAGATCTTTTGAAAATAAGTTGCAGACTTTAAGACAGTATACTCTAAATACTTCACCAGGGCTTCTCCTAGGAATAAGACGATTTTCCATTGAACTCCAATGACATCATTACACTAAAGTAAATAAATGATATTTCATAATACTACTTAATGTATACTCTATATTCATATTTTCCCAATTTTACAAGAAATTTGCTTATATTTATTTTTTGAAGCAGAATCCAAAGTACATGCATTTCTTTTGATGTTATACTTTACTCTTTTTAAATCTGCAACAGTCCTCCGAATTTCCTTTCTTAACACTGAACTTATAACGTTTGACTATTTGAGAGTGTGAGCCCATTGGCTTACACAAAGTTTTACATGTTGGAGTTGTCTGATTGTTTCCTCAAAGTGTCATTTACCATGCTTCTCTGTACCCTGTATTTCAGAAGCATCAGAAGTGAGATCTAAGGCAATACTATCCACTAGAACTTTCTGTGGTAATAAAACATATCCTATACTCGTTGTTTATTATGGTAGCCAGTTGCCACATGTGGTTCCTGAACACTTGAAATGTAGCTAGTAAAATAAAGGAAATGGATTTTTAACACTTAATTTAATTAATTTTAATGTAAGTAACCAAATGTGGTGTAGTGACCACCATATTTGACAACACAGGCCACATTTAACTTATAACTATGTATAAGTTAAATAGTCCAGTAACGATGCCTCTGAGGTGTTTGAAATTTGTTTCCCCAATTTCAAATGTTCTAGTTCTGTTCATCGTCAGGTGAACCCTCCAGTTAGATTGAGCAGCAACTGGTATAAGATAGCATGCAGCGAATCACGGACTATGTTCTTCAATTTCTCCTGCACTTTACGGCGCAGACCAGATAGGATCTTCCAATCAATATTTGGGGAAGACAATGATTACCTAGAACTTTTAGTGACTGATGACTAATTCGGAGTTTGTTCTTTCAGTGAGGAGATGCATTATGGGAAAACAGCCAGAAAGGATATTTTATCCCCCTCTTTAGTTCTGGGATCTGTTTCTCTTCTTGCCAACTTGTCACACCTCCTTAATCCATATTTCTATCTGTTCATAGTCAGCATTTCACTGATGACGTAACTGCCTGATCCTGAATCATCAAAGTATAGTTTATATAAATTCGCTGCACTATACCTTATTCAGGAAAGGAAAAAAAAAAAAAAAAAAAACTTTCAACTGCTGAGGTTGACGCAAAACTTTTAGTTCATCTCCTGAACTAGACATGAAGCAAATTAAACAGAACATCCCAGCCCTTTATGTAGTTAACCAATAGCTTTAAAAATAGAGTGGTTTCTGATACATCACTCATTACATTGGCAGAGATTATTAATTTGTCCTTCTCATCTTGTAAGACAAAACATCATTCTGATTTAAATTTAGTTGTTCAGTCATTAACTTCTCCAGCTAACAGTAGTGAACACATTCTGGTGACAGGCCACTGCTCTTCCATGAAAGCATCATCAGGGGACATGGCGGTAGCATCCTTCACTCTGAATCTCAGACTCTGGATGCAGCTGCCCACCTGGTCACACTGCCTTTCTGTTGCATTTGTTCCTGCTCTTATCTACTCACAGGCATCATCTCCGGGTTTTCCAATTTCATCTCCAGGTTTGCTTTGCTCTCAGCCTGCCGCTGACCTACTTCTCTCCCCTGACCGAGATTCTGACCCACTCTCTTTAACTGGGTCTCAGTACAGCTCTCTTGCTTGCTTTGATCTGTCTTAGTTTTAGTGCCAGACAAGAGGAGTCAAGAGTAGGGTCCAATCTGTCTTCCTGATTCGGAGGGGCTTTACCCTCCACTGCAGGCCCCTTCCAGGTTCTCTGCATATGAGCAAGACCTGGAGCTCTTGTTGGAAGAGGGAAGAACACATGTCCAGGCTATAGCCTTACATCAGATTTAAAATCTACAAACAAAGAACAACAACAACAACAACAACAACAACAAAAACAGGTGAGGCCAGGCGCAGTGGCTCACACCTGTAATCCTACCTAGGACATTGAGGGGCTGAGGCAGGAAGATCACCTGAGGTCAGGAGTTTGAGACCAGCCTGGCCAACATAGTGAAATCTACTAAAAAAAAAAAAAAAAAAAAAAAAAAAAAAAAAAAAAAAGATTGGATGCAATGGCAAATGCCTGTAATCCTAGCTACCTGGAAGGCTAAGGCAGGAGAATTGCTTGAACCTAGGAGGTGGAAGTTGCAGTGATCCAAGATTGCACCACTGTACTCTAGCCTAGGCAACGAAGAGAGACTCCATTTCTAAATCAATCAGTCGATCAATCGATCAATCAATCAGGTGAAGCTTGCACCAGGATCTACAGTAACAAGTTAGCGCCAGGTGAACATGAGATGAGGGCTGAGCAGGGCACTGGGTACGAGTCACACTTAGCTGAGAGGGGAGAGCCTTTTTGGTGTTTGCAGGGCTGGGCTCCTGAAGTTCTTCTGGCTGCATGCAGTTGCATTCAGCAAAGTCTGGGTTGGGCAAAGGCACAAGCCTCAAATGATGACACCAAGAAAGGCCAAGGAATGAGGATTGCATTTCTGGGTGGTTAGAAAGGGTGCACGGGCATGAGAGAGGATTTTAAAGAGGCAGCTCCACCAATGAAAGGAATCAAGTATTTGGATTTGATCAGCCTCGAGTTTCCCTTGTGGTACCATGCCTTACTTACTGTGTGATCTCAGGACAAAGTGATTGACCTTGAAGCCTGAGATACTCCATCTGTAAATTGAGGATATGATGAACCCTTTGCAGTGCCTGCAGGATCGGAGGGTAGGGCCGGGTGTAGAGTGGGCACTTGATAAACATCTACTAGGAAAGGATCTTGAAGGGCAATTGACAGACGGCCTTTGGGTATAAACATCTGATACGAATGTGCAGCTTCAGTGAAAGCCTCTCCCTCTCTTTCCCCGACTTTAGAACTACCTAAATCGAGTCCCAGAATCGACCTGGATACAAGAGCCCAGCTCGGTTTGTGTATTCCAGGCGTCCCCAAACTAAGGCCCGCGCGCCGCATGCAGCCCCCTGAGGCCACTTATCCGGCCCCCTGCCGCCCTTCAGGAAGGGGCACCTCTTTCACTGGTGGTCAGTGAGAGGAGCACAGTATGTGGCGGCCCTCCAACGGTCTGAGGGACAGTGAACTGGCCTCCTGTGTAAAAAGTTTGGGGACGCCTGGTGTATCCTTTCTCTTCCTTTCGACTTGACAGTGTGTCTCCTGAAACAACAGCTTCCAATTTTCTTAATTGAAAAATTGCCCTCAAGCCTGTGATTCCAGCTTGTGGCTGTTTCTTCACTAATTGTTCTTTAAATAATGAGTAAAGCTCATAGTTCTTCCCGACTTCCAAATGTATTCTTCTGCATTCACAAAAGTCTCATAATCTGGCTGGGTAAATTAAAAGTGCCAGGGTACAGAAAGACACAGTGTCTGTCATGCTGAGGGCCACACTCCACTGCCAGTGCAGGGGCAGTGCAGTCAGGCACTTACTGCGGCAGTGTAGAATGATTGGATGCCTTTCCCGTGAGGATATGTGCTGACTTGTTTTTCTCCTCGGATGTTCTGGGCAGTGGGCCCACTGCCATGCAGCCGCAAGGATCTCTGTTGGGATGATGGAAGAATATCCTGAAATCCTTCCATTCTGTTTTTTTCCATCTTGGAATTTCACTGTCACTTCAGCAATCCTCCCGTCTTCCTTCCTCCTTTCTTAGAATATTCACCTTGTTCAGAATTCCATGGCTAATGCTTCGTGTGTTCAGAAGACCCCCCCAAGAGGACCCTGTCTGTAGATATTACTGAGGCCAGAGGACTCAAAAATGCCAATTAAACTTCTGTTCCAAGGAGTGGGCATTGTATTTCCCTCTTGGCATCCTATGCCATGTGTTAGGGGAGGTTTTTGAGAGGTCTGGAGGTCTGAAGTTCTGGATCTGAAAGGAGGTTATTTGGTAAGCCCCACCCCAGGAACAAAACATACAGACCAAGGAGATGGCCCTTCGCGTCTCAGGAGGGAGTGAAGACTCTCCTGAGCGTCATGTCCAAGTTATGTATCCACTGGGTTGACATTTCCTCAGTGAAATCTCCCTATCCTCCATGGTAGGCTGCAATCTTCTTGAAGTCAAGGATGATATGCTTCTTCCCCCTGTATTCATTTCCATTGTCTGGCAGTGCCCGGTGCATGGCTTTGGCAGTCAAATACTACCTGACGAAAGAATGAGTGAACACAGACATTTAAGTGCCCAGCCTCAGTCTCCTTTTCTGTTAAAATCGATGCAAGGTACTGACACCTCAGCAGTTATAGACAAATCAAATGAGAACACACAACTCAAAATTGCAGCATACTTGCTATTTTAAGTGCCCTATACATGTTGGTTGTTTTAATAATGTTAATTACTACCCATGAAAGGGTTTCTCGATGAGTGGGCCTTTCTTTATACCTTAAAGTCTCGTTCTACTTGGCCCTTCTCCTGAGGATTGCTTGGAGGTCAAGTTCAAGCCCCCACCGCCCGAAACGTTCTTCTCTTATGCAGTGTCTTAGATTATATCTTGATGCTGCTTCTCTTTACCAACTCCCTCCCTGAAAGAGGTGCCCATGCCAGCTACTTCCTCGTTCTTATTATGCTCCTTCTGAGTTGCCACTTGGTTACAAGACCTTCGGTATTTGTGGAGCACTGTATGTTCACCCCAGAAATGATGCCATGGTGTCCTCAAAACACCCAGACAAGCCATTTACCCAGAGGAGCTGAAGCGCAGATGCTGCAGCCAGGAGGTGGTGCAGCTGGGATTCCAGGCACTTCCTGCTTCACCAAGGCTACGGAGCTTCTTACAGTGCACTTTGCTCTCTCTGGAGGCCCCAGCGCCCACCCTCTTTCCTGATATAATCCTCCCCAACTCTTACTGAGTACCTTCATTCAGTGGTCTCTCCCTTTTCTAACTCCTGACTGGCCCTGTCTCTCCTACTGCCACTGCGTCTGTTCCACTTTGAATTATAATTATTTGGTACTTGGCCTTTTCATCCCCACCAGCTTTTAAAGAATTTAAAGATACTTACCGTCTCTCTTCTCTCTCTCTCTTTCCTCCAACCTGCTTAGCAACAGAAAGGCTGATGAAGCACGGACTCCATATGTGTTTTTCACCAAAAATTTAGGAATAGAAACTTCCTTTTTAGGGCTGAGATCTTTGTAATCTTCAACTTTATTGATTGACACAGATGCACCAGTGGACCGAGATCACAACCATTTTGAGTGTTATGATGTTCTTTTGGGAATACTTTATTATTACTTCTTGCTCTTTCAATTGTTATGAAATGTAATGTAAATAGCTTGCCATTCGTTAATTTTTGGATGAGAGTACAGAGGGAACTATAGATACCAGTCAGAAACATCAGAGACGCCATGACTGAAACTCAGCCAGGTTGGGCTGGGTAGTGACTGCCCAAATCGGGACCCAGGTTCAGATATTCTCTGGACCTCCCTCCTCTCATCTCCACGTCTTAACCTACCTTGTTTCTTTGCATGTCACATTGATCCTTGCCAGATGAGTAATTCCCTAGCATTTTCTTTTATGTATTAAAAGGCACCAACTCCCCGAATTCCGAATCATGTTGAACAGAAAACCTCTATATAGAAGATGGACAGAGAGAAGAGCTACTCAGGTTGAATCATGAGTTGGGGTCCTGTGTCCGGCTCAGTTGTCCTGGCATTTACCCGGCCCTCCTCTCCCCAGTGTCTCCAGCTAGCATTCTAGGACCTGAGCGCCCTCTGAGTGAGAGTTGGAAACCCACAGCTCTGGAATTCTTTCTTGACTCTTTTTAAAAATATGCACTCAGCAATCAAACCGCCTCCCTTGGAGTTGACTTCATTTGTAGCAGAACACTGGAACCTTTATCCCACCCTCATGAATCCTTGAAAGAACTTAGATGTGACTTGCTCTACCAATAGGAAAGTATCCTGCACAGCTACGCAAACAAAAATAAATGCCAAGAGCAGTGGAACAATATGTTGTCCCCAAGTGGCCTTTGGTATATGACAAAGTAGAAATCAGTAAACCATTCCACATATATGTACATATATACATTATCATTTATCATTATTAAAATAACCAACATGTGTAGGACCCTTAAAATAGCAAGCACATCTATGTGGAATGCTTTGACATACATTATTACGTATTACATATATATGCAATGTTTTGTTTTTTTCCTTTTTCTTTTGATTTCTTCTTTGTTTCTGGAAGTATTTACATTGATGGATTTGATATCATCATCATCATTATAATCATTATCATCCTCTATCAAGCCAACCTTGGATAATTGATTCAGCTGGTCATAGAGTTGACTCAGGCTTCTGAGAGAAGGTTGACAGCTCATCTGTGTCACTTGGGCACGATGACAGCCACATGAATCACGCTGCTCTGGGTGGGTGGTTAATAGGTGGAAAATAGGCAACCCTCTCCCACCCTCGTGGGCTGAACAAAACAGAGAGAAGATCGTCGTTTTTGAGTATGTGCTGGTTTTAAAAAGAAATCGGAGGACAGTGTCAGTGTGGCCGTGTCTTGCAGAGGAAGGCAGGCCTGGGTTTAAATCCCAATAGTCGTGGTTGACTGTGAGGTCCCAAGATGACTTACTGAAGTCTGACTACTGAAGTCTGAGCTTCGTGTTTTATCAGAGTGATCCTACTCATTTCATAGTGTTCTCTTCAGAGTTAAATGTAATATGTACGAGGAACCTTGCACAGGTCCTAAACAGCTAGCCCTGTAGAAATAGGATATTGGCTTCACATTTCATTTGCCTGCCTTGACATGGACTTGAAAACCAAGAGAAGTTATGTGTCAATCGTGAGTTCATGATTCGTTATTTTGGTGGTAATTCATTATATGTGTACTCTGCCTTCATCTTGTCACAGGGCTTTTCAAATCCCCTTGACAGGATCTTTTGTAATCTCTTCATTACAAAAAGTCATAGCATCTTAGAACTGAAACAGACCTTTGCTGACATCCGGCTTTACTTCCTTATTTTACAAATGAGAATCGGTGAGTCGTTTCCTCGATGACCAGGACGCGTCCCCAACAGCTGGTCCACTTCCCGGCCCAGGTGTCTGCTTAACACCCCTGCAACTCTCAGCTGCCTTGCAGTGTGAACCAGGAATGCCGTTAGCTTTCAGCAAGAGTACATGCCACTGAGAGTGGCTTCAACTCCTGTTTGCTTAGCTAGCCTGGAGGTGGCTAGTGACTGACATTAAAAAAGGAAACTTACAACAAAGGATTGACTCCTTGTTTTCTAAATGAGCATCTGATCCTCGTCTCTCCAGTTCCCTTTGCTGTGGATTGGAAGAGAAAATAGGAAAGCCCACGCTCTCTGAATACAGGAGGATTGGTTCTACAATGCCAGGGCCCTCTCTGCAGGAGTCTGAGCCCTACCTCAGTCCAGATCTGAATCAGGATCTGTGAAGAGCTGAGGTTCAGGGTGGAGCTATTCTTTGCCATCCTTAGCTCTTGGCTTGTTGCCATATTGTTGCAATACAATGACCACAGCACCCAACATCACATCTGTGTTCAGGGCAGAAGAAAAGAGGCTGGGTGCAGTGGCTCACGCCTGTAATCCCAGCACTCCGGGAGACTGAGGGAGGTGGATCACAAGGTCAGGAGATAGAGATCATCCTGGCTAACATAATGAAATCCTATCTCTACTAAAAATACAAAAATTAGCCAGGTGTGGTGGCACGCGCCTGTAGTCCCAGCTAGTTGGGAAGTTGAGGCAGAAGAATGACTTGAACCCGGGACGCAGAGGTTGCAGTGAGCCGAGATCATACCACTGCACTCCAGCCTGGGTGACAGACCAAGACTCTGTCAAAAAAAAAAAAATCCTTCCAGAAGCCTCCCAGAATATTTATTCTTTTATATCATTAGTCAAAACAGGGTCACCTAGAGGCCATGCTAGAAGAAATGCTTGAGAGTACAGAACTGTCTTCTTTTCCGCAATCCAAAATAGTCTGAAACAGGCACAAATGTGTACTCCGAGGCATGGGGGCCTGAGAATGAACAGCTCTTGGGTTAGACAGCCTACTCTGCCCTGTTTGGGTGAAGCCCCTGTTGGTGTGAATTGGCTCTGGGACCTTTGTCCCTTTCTCTCCACTTCCAGGGTGGGTATGTTTCTCCCTCCAGGCTAGCATTTTGCATTTGGAGGAAGGCTTTAGCTTCTGGGGCTGTGGGTGTCTCAGGCACTGCAGTGTAGCACTGGGTTGTTGAACTCACAGGCTTTGAAGCCAGGCAGTCTACGGAATCTTCCATTCCTGGCTCCACTGCTTACTAGCCATGTGCCTCTGTGCAAATAATGTCCCTTCCCCGTGCCTCAATGTCCTCATCTGCAAAATGTAGGTATTCTTTCTGCCTCCTAGTAATAAATGGAATAATGAATGCAATGGAATAGATAATGAATAGAAACTGCTTAGCATGGTGGGTCACTGAAAGTAAGGGTGTACACCATTGCTACAGCAAAGAAACAACAGTTAGTCCTTACAGGATGCTTCCGGAAGGCCTGGTCTCATTCACAGTGCTTTTGCGTATATTAAATCAGTTCATCCTTATAGCAAATTGAGGGGGAAAGTTCTATGGTTCTATTCATTTTACAGGTGATGGAGTGGAGTACATGTGTGAAGTACCTCCCTTAGGTCGCCTGGGATTTAAACTGATGCATTCTGGACCCAGGGTCCATGGCCAATCTCTATTTTGAAGTGACTCACAGACTTTGAAAGCGGGCCTGCTTCTTATCTCTCCAGTTCCCTTTGCTGTGGATTGGAAGAGGAAACAGAAAAACCCAAGCTCTCCGAATATAGGAGCATTGGCTGAATGATACCAGGGCCCCCTCTGCAGCAGTCTGAGCCCTACCTCCACCCAGATCTGAGTCAGGATCTGTAAAGAGCTGAGGTTCAGGGTGGAGTGGAGTTATCCTTTAAGAGGATGAAACAGAAAAAACTAGCCATTCATCATCATCCTCTCCCCAGCTTGAGTACTGAATCAATTCAGCCTGTGTTTCTAATGATTGCCTGGTCCTTGAGGCTGTTGATAGGCATTAGAGATCTTCATGGTTGTTGATAATCTGAGGATGACGCTCTCTAGTGACAGACTGTCATGGACTTGGCGGATTTTTTGAAGTGCCTTTTCAATTTTGTGAGTTCAGGATCCTGCAGTCCTGGAAGTTTATAAATGTCCCTGCCACCGCTGCTTTGTGCCTTCTTCTAGTTTCTGACTTGTTTATCTGGTTTTCATCTCCCACAGTATTTTGGCAATTGTGAAAAGTGGTTCTGGAAAAATATCAACAAACATTCTTACTGCCTGAGAGCCGACACTTTTGGAGGCTGCTGCTGTTTATGACAAAATGGCCTGAGTCCTTTAATGTCTTTCTTTGATTGTTCTCTCAGCTCCGATTCTCACAAACCTCTGTCATTCTTCATCACAAAATTATAGAGGCGCTGTGAACATAACTTTCCCCAGCTCCTTTTGCTGTGTGTGGATTTGGGGATGGGGAGTAGGAGTGCTGCATGGATTCAGCAGTCCAGCCTCTGCTGTAATTCTCTGGGCTTGCCTGTGTAGGGAACTTCACACGCATGCACTGTGTGGCCACCAGTACATGCTGGCAATTTTGCAAGTCAGAAATCCCACACTTCACTTTTCTTCTGCTTAAATTAGCCATGTGCTGCTGGAAAATTATCATTTGCTACTCCCTCTGAATTCAGCGTAACTTCTACAATAGCAGAGAACTAAATGAGCTCCTAAATCAGGGGTCAGTGTACATTTTCTGTAAAGGGCTGTATAGATGGTACATATTTTAGGTTTTTCAGGCCATATGCTCCCTGTCACAACTACTCCTATAGTGAGAAAGTAGCCACAGACAATACATAAACAACTGGCTGCAACTGTGTTCCAATAAAGCTTTATTTACACAAATAGACCATGGGCCAGAGTGATCGTAGGTTTGGTACCAGGAAGGAAGCATGGAATTCTCTGGACACATCTACCAATTCTTTTGATCTAATGGCCATCCCTGCCAAATCCAGGAGATATTTTCAGAGTCTTTCTTCTCTGCTCCTTCCTCCCCATAGCAACCTTGACCATCTTATTTCGGACCATAACCCTCTCACCTGGGTTATCCAAGTTTCCCACCTTGTCTCAGATCTCCATTTTCTGATGTATCATTTTGACTCCTGACAGACTGCATTTATTTGTGAATTTGTTCACTGAATAAATATGAGTTCCTGACATGTGGCAGGTCACCATTGTGTTAACTCTTAAGGCTTTAAAAGTAAACAGAAAAAAGAAAAGTTTCCCACCTTCACAGATCTTATAATTTACTATGGAAATATGTAAGTATGCTACTATATGCTCATAAGAGTGTATACTTCATTATTTTTTATTTTTTTTGAGATGAAGTCTCGTTCCGTCACCTAGGTTGGAGTGTATTGGCACAATCTCAGCTCACTGCAACCTCTGCCTGCTGGGTTCAAGCTATTCTCAACCTCTCAAGTAGCTGAGATTACAGGCATGTGCCACCATATCCAAATTTTTTTTTTTTTTTTTTTTTGAGATCGAGTCTCACTCTGTAGCCCAGGCTGGAGTGCAGTGGTGCGATCTCAGCCTCGGCTCACCCCAAACTTTGCCTCCCAGGTTCAAGTGATTCTCCTGTCTCAGCCTCTCAAGTACCTGGGATTACAGACACCCACCATGGCACCTGGCTAATTTTTTTTTTTTTTGAATTTTTAGTAGAGATGGGATTTTGCCATGTTGGCCAGGCTGGTTTTGAACTCCTGATCTCATCCAATCAGCCTTCCTCAGCCTTCAAAAGTGCTGGTATTACAGGCATAAGTCACCATGCCTGGGCAAAAATGTATACTTTATATATGAAATGGATTATTGTTGTATATCCTATACAGCATAAAGGATGGTAAAAATATTTATTAAGTGAAATATAAAAGTCAATTTCCTGCTGAAAAGCCTTCGGTGGCTCCCCTGTGCCTGTTGGGGAGTCACCAACTCAGTGTAAACAAGGAGGATCACCACCGGGAGTTGGTGGCGCCATACGCATCACCTACATTCTGTCTTGTGAAATTGCTAAGCCTCAGGGAGGGCGTGGGATCTGCAGTTTTAGCAGCCATCTGGGGTGATGTTGAGGCAGTTGTACGAGTATCACACCTTGAGAAACTCTGGCCTAGACACTGTGACAGTAAGACACTGCAGTGGCTCACCAGGGCCTCCCATGGCCCACAGCATCTGCAGTCATCCCTGCCACGGCTCTCACACCTGCCCAGTGTTGGAGACGCCTGGTGCTGCGCCCCGTTTCCCACATCTCCACGCCCTTCCCTCTGTGTGTCGGCACACACTTACACGCATGTCCCCTTCCTTTCCTTCTGGCTCCTGCTTGTCTTCCTAGGTCTAGCGTGGAGAGTTGCTGGCAATCCCTTCTCTTTTCTAAAGGCATTTTGCCTATTCTTTTATCACCTATGTTTTTAATTCTACATTTAAAACTTGCTTTTGGTTTCCTTTATTTTTTCTTTCACATCTCCTTGGTTGTCCCAGTTTTGTTTCCAGAAGCTTCTCAGGATGATTTTCCTGGTCCGTCCTTTCTTTTATATATCCATGTTAGCGGTGAGAGAAACCGGGTATGACTCCAGGAAGGGAGCGTGGTTTCTGGCTCCACAATCCAGGTTTCCCTTCATCTCACTAAGTACTACTGATGTATGTAGAGCATACCAGTGAGGTCTTTGCTTTCCCTTGCAACATGAATGTCCTTTTCATCTTCTCTTTGATAGAGAAAAATATGCTTCTAAAGAGGATCAAGGGAATATGGGGAAACCACCGTTTGGTGCATATTCTAGTGAAGATGAGTCCTAGGAAAGCTTTAAAATGATCTTGTTTTTTCCAGCTGGAGGCGCAACCGTTACCTAGGAATTGATAGAGCTGCCTATAGGAGACTCAGATAAACCCACCACCCACCAGCCTCATGACCTTGTGGGCAGGGATTTCCCACTTAAGCACTAGATAATGCCTTCTCCCTGGGCTGGGAGCATGGATTGAATTGAAGGAGCGAAACACAGAAGCTAAACCCTGTCCTAACCTTGTAGTCCCCTAGTGAAAATACTTCCTCCCCATTCCCCCCACCCTTGTTAGAAATGCACTTGTTTTTAGCAAATTGCAAATCTGCAGCTCAAAGATACACAGGATTAGGAAGATTACTTGACTTTGTAAACTGCAATTAGCTCTTAGTTCATTTTGACGACTTCAAGGTCACTGAAACCAAAATACTTCGGCTATATACCGAATTATATTTGTGAGAATTTAAAGTATAAATCTGGGGATTTTCACAGTTTTGTTGTGTTTGGGTGGTTGTGTAGTTCAAGACATAACATAAGGGAGAGCTGTTGAATCCTTGTGGGCTGCCGATGACACACTAGTGACTCGTTCATTCAGTCTTTCAACACATTTACTGACCACCTACTACGTGCTGATATTACATTTGATTCTCATGTATACTTCTCAACAGATAACATATTTTTCCCATTTTATATAAAGACAAATTGAGGCTCAGAAAAGTCATACACAAAGGCAGACAGCTTGTAGGTCTAGAGCTGGCATACGGAGGGTGTACATCTGATTTCAGAGTCTGTACATATAATCACCATGCCTGGCCTCCCAAATCAATCTAGTACGACTCAGCCACTGCAAACGCTGTCTACACCATGCATTATGGATCAGGTCAGGTACTTAGAAACTGTATCACCATAGTGGTGACACATCCTTTGGTGGTTCCCATCTCTTTCCATCCTTTCATTCACCCATCCATCTATCCATCCATCTGCCCGCGAACCCACCTACCCATGCATTCACAAGGAGAATAATGCCAGACAAGAAAGAACAGAGTCAGAATGTAGAAGCAGTTGATCTGTTGGGCCTAGGTATTTATTTCTTCCTCAGCAGCTCATCCATAAAATGGGGATTATTATAGTAATAGTAGAAAGCTACATCTCAGGTTTGTCGTAAGGATCAGATTAGGTAATACATGGAGAGCTCTCAGAACAGTGTCTGGAACTTTATAATTATTATGATATCATTATTATTTATTATTTCAACTATATTATGCTTAATTTTGCATGGTTAGCTAGAATCCGAAGCGATACTGTCAGGCCAAGTACTTGGAATGTGAAGAACATGAAACCCTGGGTAATTTGGACTTTAGTGACTTTGAAATCTATGACACTTGCGCAGTCCAAAGCCCCACTGCGGTTTACATTCCTTCTATCCATGATGAAAGAGAATTTGCTGAGTAAACAGGCAGAGCTAGTGTAACTGCTTGGAGACATGTTTAGCCTCTAGAGTACTTCGAAAGGTCCTATGTACCAGCAGCACCGTATTTGCTGGATTTGCAGCAATCTTACTTTGATATTAAAATAGATCCCGCAAGGACTTCCTCTTTCTGAAGGTCACAAAATTATGCCCAGTTCCCGCATTTACACTCTGAATGGCTTGAACACATCTTTCAATAAATTTCAGGTAAGTTCGCCAATTTATAACTCAGTGTTCATCTGTTATCTTATGATTTAAGTGAGATATTTGACTCAATACATTTATTGACTGTCTACTACATGCCAAGCCCTGAGCTGAGGGATAACGACAGAAAGGTGAGAAACTGTAGACAGAGTTCTTGTTCTCATGGAGTCTGCAGTACTGTGGGCCACACAGGCTGTGCGTGAGACAAGGAGCAGGTGCCTGGCGCACAGTAGGTTTGCAGCAGCTAGCTGTTTCTCTCCCTTCTGATTCTAAGTTTAGTGGAGCTCTGTGTGTGTGAAGCCACAATGGCACAAAAGTGAGACTTCTCCTGATGGACCGAAACAAAATCTGTTCACAGAGTTCTGCCCCCATAGCCGACTTTTAAGTTAAGGTCTGAGTGATGGAGGAAGCAAGGGTTCAGAGAGAGGTTTCAGTACTAGCCCCAGTTCTGCACTCATTTGCTCTGTAGTATCAAGACAATAGAATATACACCTCAGTTTCTTCCTCTGTTTGGTAGGTGGTTCAAATAGGCAAACTCCCAGTTTCTTTCCAGGAGAAGATGCTGGAATTTGACAGTTATTTTGTAACCTCTGCCAGCGGCACTAAGACTCTAAATCCCTCAAAAGCCATCACTTAAGGGAGGCATCTAGGGCAGTCATTTTCCATTTGACAAATGAAGGAGAAAATGGGTCACTGAAACATGGCTGTGTTCCAGGCCTCCGCTTCACGTGTACCTGATCCCATTCCGTGGCCTCGAGGATTGGCCTTTGAAGAGGATTTTGGCCAATTCCATGGCTTAAACACTTAGGCTGCTTTTCAAAAGGCATTTTCAAAAATTACTCTTTTTTTTTTTTTTTTTAAAGCAGTGGACTTCAAAGGAGTTTTTTGTGCAATTACCTTCCTTTTTACCTGCCTTATTCTCCTCTCCTGCATCCGGTCTGGACTAACTCAGTGCCCACCCTGGTCCTGGGAGTCAGCGGATGAGTTGCAGGCATAGCTCGACCATCTGTATTACCTCGGGAAAAAATACAAACTCTCCCCAGGAGTCAGATTTTTTTTTTTTTTTTTTTTTTTTTTTTAGTGAAATAAAGACAGGGTAAGTTTGGCAAGAGTGTAGCAAAGATCCTTTCTTTTTATGAGAATTACCTCATTTAATCTGCCCTCACCTGGTCGAGTCAGTACTATTATTATCTTCACTATACAGATCCTGAAGCTGAGGCCCATCAAGTTTAAGTAACTTGGAAAATGTCACAAATATAACATGTAGGGTGCTGAGAGTTGAACCAAGGAAGTCTGGCTCCAAGACCTGCTCTGTGGACAACCATCTTCTATGGTTTCTAAAAAGAGGGCTAAGAACAGCAATATGGACCCTGCTGACTCTATGGAGTGACCTGGACTCTGGACTCTGACCCTTAACTATATATGGTACCCTGGATTCTGCTCGGTTTTTGGACCGATCTCCAGCATTCTGCTAATTGTGCAAACCTCCAACTGCAAGAGAAAGCTTCTTTTTGTTTGTTGAGGTGAGGCGGTCTGGGAACAGCAGCGAATGGGCATACACTTCTCTTACATCATGACAATAATAATAATTTTGCCTCTTTTTCTTTTTTTCACTTGGACCTAAGTGGGAGAAGCCAGGGGCAAGAATTTGTTAGAGTGCCCACAGTACATATTCTTGTGTAAATAATAGGTATTTTACACATGGGATATTTATTGATAACCTATCAGCCCTCCTCCAAAAGAAGCATCTGTTTGTAATGTGACCTTTTCACAAGTGGGATTTCTAAATGCAGGCAAAAAAGGCTGATGTCCCCACAGTAGGTGATGGTGTTACAGAGATAGTGACAGCAGGCCTAAGAGTGTCTTGGCTTTCGGTCTTACAGACTCGCATCTTTCCTGAAGCTCATTTTTAAGTTCTGAGTGAAGTTCTTGTGCTGTCCAGCTGCTAAGATACCCCTCCATGATCCCCACTTTCTGATACCATATCCTATTCGTGAGCTAATAGTCTTCTCCCACATTCACCCACATAACTCATAGGACACTTGGAAATGACAGGTGAACTTCTGCGGGTAGGTGACAGAAGACGCTGTAGCTCCCTCCTCCTTCTCTTGGATGATTTGCTCTCGCCAAACCAACTGTCATGCCATGAGGATACCTAGGCAGTTTCGTGGACAGGTGCATGGGAAAACTAAGGCACCTGCTATCAACCAGCACCCAGCACTGCCTTGCCAGGCAGAGGAATGAACATTCTGAGCATGGATTCTCCAGCCCCAGTTGAGCCTTGAGATGACAGTATCCCTAACTGAAATTTTGACTGCAACTTAATGGGAGACCCTGGACTAGAGAATTCAGCCAAGCCACTTCTGAATCCTGGGTCCATAGAATCTGCAAGCTCAGAAGTGGTTGTTGTTTATAATTACTAGGTATTTATGTAATTTGTTAACTAATGTAGATAATTAATACAGTAAAGTGACATGGAAAAAATACAGAAGGATATCTATTTAGAAGCTAAGAGTGAATGCCACTTCTCTGTGTTTTGGTTGTGGACACTTTGATCCTTTCTGGGCCTCTCAGTTCTCCTCTTTATCTGTAGACGGTGGTCACCTCCACTTCGAAAAGCTGACTGGGACCAGGCACAGTGGCTCATGTCTATAATCCCAGCACTTTGGGAGGCTGAGGTGGGTGGATCACCTGAGGTTAGAAGTTCGAGACCTGTCTGGTCAACATGGCAAAACCCCATCTCTACAAAAAACACAAAAATTAGCCAGTGTGGTGGCACATGCCTGTAATCCCAGCTACTTGAGAGGTTGAGGTAGGAGGATTGCTTGAGCCTGGGAGATACAGGTTCCGGTGAGCCAAAATCATGCCACTGCATGCCAGTCTGGATGACAGAGCGAGACTCCTTCTCAAAAAAAAAAAAAAAAAAAAAAAGCAGATTGGGTAGATGAAATAAGAAATTGTAGGTCTACAAAGTGATAATATTTTATTAGTATATTTTGTCTGCATTTAAATGCAACTTACGTTAATTATAAAAATTATGGGCAAGGTGAAAAAGAATGAAGGAGAAAATACAGGCTATGCCATCATTTTTCTAATATGTTAAATTTCACAGACTATATAAAAATGTCTTGAAACATCTCTCATTCCTGTATTTTCTCATTCATTTGTTCAGCCATCCATCTGTAAGTCCATCCTTTTACCAAATATTTTTGGACATTTATCTCTGTCAGGCACAGTTGGGGACCCTTGGGGTAGAGTGCTGACTGGCACAGATCCTCTGTCTTTGGAGGAGCACATCTGTAGTGAAAGCAAAGGAGGAGTCATTCAAAGATCAGTAAACATGCTTCATAGCAAACTCTTTACTCCAGTTGATAGAGTTGGTTGACTTTTATTTACTAAACACCTCAAACCTCTATGTTCATTTGGTTCCCTGTGATTTTTCACCATTCGAGCTTGTTCTTAGGAACTTCCGCTGCAGAGGTTGGGCCTTTACTCTAAATGTCCTTAGGTGACTCACAGGACACCTGTACTCAGCATGTATAGCAACTATTGCTTCCTTTTCATCCTTCAAGACCTCCAGTTGTAGGATTCCATCAAGTGTCTTGCTGTCCAAGTAACTGACCTTTGTTAAAATCCAAGAACCATTCCAATAACTTCTACCCCAGTAACAATATGGGGTAAAGAAGAAATATGTCAGTCAAGGTTCTTGGTAGCAAACAAGAATGTAGCTTGATCATCTTAAACAAAAAGGGAACGGTTTGGAAGAATATGAGGGAACTGCTGAATTAGTAACATGGTAAAAAGATTTAGTTCTGAACTGAGCAGAAGCTTCAGGGGCCCCCTGAGGGTAAGGGGCTGGGCCCATAATTAGTCAAGGCTATCCCATGGAGTGAGCAGGGACCTTGTGCTGCTCTTCAGCCACTTTTTAAAAGCAGCAGAGTGTATTGGTCCAGACAGAAGACCCTGGGGCCAGACTGCCTGGGTTTGGATCACAGCAATTTATATATTAGTTTTGTGATATTTGTAAAATTACTTAAACTGTGTGGGCCTCTGTTTTATTATTTATGCAGTTGAGATAATACCAATTTTATCAGGTGAGATATACATTAAATTAGATAATTCACATAGAGTGTTTAGCAGAGTGTCCAGCGCATAGATGGCACTCAGTGAATGTCTGCGTTATTACGTCATCCCTTTAAGATTGAAGACAACTGATTGACAGAGCCTGAGTCAGCTGCTAAGGGGCCCTTGCTGAGTAAGGAATGAGAAGGATCTTTGGTGTCCCAAAGACCATAAAACTCAAAAATAAGAAAATAACCAACCTGATTAAAAAGTGAGCCAAAGATTATAACAGAGACTTCACCAAAGAAGATGTACAGATGGCAAATAAGCACATGAAAAGATGCTCCACATCATGGCTCATCCGAGAAATGTAATGAAAACAGCAATGAGATAGCACCACATACCCATCAGAATGACCAAAATCCAGAACAGCAGCCCCACCAAATGCTGGCGAGGATGGAAAACAGAGGAACTCTCATTTATTGCTGGTGGGAATGCAAAATGATACAATCCCTGTGGAAGACGATTTGGCTATTCCTTACAAAACGAAGCATACTTTTCCCAGGCAGTCCTACAGTTATGCTCCTCAGTATTTATCCAAAGGAGTTGAAAACTTATATCCACACAAAAACCTGCACATGTATGTTTATAGCAGTTTTATTCATAACTGCCAAAACTTGGAAGCAATCAAGATGTCCTTCAGTAGTTAAATAGATAAATAAACTGTGCAGCATCCAGACAATGAAATATTCAGGGCTACAAAGAAATGAGCTGTCAAACCAGGAGGAAACGTAAATGCATATTAGTAAGTGAAAGACACTAGCCTGAAAAGACATAGTTTTTCCTTGATGTTCTGGGCAAAGAAAGACTATGGCGACGGTAAAAATATGAGTGGTTGTCAGTAGGTAGAGAAGGAGGAAGAGGCCGAGCTCAGGATTTTTAGGGGAGTGAAATTACTCTGAATAATACCATACTGTTAGGTGCCATCATTATATATTTGTTCAAACCCATGGATTATATAATATGTATAACTGGGGATTGAACCAATAGAAGGTATAACATCTCGAGTTCGATGGAGATTGAATCCTAATGTGAACTCTGAACTTTGTTGGATTATGATGTCAATGCAGGTTCATCGGTTGTAATAGATGCACCACTCTGGTGAGAAATATTGATACTGGGGGATGTTCTGATGTGTGGGGCCAGGGGGTTTGTGGGAAATCTCTGTACCTTCCTCTCGATTTGGCTGTGAACCTAAAACTGTTTGAAAAATATGAAGTCTCAGGAAAAAAAAAAAAAAGTCTGAGTGGATCCCTATGTGGCTTAAATAGGCTTCCAATGCACTTAGCGGAGTTTGAATCCTGAAGTTGGTCTTGGCCCTGACTGGTGGGCCCCTGACTGCTTCCCAAGTTTCCACTTAGACCGTCATCCCTTCATATTGGTTCCTGCTCCTGCTTGACCACTGTCTGGCTCCCCACATCCGGCCACTCTCACCTCGACCGTTCGACAGCTTCGAGGGTGGTCCCCTCTCAGAGCCCCTTCTCTTCCTATGGGCTCCTCTCTCTGGAGCGAACCCTCGTTTCCCTCCGTCCTTGCTCTTGGATGGGAGCTCTAATCCTGGCTGGTCTCAATCCCTTTATGGCATTTTGGAGCCGGTTAGTTTCCCCAGCACGAGCTCTCTTAGCAGCCTGTGCTTGTCGTTATTCTACTTAATACAGTTGTAATGAATTAATTATTTATGTGAGAAGCATTTGAATGCTTTTCTCACTCATTTGTAAGTTCTTTTTTATCATGTATCCCTGGTGCTTGTCAGATAGCAGCTACTCAGATAATTCTGTGAGGAAACCTGGGCCTGATGTGGCCTCAATTTATTTATAGTAAACATACTAGATGATTGTTTAAAAGAAATGACAGTTGGACTGTATCAGTAATACAGCGGAAGAGGTTGAAATATGTATTTAGTCTCTTGAGAAGAGATCTCCCAAATGAAGTTTAGCATTTAAAGTGGGGTTCTCATAAAATACAGAAGATCATCTTTTAAATCCTGGTTTTCTCTCTCCCTCTGTTCTTCGTAATCGCTATAATCTCCATGGAAACAGCTACTATCTCCCAAGAACTTTTTTTTTCTGTTTCCTAGTTTGTTGTTGTTGTTGTTGTTGTTGTTGTTGTTGTTTTTCTGTATTAGTTAGGTTTTCCAGAGAGATAGAAGTAAGGTATGGGCTTGTGTGATTATCAAATATATTTCATAATATAATGCATGAGTTTCATGATACTATTATATGAGATAGGGATTGGCTCATGTGATTATGCAGGCTGACAAGTCCCAAGACCTTTAGTTGGTGAGCCAGAAGCCCAGGAGAGTGGATGGTACAGCTCCAGTCCTAGTGCTAGCTGGTTTGAGACCCAGGAAGAGCTGATGTTTCAGTTTGAATCCAAAAGCTGGAAATAACTGATATTCCAGCTTTCACAGTAAGTAAAAGATCCTCGCTAACTAGGTCCACTCTTACCATCTAATTAGGTGAGCTGAATCAAGGTTGCAAGCTAATCTAAGGAAAAACTGGCAGACAGGAGGAGTCTACCCTTATTCTTGGAGGGGACAGTCTTTCTGTTCTATTGGGGCCTTCAACTGATTGAATGTGGCCCACTTACATTAGGGAGGGCAATCTGACTTACTCAATCCACCAATGCAAAAAGTACCCTCCTCAACACACTGGGAATACAGTTAAACCAAATATCTGGGCACCCCATAGCCCAGGCATGTTGACCCAGAAAACTAACCATCACACCTTCCCCACACAATTCTGGCACCCACCCAAGTACTTTTTTCTTTTTTTTTCAGACCTCTCTTTCACTTCTCTGCCATATGGTTTCTCTGCTTTCTTATTTATTTATTTTTTTTCTTAGATTAGCTTGAGGCCTTGATGCAGTTTGCCAAATTAGATCATAGGAGTAGACCTAGTAAGCAAGGATCTTCGACTTCCTGTGGGAAGAGGGATGCTCAGTTGCACAGGGAATGTTCTGTGAGCACTGATATTCCAAACAGCTTCCCCAGGACTCTGTCCCTTTATCCTTGTCTTCGTATAAGCCGAGTCTTACCTGACATAAAGTACATTTCTTCGTTGCCTTTGTTGTCTCCACAACAGGGGGATTTCATACTCCCTGTCATTTGTTTGCTCTCTGATTTCTAGTGCCGGGAACAGCCCTTGTCTCATAGTCAGTACTTAGTAAATACTTGCTGTGTGAATTAATTTGATAACTGAGAATTTTGAAAATAAAGACGTCTTGGATTAAGTAATTGGCAGTATTATTTGTGTGAGGTCTGCCTTCTGGGTTTGATGTAAGATTTTGAAAAGTGTATTTTATTTTTGTTTGCTTGCTTTTTGTTTCCTGTTTTTGTCCTTCGTAGTGAAAGATCCAGGTATTTAAGTGGACTCCATACAATACTGACTTAATGAGTTCAGATCATGTTTTCTGGCTCCTTTTTGGAGAATGTCTTTGGAACCCATAGTATCTGGTGAAAAGACAGAAAAAGAGGAAAAGAAAAGAATATTTGAATGGATAGACCAGACTTCAATTTCTGTCTCAATTATCTATTATTTCCGGAACTTTGCTTTCCTATTTTATTTAGGGACATTGACAAAATCTACTTTATGTAGATGTGATAAGAAATGAGGCTTTTATGGCCTGGCATTAGGTCACTCATGGGCTATTTCTCTCCTCTCCACACAACCCCACAAACAGTTATACCTTGAGATAGGACCTATTGGGGTCTTTACATTCCATTTAATACGAGCCTTAGGGTGAGTCCTGACTCATGACTCATCAGTAGCAGCAGCCTCACTGGGGCTGTAATCCCCTAATTAATTAAAGGCAAACCATTCTCACATGCAGGAATGAGGAGGTGCAGGCATGTTCTCCTGAGAACCATCATGTAGTCCTTTCTGATTTGTCGGTGGCATTGCATTAAAATCGATCCATTTCCCAAACTCCATTGCTGTTCTTGTCTTATCGAATTATAGACACAGCTAGAGCACATCACTCTTTCCCCATGGGGGTGGGAACTCTTCAGCACAGCAGGGCTTTCTGATACAATATGGTTTGTTTGGAATTCATTACTCAAGGGGGGACTTGGTGAATTGAAGATCTATTACTTTTTACATTCTGGTTTCTGTGGAGTGCCTGGCGTAATGTCCTGGCTGTTCTCCAGAATGTTTTCGATTGTTTTTGTGCTCCTCTCTGTCTTTCTGTTTTCATTTGCTTTGTTTTATTTTGCTTTGTGTTTGGTGGTAGAGGTCAGGTTGAGATAACATAAAATAGTAGCTTAGAATACTATTTTGGAAAAAATAGTAGCTCTAGATCTGAGAGGTCTAACCTAAGTCTTAGCTACATCCTATCACTTGACATTTTTAAACCTGTTGAAAGAGGTTGATAAACAGCATTCACTTCAAAGGATGATATATGTACTTGACACTTAGTAGTCGGTGCTCATTAAATATTTTTGTGTTAAACAAATAAAATAGTAAACACAGAAATACAGACACACCACCAAACACATACATTGTGCCTATAAAAAGATATTCAACTGCCCAGCTTTTTAAAAATAATGTCCATATTCTTCTTGACATTAAATTTTTTTTTTATTTCCAATTAGAAGATGCTAGGCTAAGACAAGCTGTATTCTAGTAGTATTGCATACTCCTTGAACAGATCATGTAATAGTTGAAGAACCTTACTTTCCAACATTTATAAAATTCAAGGGAGGAGATAATAAAATCATCCTTTACATTCTTTGCCTACTGCATAAGTCCTTACAGAACTTGACATATAAAATATTCATCTGACTCCAATCCACATCACTTTGTGTGTGTGATTTCCCAGCACTTCTCTCTCTTTTCCCCTCTTATTTTCTCCTTTCTTCCAAGCTTCTCTCTTCTTTGCTTCATAATTATTTATTTGCTCTCTCCTCACAGAGCATATTCTTCATCAGAAGTGACTACACTCTTTGGGTCTTCAGACCACCCCCTTCTCACAACTGCTGAGGGTAAAATATCCTTGTTTACTAGGTTCACTCCTATGATCTAATTTGAGTCAAGGATTCAAGATAATCTAAAGAAAAAAAGAAGAAAGCAGAGAAGTATACGGCAGAGGGCAGAGAATGGGAAGGGAAGTCATAAAAGGCAAAAACCTACTTGCAGGCATTGTTTGAGGTAGTGAATGAAGCCAGCAAACAAATTCTTTCTCTCATGGAATGTATATACTAATTGGAGAAAGAATTGTTTGAAAAATAAGCAAATAGTGTCTCAGGCTGTGTTCAAGGCAATGCATTGAGTTCTTTACACAGTAGTGGTGGTGGTGGATAAAGATTCCCATTTTGGTCTCAATCCAATCAAATGGCTCCATTCAGAGTGTCATTGCCCCACTCTTTCCCAGCTGATGCCCTAACGCTCGCAGAAGAGACTTGTGGGGTACATGAATTCAGCTTTTCTCATGATTCTGCAACATGTATCAGAAAACTTTAGTTCTGATTTTTAACCTATTTTCCCTGTTACTACATGAAATAAGAGATTATTTTAGGGCTACCCCAGAAACAAACTTGTTCTTTCCTCAGAGCTGAGTTGAATTCCAGCTCTCCAATGGGTCCCTTCTTGCATAGGTAAGCCAGCAGTAGTGTTTGCATCCCAGGAACCATGACTGCTTTAGTTATCTGTTGAATTACTTTAGAAGTACCTGGAGTGATGGAAAGCTCTTGGCTACTATAGCCAAGAACTGGTTCCAAATTTCAGGTCTACCTTTTTTGCTCACATTTTAATGTTGGACAATCAAACTTTCTAAGCACCAATTTCTTCAGCTGTAACATGGGACACAATAATACATCCCTAGCAGAGGGGTTAGGATTAAATTAGAGAGCAGCTGTGAAGCACCTGGGAGGGCTTCTGGCACACAGTAAGAGTGGAAAGTTCTGGCACTGCAGTAGAAAGTTCTTTTCCTTTTTTGTTTTGTTTTGTTGTTTTGTTTTCTGTTTTTTTGAGATGGAGTTTTACTCTTGTTGCCTAGGCTGGAGTACAATGGCACGATCTTGGCTCACTGCAACCTCTGCCCCCCGGGTTCAAGCAATTCTCCTGCCTTGGCCTCCCTAGTAGCTGGGGTTACAGGAATGCAGAACCAAACCTGTCTAATTTTGTATTTTTAGTAGAGACAGGGTTTCTCGATGTTGGTCAGGCTGGTCTTCAACTCCCGATCTCAGGTTATCCACCCAGCTTGGCATCCCAAAGTGTTGGGATTACAGGTGTGAGCCACTGCACCCGGCCTCTTTCCCTTTTTGTTAATGTTAATGCATCATCTATATTCACAGAAACTGGAGTATCCCTTGACTACTCCAGTCAAAGGGAAGCCCAACATTACATGTTCCCTCCCCCTAGCTCATGTCCTCCTCTGATGTTATGAGGTCAGCCTGTGAAGCTTTACCTTGGAGTTCAAAGATGAGACTGGTATTTGTAACCCACAAGAACCCCTGAGGTCACATGGTGTAGTGGAATGAGTGTGGGATTTGGGATCAGGCAGGTCGGAGCTCATGCCTAATGATGACATGTGATTAGTTACTTAATCTTTGAACCTCATTTATCATCCTGTGTCCTCTGATTCTCTCATACTGACCGCATAGGGCCATTATGAAATTACAATTGATAATTTATACATGCAGGTTCTTTGTAACCTTGAAGAATATCATCTTTGTGCTGGAGCTTCCTCAAAGATTTTCAGGGATAAACACACAAGAACCTTTGCCTTGTACAACTCCTGGTGGATAAACAAAGGCCTCCAAATGGGCAGGAAATAATCCAATTTCTGTGAAAGTTAATTGAGCTCTGTGTTTTCTAAAGGCTCATAGCCTGGTGAGAGATGCCCTGAGTCAAGCTAATGTGATGACCCACTTGTTTCTTCAGGTACCAGTTATGGAACAAAGCCACATCTGTCACTGCTACCTCTATAACCACCTCTTCCACCCCACCTACAAGGTTGCCATGGCAATTTTAGGTCAAGAAGATCATCCCATTGGAAGACAGGAAATGCTAATGCTAAGGAGTAAAATGCAGTCCCCAGGAAACCTGGTTTTAGTCCCTGCTAAATTTTATTAGATGGGTGGACTGTTATCTGGTTGGGACCACCATGTCAGGCATCATCCTCAGGTGATGTCTGATCATCCTGGCCTGTCTTTAGCAAGAATTTAGTCCAGTGGGTTTTGCCAGAATCCTTCTGCCTCTGATGTTTTCTCATAGTTATTTTCCATCCCTGATCCTTCTCCTACTCCTTGGTTATATATTCCTTGTCTGTGCTGCATTCAGAATTGAACCCACTTTAAATTGAGGTATCTTTTCTCCCGTTGCAAAAATCCAAATAAATTCTGTTTTTACCCCTCTAACTACTGTCCAGCTCTGTTTTTTCTTTGACAGAGCTCAGGAGTGCAATTTGAATTTGATTTGCAGATGTAGCAGCAATCAAGATTTAGCTGGTATTTGAAGGCACTCGTATTAGCACTATTTTTGCTATCTTTTGTTATATTTTTTTGATTCTGCCCCATGTTATTTTTGCTAAGGGAGTAGAGTTCCAGGAACTCTTGGGGAATATTTGGGACATGGCTCTTCAATGGCCACACAGCACCTTCTCCTCGATAAGAGGTGTGGAATTCTAGGAGCTCCTTCTTGCTTGAGAGCCCCTTGAGTAATAATTATTTTTAAAAAGCTGTTATATTAAAACTTTGCATTTAAATTGCCTCTTATTCTTAGGATGTCAAAGTGCTTTACAAACATGAATTGCTAGAAACCTTTTAGGTTAATTAAAATGAGCAGGTTTCCGAGACAAAGAAGGTGACTGTTTTTGTACTTTCGGGTGTTTTTACAGGTGAGTGAATTGAAGCACAAATAAGTTCTTTGACTATTCAAATAGAGATGTTCTGAGAACAGGTGATTTCAGCATTAGCACACCAACTATGCTGTCAAATTTCATTGCCCTTCAGAATTATAATGATAATAATGTAGTGATTCCTGAATTTTAGTATTCTTAATAAAAATATTTGTGCTACTATTTGCTGAATGGCTGCAGTAAGCCATGCATTATGCCTGACGCTTGCTTTGTGTTCGTGCGTTGTGTTCTCACGATGCCACTTTAAGGCAGGTCTTATCTTCACTTTGTGCTGCTGTAAGGTAGGATTTATCTTCACTTTACAGCCCTGGACACTCAGGTCGAAAGCAGCTGAGCAACTTGTCACAGGTCCTGTGGCTAGGAAATGGCAGAGTGCATTAGTCTGTATACACATTGCTATAAAGAACTGCCTGAGATGGGGTAATTTATAAAGAAAGTACGTTTAATTGACTCACAGTACAGCAGGGCTGGGGAGGCCTCAGGAGACTTACAATCATGATGTAAGTTGAAGGAGAAGCAAAGTCCCTTCTTTGCAAGGTGGCAGGAAGAAGAAGTGCTGAGTGAAAGGGGGAAAACCATCAGATCCTATGAAAACCCACTATCACAAGGACTGTGAGAGTCACTACCCCCATGATTCAACTACCTCTCATGGGGTCCATCCCATGAGAAGTGGGGATTGTGGGGATTATAATTCAAGATGAGTTTTGGGTGGGGACACAAAGCCTCATTCTTTATCATAGAGCTAGGGTTTTAACTCATGTTTGATTGCTATGTCTAACCCATGTTTGTTTGATTGCTGTGTCTTCTTCTCTACCAATGTTATTACCATACATTATTACTTTATTCTTCTCTATTTCTATACTCCTGAGGAATATAACATATTCTGGTCATTAAAAGAAGCTGCTGACTTGGAATGGAAATTTGGTAATGGCAGTGAGAGGAAATGAAGTAACACTGTTGGAGGAGGTCAGAGCACAGGAGGCCTTAAAAACAAGCCACGGCATTTAGATTTTATTCTCCTTATATGTGCCATCCTGTTTATCAATAGTGATCTGCAGCACTTCGAGAACTCCCAGGTTCAAGGGGCAAAGGGAAGAAAACTTCCATCCTCTGAGAATATGAGAAGACACTATAGTAAATATGTTACCAAATTTTATTCTCACAACAGCTCTATGAGGCAGGTTCTCATCTCCGTTGTACAGAACAAGAAATTGAGACTAAAAAATATTAAAGGATTTGCTCAAGGTTGCATGGCCCTTACAAAATGTCGCCAGCTCATTTAACTCCGAGACTTCTTCCTGCCATGCTCACACTGTTTGGAAAGTCACATTCTAATCAGACTTGATTCTAGTCAGACTTTGATTCTAGTCAGAATCAAATATGCCCACCTACGTCGACATGCTGTGTAAAGATTTTCTGTTCGACGTGAACACATGGTTGCAAACTCATGCCTTAGTCTTTGATTCTGAGAGGAGGTCTGTGGGAACACAGACTAGCTTGTCATTGCATTTCACAGAAGGCCGGACTCAGGGCCTGATGTTCGTTCACTGGCAAAACAAGCAGGCACTTTGATCCCTGCTGTCCAACGTGAATGAATACATTTCTACAAATATTTCTGTAGAGTAAGCTGCCTTTTCACATCACATGCTCATCACCTTCTCATATCACAGTGACACTGTGCATCACATAAAAAAAAAAACTGCTTGGGGGTATTTTCTAGAGAAATGGAAGAAGTGATCATACAGGTGCGATTTTTTTTCCACAATTCGTATTCATTGATCTTACTGAGTTCTTCCCAGAGAACGCCTTCTCTTGCGGATCCAGTTTCTCTTATCATCTTAGCATTTGCTTAGTCCCTTGTTTGCACTTCCCAGTGCCCAGTTATCACATGTACGATAAGCGTTAAATTGCGCACTTTTTGTATTTCACAGTGAATAAAGATGAAGGACCTGGTCTCCACCTCGTTTATGACACTGTTATTATAATATGAGGCCTAATGGAGCATGCAGGTTGTCACAGAGAGTATAGTCTGAAGGTCAGAAAAGGCAGGATGGTAGAAAGCTGAAATTGCCCTGATCAAAAAGACAATAAGAACAGTGTGGTTTTGAAATATCTGCTGAATCCAGATCCCCAGTCTTGAATCATTATTGGAATTGCTTACTTCAGTTTTATTGATAAATCAGATTTGAAGTCTCTCCCACAATGTTTAAACAAAGGGGTGATAGGATAAAAGCTGCAATTTAGAAAGATAATTTTGAAAGCAGACCAGAGGACAATTTGTGACCTTCAAATATGTGTTTTGATTCATTCATATGGGTTTTTTTAAAATAAATATTTATTGTAGACCCAAATTTGAGAGAATATTGAGGCCTGATGAGATAATATAATTGAAAATACATGAACAGTTTTAAAGTGTTATACATAAACTATTTATAGATATTGCTACTGCATTTGATAAATAATGTTAGTGATATTATTGCATGTGATATAATCCAATACACTAGTGTTCTTATTGCATTTAAATACAGCAAGGTTACTGCATCATAAAGCAGTACACCTGTGGACATGTCAACATTCAGAACTTCAGCTTCCACATCAGTAACTTGAGGATAACAATCCAAGCTTCTCATTGATGGCTAGGGGCATCAATGATATCATGTGCATTGAGATGCCAATGTGGAGCTCAGCATGTGGCTTCAGTCACCAGTAACTAGCAAGATTGAAAATATTTATTTACATTGTCTGACAAAGGAACAGGTATTGTGCCAGAGGAAACTTGTGATCAGTAGCAGGAGGGTAGAGCTGCTCAGGGCATTGCATGATCATATCCTGGAGCTGAGAGGTGTCCAATCGGACTGGTGTCACTGTTGGTAGTGACCCAGTACTGGAATGCACCCCCCTCTACTCAAACCGTGTGCTTCATATCAAAGGTAAGAAGCTGGTGGAATTGGTATCGCCATTTCATAGACAGTGGACGTATTCAGAGGTGAGTAGTATTCCACTGGTACTGCAGTGTCCTAAGATGACAGTCAACAACAAATGACAAAAGCCCTCTTGGGGAGAACTTTGAGGTCATCTCCAAAGAGAAAAGTAGCATGTGATCAATTGGTCTGATACCATGTTTTTTGTTTGTTTCTTTGTTTGTTTTTGTTTTTGAGATGGAGTCTTGCTCTGTCACCCAGGCTGGAGTACAGTGGCATGATCTCGGCTCACTGCAACTTCTGCCTCCTGGGTTCGAGCGATTCTCCTGCATCAGCCTCCCGAGTAGCTGGGACTACAGAGACATGCCACCACGGCTGGCTAATTTTTTGTATTTTTAGTAAAGACGAGACTTCACTATGTTAGCCAGGATGGTCTCTATCTCCTGACCTCATGATCCTCCTGCTTCGACCTCCCAAAGTGCTGGGATTACAGGCATGAGCCCTTATACCTGACCAATACCATGTTTTTACACTGTAGCTAGGTAAGCTGGGGAAGGGCCATTGCAAGCATATAATTTGGTATCTGACACTCTTTAATTGAAATCCTAAATTCTGATGCTTAATAGCTGTGTGAACCCTAGGCCAATAAATTGCTTATATGAGTCTCAGGTTCCTCATCTATAAAATAATGGGAACACTTATACCTACCTTGACTTTGAAAAGTGGAGAGCAGTCACAGAGCAAATGCTCAGTGTGTCACCTTGTCACTTTCTTTTTTTTTTTTTAACTCTGTAAGTTTAATGCACACGTTGACAACAATTCTGCTAGATAGCACCGTTTTTCTTTTTTTTTGAAATTGCATTTTAGGTTTTGGGGTACATGTGAAGAACATGCAAGATTGTTGCATAGGTACACACATGGCAGTGTGGTTTGCTGTCTTCCGTCCCCTCACCTGTATCTGTCATTTCTCCCCATGCTATCTCACTTCTTTTAAGCTTTTCTGATTATTCTCACTCCCAAAGAACATGAAGGCTCAGAATTGAATAAATCAAAGAGATTCAGAAACAACATTAGATTCATATTTAGACAGCAATTGATTTTTTTTCTTGGGTAAGAAAAATGATGCATTGGCTTCTAAAATATGAAGAGTGGTGATTATGATTCATGCACACATGATTCATAGAGAAAGCTGGAGCTAAAACCCAGCTAAACTAATAATATTTTGTCCTTGCGACTAAAGCTTGTCTAAGCTTAGAATGTGTGTCCAGAGTTAGAGCAAGAATCCTAAGGGCAATGTCAATGCTGATTTTATTTAGTAATAGTGGCATAAGCAGAGAAGCTTACTTTCCCAGAGCCCACCTCCCCATGGTGGATGCATTTGTGTCTTCTGCAGCTGCTCCCTTCTCTTCATCTACTTAGTTTTTGTGTATGGTTGATTTCTGATAATGATACTCTGAGGCAGACTTCACCCTCTCTGTCCTGGGCTATTGCCATGGCTTTTAACTAGTGTCCCAAAGTCTGATTTCTGTCCCTCTCCAGCAAACCCATTCTCTCACTCTTCTTACTGGGATGAACTTCTTAAATCATTGGTCAGAGGTCAACTACGTGGCTAAGAAAATAAGTTATAAACTTGAGCATCGAAGAGATTTGGGTAGAACCCAACATCTGTCCTCTCACTGTGTGACCCTCAGCCACCTGACCTTCCTGAGCATGAATGTCATCACCTATGAAATAGAGATTACACTTATTTAATAATCGTTTAAACTTTTTAATTAATTAATTTTTTTGAATCAGAGTCTCGCTTTATTACCCAGGCTGGAAGGCAATGGTTCAGTCTCTCTCACTGCAACCTCTGCCTCCCATATTCAAGGAATCCTTCTGCCTCAGCCTCCCGAATAGCTGGGACTACAAGCATATGCCACCACGCCTAGCTAATTTTTGTACTTTTAGTAGAGATGGGGTTTCACCGTGTTGGTCAGGCTGGTCTTGAACTCCTGACCTCAAGTGATCTGCCCTCCATGGCCTCCCAAAGTGCTGAGATTACAGGTGTGAGCCACTGTGCCCAGCATTAGGAATCTTTTTAAATGCAGATTAAAGGTATATGGAAAATACTTTACATAGTTCCTGAGATATAGCAAGTAATCAGTAAATCTTGTTTTGTTTTCAGTGACTCTTTATGGCTGGAAAAACTCAGATCTAATTTTATCTTGATTTTCTAGGCCCTCCACATGTGTCCCCCACCCTTTGCTGTCTGTATACAGTGGACGCCTCTCCTACCTCTTGCCCCATTGTTCTATCCAACTTTGTATTTTACCCATTGGACTCCTCTGGGAACAGACGTTGGATGAATACTATTCCATTGCCGTTCCTTTTACAAATGTTAAGGTTTTCTGGGGCCTTGTCACCCCCAACAAAATGAATCGAGCCAAGCCACAAATCTGTACCACTGTGTGTAATTTGATTATATTCATTGAGCATGTACTGTGTGTTCACTCTGTATTAGATGTTGTCATGGTACATGTGGATTGGAACCAGCTATGGTCATTGATCTTATGGAGTTCTTATGCTAATAGAAGATGAAAGAGCAAAATATCTACCAGTTGGATTTGACCTTCTCATCTTCTTTTAGTGATGATTAGATGAAACGTACCTGATACTATCCCTCTTTTAGGGATGTGGATAACCTGCTTAGGACAAAGTAACTTGTGTAACCATACACATCTATACCAGACAGAAGGAGAAGAGTACCCAGGATGGGTACAATGACACATCTAGTTTGGAGGACATGCTCAAAGGCTGCACAGAAGACCATGGTATTAGAGACTGTTGTTTGGGAACAGGTGCAATTTTCGCAGTCAGTTTGGAGTAGTGGAGACCGTGTAAGCTTTGCATCCAAAGTGTAGGAATATGAACAACAGCCTTGTTCCTTACCAGCAAGTCCCCATATCTAGAAAACTCTTTCACAGAACCTAAGGCCTGTTCATTTTTATCATTCAGGGCTACATTCAGGCATCATATCCTGTGAGATTCCTTCTCTGAACACGTTTTCTAAAGGAACACCTTACCTTTATACTGACTACAATCACTCTTCATATCCAACACTGTTGGGGTCTAATAACCTCTTTTGGGCCAACTTTGTTTATGCATGTATCCCTCCTCAACACAATTTAGGGGAGAAAGAGTCTATGCCCAGACCCAGGGATTGTTCTGATGGGCATTAGCCACTTACGCTGGTCTCATTCCCTTCCCAGTGGCTGGTTTAGGGAAGGATGTGTGACACACTTCTACTCGATGAAGTGTGATGGGGTATTATGGAGTGTCTTTGGATGTCTCTGGGAATTACTCTGTTTTCCTCCCAAGAGAGGCATTCTTAGGAGTGGCCTTTTCTCTGGAGGGATGCTCTCTTCTCGTCTTGACACTCTGTCAATATGAGTCTGGAATATCTGTATCCCATTTTGCAAACCTAAAGGGACCCAGCCTTGCATAAAGCTGTAGACTGAAGGCCACAGAATGGAAAGATGTGAGGATCCCGAGTCCCTCATAACAGCAATGATTCACAGGATATGACATTGTCTTCCTCTAAATCTTCAGTATGGGGATACTACATTTCTCTATTGTTTAAAACAGGGTTAGGAAAATGTTTTCTGTAAAGGGCTAGACAGGAAATATTTTAAGCTTTGCAGGCCATGCGATCTGTTGAAAGTACTTGAAGCTGTAATTGCAACATGAAAGCAGCCCTAAAGTATATGTAAATACATTGGTGCAATTGTGTTCCAATAAAATTTTATTTGCAAAAGCAAGTGTCAGGTTAGGTCTATGGACCAGTTTGTAGACCACTGGTTTAAGCAATTTGAATCAGCAATATCTTGTTCTTTCAGATGAAACCATGTCCACTAGTGCATTCTCTTTCGTTACCCTGATTAATTTAATTAAGAGCCATATTATGAGGAATTATCTACTTGTTTAGTAGTTCTCTGTCACTGGAATACAAGTCCCAAAATGTCAGGGGAATGCTTTCTCTTGCCTGGCACATAGGAGAAGTTTCATTAGCGTGTGAATGTGAGTGAGTCAGTGAACATGAGAAAGTTAATTAATCTCTTTCAGTTTGAGCTTTAGTTTGATTTTTCCCATTTTCAATGGTTAATGATAATGTTAGCTGGAGGTGAGCATAAATTATGATGTATACCTGTTGTCTCTGTGTAAATTTCATAAGGCAGCTTTCACTCTTAAAAGTATCCTTAGATAATTAATTATATTCATAGCAAGTGTCTATAGAGGTTTACTCTGTGTGGGCATGGCATTAGGCTCATTTTATGCCTTATTTATTTCCTTTGGAAATTTTGTGATATTATTCTCATTTTAGGGATGAGGAAACTGAGCCTCAGAGAGGTGAAATAACCTATCCATGGACACACAGCTGAGGACAGAGCTGAAATGTTTGATTCCAAAGAACAGGTTCCTAATTATTATATTCTGGCAATAAAATTCTAGATTTTATTGCCAAAGATGCCTGTAATAATATTTTCAACTTATCCCAATTGCCTTTTTACATGACTTTATTACAGCCTCACTGGGAGGCAGGGTCTGTTTTCCCCTGTCCTCAAATCCAGGCCAACTCTCTCACCTACCTTAAAAAATAGAATGTGGAAGAAGTGATCCTGTTTTTTTTTTTTTTTTCCAAGTTTGAGCCTTGTGAGATTCATGAATTCCACCGTTACCTTGTAGAATGTATCCTCTTGGAGGCCAGCACCTGCCCAGCAGGAGAGAGGGGCTATGTTGAGTGAGGCACATCCCAGCCTCAGCTGAGAGCTCCTAGGCTGGATGTGGAGTTGCCCAGCTGAGTTCTGCTTAAATACCTGATCCACAGAATGGGGAGCAAACAAAATCATTGTTGCTTTAAGCCACTGAGTTTCAGGGTGATTTTATGCATGTGTATTCAAAATACATACCTAAATGTCTTTGCAGTGTTCTTCTGAGCTTTGGAAGAAGCATATGCCAAACATCTTACTGGGTATGTGGCACATAGTAGGTGATAAATAGTAACTCTTGTTATCAATATAGCCTTTTGTTATGGATTGAGAGGGATCCCTATTAAGACTTATGAACATGTGGATCTCTAAGGTGGTAACTTTTATGGTAGAGGGAGCCTGGCATAAAAGTGTCAAGAATCAGTGGGTTCTAAGTTTACTTCCTGTCACCATTAGCTGTGTGATCTTGAGTGCATTGCTTGACCTCTCTGAGCTACAGTTAACACACCTTCAAATTGAGAATACTCTTTGTCCTCTTAGGATCAGAGGAAGTAATGCAGGTAGGTTATTTGGCAGTCGCATTGATAACAATAGTCAATACAGGAAATGGAAACAGCATGAGCAGAGTCAGGTGCCAAGTAAACTTCCCAAAGGGTCAGGAGGAGACAGAACTGGGAAGGTGGTGAAGGGATGGAATACCATGTGAAAAATTTACACTAAATTTGCAAGCACTGTAGCCCTTCTTCTCTAGAAAGCGATGCCGTGGCTGGAATTTCAAACTTCTGGCATGCTATTAAAGAAACTGGGCATAGTAGAAAGAGTTTTGCATAAAACAAAACCCACAAAGATGAGGGCTAAAACCAATTTTCACCCTGTCTTACTGTATGACTATATGACCTAGAATTTATCTTCTCAGGCCTCAGTCAGTTTATTTGTCTAGTATGATAGTTGGAGAGCATTTTTTTTTTTTTTTGTTTTTGTTTTTGTTTTTTTTTTTAATTTATTTATTTATTTTTTTTTAATTGCATTTTAGGTTTTGGGGTACATGTGATGAACATGCAAGATTGTTGCATAGGTACACACATGGCAGTGTGCTTTGCTGCCTTCCGTCCCCTCACCTGTATCTGTCATTTCTCCCCATGCTATCTCTTCCCACCTCCCCACCCCCCGGGAGGGGAGCACTACACACTGGGGTCTGTTGGGGAGAGCATTTTTAAACAGAGCCTTTGGGATGTTAAAAAAAAAAAGTTCTAATTTTTAAAGTATCTAAGAGCAAATCTCTCTTGTCAGGATAGTGCCTTTGATATCTGCTCTGGACTGGCTGCCAACATCCCTACCTCTGCTGTTCTGTTTGTAAGCTAGTGTTTTAACCCAGCTTAAGACAAAACACAATCATCATAATGGATTTGCAAGTAGTCATTAACAGAAAGCTGTCCTTGCTACAAGCTTGTAAAATTGCTATAAAGGAACCGGAGAAGAAGCTCTGAAAGCAAATTAGCATTTCAGAGAAGCAGTTGGAGTTAGTCAGCTTTCTCATTGCTTTTGTCATCAACAAATTGTTTGCTTCCTTTAGGTGCCAAGAAGGTGCAGTTAAAATAGAGCTCATCCACATGGGGCTTGTATTCAGACACATCCACATTTTTCTCCAACAATGGTGGTAGCCACAAGGATAGCAGCAATAATGGTGATGATAATAAAAGCCAATTCAAGGGAGACCTATTGACCACCAAAATAGACCATGCCAGTTTTCCAGGATATGGGATCAAGGTGTGAGCAGGACACAGTCCGGTACTTGTATTACTCATAAACTATAGGAAAATAAATTACAGTACCGTGAAGTGAGGGCAAGTGCAGAGGTACAAGTCGTGCCAGGTGACTTAATTCTGCCTTAGGAGTAGGAAACCTTCTCAGACCTCTCCATCTAGATCTAATGCCACATTATTCTTTTAAAGATACCCATATTTTTGGTTCATAGCATTTACCACAACTGGAAATTGCATTTGAGAGTGATGCATGTGAGCCCTCCCCCTCTCCCTCTGAAGAAGGTAAGCTCTGAAGAACAGGGAGTATGACTTTTTGTTCACTATTGAATCCCCAGATCCTTGGCCACCACCTCCTTGTTAGCAGGCCCTCCGGGGCAGTTTGTGGAACAAAATAGAGGAGTAAATGATTTTATAAGACTTCCCAGAGAATGAGATATTCAGATTAAATTTTGAGGTATAAATAGAAGCCTGCATCCAAAACAGCAGAAACAAAAGTAAGTGTAAAAATAATGACACCTTAAAAGGAAAGTGGGACCTCATTAGCCCTTGTTATGGATTGGCAGGGATCCCTACTGAGACTCATGAACACATGGATCTTTAAGGAGATAGCTTTTATGGTGGAGGGAGCGTGGCATAGAAGTATCAAGAATCAGTGGGCTCTGTGTTGGCTTCCTGTCACCATTAGCTGTGTGACCTTGAGTGTATTGCATGATCTCTCTGAGCTACAGTTAACACACCTGCAAACTGAGAAGAATACTCTTTGTCCTCTTTGCATCAGATGAAGTAACACAAATAGTTTATTTGGCAGCTGCAGATGACACTTTCCAGAATCATGACTCCAATTTTGTGATTTCTCTGTTACACAAGACATGAAACAATGGCCTAGGCACTGAAATCGGTCTCCGCATCGGTACCCCAGCTGTAAATACAGAAATCATAATTATGTTACAAGCAGAGACAGCCTGATATCTGGATCTATCATTCTGAAAGTTTGTAATTTCAGTAGTCAATTACTAGTTAAGATAGTTTGGGGATCAGACTCTACTAGATGTGGTTTTGAATCCGAGTCCTCTGGGTCCTGAATGTGTAGGATAGATCTGTGTATTACTTAGTCAATGGGAGACTTTGTTTCCTTATTTAAAAAATGGGAGAATAATGCCCAATTCCCATCATTTTTGTTAATTTATTTTATTTTGCTATTAAAATATCAACAGACTATCAATACTGTTCCAGGGGATGAATGGATTATAAATTAACATAAAACTTTAGCCCAAAGCATGACTTCCAGCCAATGGAAGCCGATTATGATGGTGATGCTGTTATTGCTATTGGAGAAGTAGGTAAAGTATAACAGGAGTTAAAAGGAGGAAGAGGACTTTGAAGGAATAGGTGTGCTTTGTACAGATTGATGGATGAGAATTCTGAGAAGATGGACCTATCTGGGTTGTGACCAGGTGAAGAATTACATGGGATGTGTTTGGGATGAGTAGGAAGTTTGTTATAAGTTGACAAGAATAAAAGGTGTATCAAAGAAGTACAGACAGTATAAGTGAAAATATGGAAAATGATCAGGGAATGATGTAACATTGATTTCAACAACAATGTACAATCTATTGCACATTCTAGGACCTGATTGGTGTAGCTATGTTGTGTATTATGTTTAGATCTACTCTTAATAGGTGCTGCTATAGGTTTTCTAAACAAGGTAGTGGTCAAACCTTAACGTAATAGCATTTATAGAACACCTTTACTCACTTACCCACCCATTACAAGTATTTATTATGCTGGTAAGTTGTTGCAGTGTTAAGTTTTCCAATTTAATTCTCACTTTCACTTGGTGAAAGTATATATCAGAATTCTTGTAGATCAAGGTTCAGGAAAGTTCTTTTTTTTTTTTTTTTTGAGATGGAGTTTTGCTCTTGTTACCCAGGCTGGAGTGCAATGGCGTGATCTCGGCTCACCTCAACCTCCGCCTCCTGGGTTCAGGCAATTCTCCTGCCTCAGCCTCCTGAGTAGCTGGGATTATAGGAACACGCCACCATGCCCAGCTAATTTTTTGTATTTTTTTTAGTAGAGACAGGGTTTCACCATGTTGACCAGGATGGTCTCGATCTCTTGACCTCGTGATCCGCCCGCCTCAGCCTCCCAAAGTGCTGGGATTACAGGCTTGAGCCACCGCGCCCAGCGGTTCAGGAAAGTTCTAATTTTGAAAGATAGTTTTTGTTTGGGGATAAAAAATAGGAAATTTTGTAGAAATAAATTGAAAGCCATGTCTCAAAATTCAGTGCCATATAAGAAACTTTAAAATATTTTATTAAAATATGCATTTGTAGAATGCATATATATATTTGTAGAATTCATATATATATAAATATATATATATATATATATATATATAAAATCTTGATGAATTTTCCCAACTCAGAGATTCAGTTTAGTGCCCAGATTAAGAACAGAATATAACCTACACCCACAAAACTCCCTTTTGTTTCTGTCTACACATAATCATGTAGTCTTCCTTGGTACAATATTTTCATGTAAAACTTGAAGTTTAGATTTTTTTCTAGTTGTGCTTATAATATTACATATACATATGTGTGTGTGTGTGTGTGTGTGTAGTTTTTTTTTTTTTAATTTTTTAAATTGAGATGGAGTCTCTCTCTATTACCTAGGCTGGAGCGCAGTGGCACAATCTTGACTCACTGCAACCTCCACTGCCTGGGTTCAAGTGATTCTCATGCCTCAGCCTCCTCAGTAGCTGGGACTACAGGTGTGCACCACCACACTTGGCTAATTTTTTTGTATTTTTAGTAGAGACGGGGTTTTGCCATGTTGACCAGGCTAGTCTCAAACTCCTGATGTCAGGTGATCCGCCCACCTCAGCCTTCCAAAGTGCTGGGATTACAGGCATGAGCCACTGTGCCTGGCCCCATGTTATATTTATGTTCTCCAGTTCTTGTGAACTTTTCTGATAATTTAAACTGGGCATCATTCTCTTATGTGGCTTCAGCACCTAGGACAGTACCTGACCAACAATTGTTTGACCAAAGTTCCGGAGAAAGCACAGTATCTACACTGAGAAACAGTTGAAGCCAGGATGAAAAAACCAAGCCTGTCTGTGTACATTCTACTCTGAAGAGGGTGAAGCGAGACTTAGCTTGCTTGTTCTTCTCCATTGCACAAGAACCATTCCAAATGGAATGTTCGTTTAAACCAATGAGGGGAGCTGCTGTGAACAATGGGATTCCAGTGTGGCCATGATAGCGCACCTTCACGAGCCACTGCTGCTTTCTCTCTGGACAGTTTATGAATACATAAGGAGGCTCTGTTCCGCAACTGTATCTTATTGGTGAGAAGCCTTCTTCCGAATTATATTTACCTTCTCACCAACTTCACGTGATGTTTCCAAGCAAATGTTCGTGACCTGAAAGGTATGTTCTTTGAGATCTTGTCCTGCTTCTCATTTGCTCTGTTTGAACTTCGGTCAGATTGCTTGTGCTGTCAGTCTTTTCCATCTGTGATACTAGGCAGTCTCACCTATATCAAAGGCCATTGTAAGGATCAAATGTATCCATGTGTGTAAAGTACTCAGGAGAGTTCATGGCAACAAGTGAACACTCATTCAAAAGCCCTTATTATTATTACTTAAAAATATATAATACTTGTATACATTATGATAGCTCTTATGAATAGTGATATTGGAGCATGTCATTTTTGAAATTAAGTCAGAGATAAAGATAACCATGTGATGGCCCAACATGGCCTTTGGGTGAATTTGAGACAGACTTATTCTGAAGTGAGAGACTGGGATGAATCTGTGATAGACATGTTCTGAAGTGAGAGACAATCGATGGGGTTGACTGGCTCGTTGAGCATTACAAAGGTTAATGGTAGCAATGTATTGTACTGTACTTTGAATAGCAACCTGAGGAATGAAAAAAAATCATAAAATTCAATGTGACGTATGGTTGAAAAGTGTCACTGTTTGTAATTTTAGAAAGCAAAGACAAAATTGAGTCCTGAAAGTTTTTCCTACTCTTTGTAATATTATTCCACCCATCAGTTTAGTTGTCGAGACAATGAGTAAGTATTCAATAAGCAGAGGCACTAAAATCTAGTGGAATGGATAAGAGTTTCGTGTAAGGCATATATGAATTTGAATTTTAGAGCCATTGCTTTCTAATTGTAAATCCTTGAACAAACTACATAACCTGACAGAGCCATAATTTTCTAGTGTTAAAATAGGGAGAGCACTGGGAGGTTGTAAATATTCGTTGAGATAATGCATAGAAATTGCTTAGTCTGACATTTAGCACTAAGAAATTACTTTGTCAAGGATAAATTTTAAAACGGATACCTGTTTGTGTAGATCTTTGTGCTAGAATCTAAGAAAGTATTGAAGATACATAAATCTAGATGTCTTTCTCCCTAAGTAGAAAGTGAAGCCATTTTTTTTCTTCCAACTTTTATTTTAGGTTCAGAGGGTACAAGAACAGATTTGTTACATGAGTAAGTTGCCTGTTGTCTGGGTTTGGCTTACAAATTATTTCATCACTCAGATAGTAAGCATAGTACTCAACAGGTAGATTTTCAATCCTCACCCTCCTCCCACCATCTACCCTCATGTAAGCCTTTGTGTTTCTTGTTTCCCTATTGGTGTGCTTGTGCAATCAATATTTAACTCCCACTTGTAAGTAGAAACATGTGGTCTGTGGTTTTCTGTTTCTGTATGAATTTGCTTAGGACAATGGCCTCCAGCTGCTTCCATGTAGCTGCAAAGAACATGATTTCATTCTCTTTTATGACTGCATAGTATTCCATTGTGTATATTAACCACATTTTCTTTATCCAGTCTGCTGTTAGTGGACATGTATGTCAATTACATGTCTTTTTGCTATTATGAAAAGTGCTGCAGTGAACATGTGAGTGTATGTGCCTTTATGGTAGAACAATTTATATTCAATTGGGTATACATCCAATAACAGGATTGCTGGGTTGAATTGTCATTTTTTAGTTTTGTTTTGTTTTGAGAAATCTCTAACCCAAACTGCTTTCTACTGTGGCTGAACCAATTTATATTACCATCAGTAGCGTATAAGCATTTTTTATGAGTTTTTAATTGTAGCCATTCTGACTGACATGAGATGATATATATATATACCTCCTATGTTAGCAGGCCCTCTGGGGCAGTTTGTGGAACAAAATAGAGGAGTAAATGATTTTGTAAGACTTCCCAGAGAATGAGATATTCAGATTAAATTTTGATTTGAATTTCTCTAATGATTAGTAATGTTTAGTATTTTTTCATATACAAGTTGGCCGCATGTGTGTCTTATTTTTAGAAGTGTCTGTTCATGTCATTTGGCTTTTTAAAATGGGGTTATTTGTTTTTTGCTTGTTGGTTTACATTTCGTATAGATTCTATATATTAGATCCTTGTTAGACAAATAGTTTGCAAATTTTCTCTTCGATTCTATCAGTTTGCTGTTTACCCTATTAATAGTTTCTTTTGCTGTGCAGAGATTCTTTAATTAGGTCCCACTTGCTGATTTTAGTTTTTATTACAATTACTTTTGGAGCCTTCATCATGAAATCTTTTTGAAGGCCCATGTCCAGAATGGTATTTTCTAGGATTTCTTCTAGAGTTTTTATGGTTTCAGGTTTTCTGTTTAAGTCTTTAATCCATTTTGTGTTGATTTTTTTGTGTTTGGTGAAAGAGGAAGTCCAGTTTCAGTCTTCTGCTTATGGGTAGCCAGTTGTCCCAGCACAATTTATTAAATAGGGAGTCCTTTCCCATTGCTCGTTATTATTGACTTTGTCAAACATCCAATGGTTGTAGGTATGTGGCTTTATTTCTGAGTTCTGTAACCTGTTCCATTGGTCTTTGTGTCTGTTTTTGTACACATACCATGCTATTTTGGTTTCTGTAGCCTTGTAGTGTAATTTGCAGTTGGGTAATGTAATGCCTCTGGCTTTTTTCTTTTTGCTTAGTATTGCCTTGGCTATTCAAACTCTTTCAATTTCATAAGAATTTTGGAATAGTTTTTTCTAATTCTATGAAAATGATATCGATAGTTTGATAAAAATAGTATTGAATCGGTAAATTCTTTGGGCAGTATGGGTGTTTTAACAGGATTTATTCTTTCTATTCATGAGCATGGAATGTTTTTCTATTTGTTTGTGTCACTTCTGACTTTTTTCAGCAGTGTTTTGTAATTTTTGTTGTAGAGATCTTTGACATACCTGGTTAGATGTATTCCTACGTGTTTTATTATATTTGTGGCTATTGTGAATGGGATTGCATTTTTTATTTGGTTCTGAGCTTGGACATTAATGATGTATAGAAATGCTGATTTTGGGCATTGATTTTTTAAAATCTTGAAACCATACTGAAATTGTTTATCAGTTCTAAGAGCCTCTATGAAGAGACTGTAGGGTTATCTAGGTATAAAACCATATCATCTGTGAAAACAGATAATTTGACTTCCCCTCTCCCTATCTGGATGACTTTTATTTCTTTCTCTTGCCTTCTTGCTCTGGCTAGTACTTTGAGTACTATGTTGAATACTTGTGGCGAGGTTGGGCATTCTTATGTGGTTCCAGTGCTCAAGGGGAATACTTCCAGATTTTGCTCATCTAGAATTATGTTGGCTAGTATGTTTGTCATAGACATCTCTTGTTATTTTAAGGTATTTTTCTTTAATTCCTGGTTTGTTTAGGGGTGTTGAATTTCATTGAAAGCCTTTTCTATGCCTATTGAGATGATCATGTGTTTTGTGTTTTTAGTTCTGTTTATGTGATGAATCTCATTATTGATCTGTGCATGTTGAAACAACTTTGCATCCTAGGAATAAAGCCTTCTTGGTCTTGGTGGGTTAGCTTTCTGCTGTGCTGCTGGATTTGATTTGGTAGGATTTTTACATCTATGTTCATCAAGGATAGGTGCTTTTTTTCTTTCTTTTCTTTTTTTTTTTTTTTTTTGTTGTTGTTGTTGTTGTGCCTTTGACCAGTTTTGGTATTATTAATAGAGTGATGCTGGTCTGATAGAATAAGTTAGAGAGGAGACCCTGCTCTTTGATGTTATGAAAAACTTTCACTAGTTTTGATATCACCTCTTCTTTCTATATCTGGTAGATTTTGGCTGTGAATCTCTCTGATCTAGGCTTTTTATGGTTGGTAGATTTTTAAATTATTGATTCAATTTTGGAATGCATTATTAGTTTCTTGAAGTATTCAATTTATTGCTGGTTTAACTTTTTGACATTTTACTTTTTCAGGAATTTTATCAATTTCTTGTAGGTTTTCTAGTTTGCATGCATAAAGGTGTTTGTTTTAGTCTCTGAGTGTTTTTCTTTTTTTCTGTACTTCTTTTGGGTCAGTGGTAGTGTCACCTTTGTCATTTCTGATTATGATTATGTGTATCTCCTTTTTTCTTTATTAGTCTGGTTAGAGGTCTATTAATATTACTTATTTTTTCAAATTCAGAAATTCAGCTTTTGGTTTTGTTGATCTTTTGTATATATTTTTGTATCTTGATTTCATTCACTTAATCTCAATTTTGGTTATTTCTTTTCTTCTGCTAGCTTTGGAGTTCATTTGCTCTTGTTTTTCTGGTTTCTCTAGGTGTGATGTTAGGTCGTTAATTTGAGATCTTTCTATAACTTATTGATGCAGGCGTTTTGCGTCGTTAACTTTCTAACACTTTAGCTGTATTTTCAGAGATACTGCTAAGATATCTCAGAAATCCTGGTATGTTGTATCTTTGTTTTCATCAGTCTCAAAAAATTTCCTGATTTCTGTCTTAATTTCATTCTTTATCTAAAAGTTATTGAATCACAAATTGTTTGATTTCCATGTAATTCCATAGTCTTGAGAGATCTTCTTGATATTATTTTTTAAAATTGTGCTGTAGTCTGAGAACATGGTTGACATAATTTTATTTTTAAAAATTTGTTGAGAATTGCCTTATGATGAAATATGTGGTTGATCTTAGAGTATGTGCCATGTGCAGATAAAAATAATGTGTATTCTCTTATTGTTGGGTGGAGTGTTCTGTAAATGTATATTAAGATCACTTTGCTAAAGTGTCAAGTTTAGGTTCCAAATATCATCGTTATTTTCCTACTTTGATGATCTGTCCAACATTATCAATAGGGTGTTAAAGATTTCTATTATTATTGTGTGTCTATTTAAGTCTCTTTATAGGCCTCTAAGGACTTGTTTTATGAATTTGGGTGCTACAATGTTAGGTGTATGTATATTTAGTATAGTTAAATATTCTTGTTGAGTTGTACCCTTTATTATTATTGTAACACCCTTCTTTGTTTTATTTTATTTTACTTTTTGATTGTTGTTGGTTTAAAGCCTGTTTTCTCTGAAATGAGAATAGCAACACCTGCTCTTTTTTCTCTTTTACTTTGAATCTGTGGGTGTCATTGCATGTCAGATGAGTCTCTTGAAAACAGCATACAGTTTGGTCTTCTTGCTTCTTTATCCAACTTGTCACTCTGTGCCTTTTAAGTGGGACACTTAGCCTGTTAATGTTCAACATTAATATTCATATGCGAGGATTTGATTTTGTTATCTTGTTACCTGTTACATAGATTTTATTGTATAGTTGTATAGTGTCAGTGTGCTTTGGGCTTAAGTATGTTTTCTTGTGGTTAGTGACAGCATTTGTTTCATTTTCTATTTTTACTCCCTTAAGGACTTCTAGTAAGGCAGATCTGAAAAGAAAATCCTTTTCAGATCAGCAAACAGTAAGGGAATTTGTTATAAATTTGTTAACAAGTTCCCTTTGTGAAAAAGTTCCCTTAGTGTTTGCTGATGTGGAAAGGATTTTATTAATCCTTCACTTATGAGGCTTAGCTTTGCTGGATATGAAATTCTTGGTCAGAATTTCTTTTATTTAAGGATGCTGAATATATACATGGAATTTCTTCTGGCTTGTAAGGTTTTTACTGAGAGTTCCATTGGTAGCCTGAATGGAGATCTCTTTCTACATTACCTGCCTCTTTTCTCTAGCTGCCCTTAATTTTTTTTTTCATGTTGACCTTGTAGAATCTAATGACTATGTATCTATAACTAGTTTTGAATGGTCCTCTTGTATAGTATCTCACTGCAGTTCTCTGAATTTTCTGAATTTGTATATTGACCTCTCTTGTGAGGTTGGGGAAATTTTTATGGACAGTATCCTCAAATATGTTTTCAAAGATGCTTGCTCCCTCTCTTTCTGAGATACCAATGAGTCAAGATTTGGTCTCTTTACATAATCCCTCATTTTCCCAAGGTTTTGTTTATTTTTAAAAATTCTTTTTACTTTTGTCTGACTGAGTTGATTTGAAGAATCAGTCTTCCAGCTCTGAGATTCTTTCATCAGCTTCATCTATTCTGCTGTTAATACTTCTGATTATATAATGAAATTCTCATAGTGAGTTTTTCAGCTCTAGAAGATCATTTTTATTCTTTCTTAGGATAGCCATTTTATCTTTCAGCCCTTGTATACATGTTATTGGATTCCTTAGATTACTTGGTTTGGGTTTCAATTTTTTTCTGAATCTTGATGTTATTCATCATCTAAATTCTGAATTTGATGTCTGTCATTTCAGCCAATTTAGCATTGTTGAAAACCATTGCTGGGGAGCTAGGGCACTCATTTGGAGATAAGAAGACTTTGGCTTTTAGTGTTTCCAGAGTTCTTATGCTTATTTTTTCTCTTGAGAGTGGATTGATTTTCCTTAAATGTTTAAAATTACTGTCTTTTGGGTGGGATTCTTTAATGATTTTGAGGGTTTGATTGTGGTATAAGTTGAGCTTAGTTAATTGGCTTCATTAACTAATGAAGCATTTATTTCAGGGGTTCAAGGCTTAGCTCAGCACTCTTGAGCTGTGTGCTCTAACCACGGGTGTCTGGGACCAGGCCTGCATATTTTTTCCCTCTAGCCTCTAAAGGTTATGCACCTGCTGTGTTGGAGGGGCCAAGGTGTCCCCAGTCCACTGGTAACAATACTGTCATGGGCAGTGCTGGCAAGTGTGCTTCAGCAGGGCAGTGATGGGGAAGTGGTTGGTCCCATGCATACTGCATGCCAGTGGCAAAGTTAGCACATGGGTGCACACTGGTAAAGCATCCAGGGGAGGTTGTGGGTAAGTAAGCACTGCAAAGCAGCAAAGGAACATTGCGGGTGAGTGCACACCGAGAAAGCAGCAGCGGGAGAGAGTTGCTGATGGGAAGGTCCTGCCTACAGAAGCTCTCCAACTTTAGACAGGTCTGCCAGTGGAATAGCTATGGTGAAGGCCACTAGGAGGCTGAGGCTGTGTTGTAAGTAGGTGCCACCAGGCAGGGACTCCAGGATAAGCCAACAGATGAGGATAGTCAGATCAGACTGGTCCCATCCCGTGAGCAAGATAGCCCTACTCTGTTCAGTTCTGTCAGTTGGTAAAAGCTAAGCCACCTAGAAGAGTATGGTGAGCCCAGGAGGATGAGCACCAATGACTGTGCTCCACTACGGTTGTTCCCAAGCCACATCTGGCTACATGCAGGCTGGAGTTCTTTCTCTGCCATCTCTCCAGGTAGTTTCCTGCTAGATTAAATGTCCACTCCTGAAGCTAGGATTCTGGAGGTCCACGGTGAGACTGGGCTACTCCATGCCTCTTTCACACACCTCTTCCCAAGGACCCACCCTGGGCCAGGAATGAGTCCTGGTGTTTGCCACCCCCATGCAGGGTTTCTGCCTTGCTCCCCTTTTAGCCTGGCATCTGCAGCTTCGTTCTATTCACTCTCAGTGCCTTCTTTCTGAAGATCTGTTTGGAGTGTGCTGGTGATCTGGTATCTTGGTGGGAGAAGCTCTCTCTGTCCACATCTAGTCAGCCATCTTGCTCAAAAGTAAAGTCCTGCAGGATAGGAATCATGTTTGTTTGGTTTCAGCCTAGTTTCTCCAGTGCTTAGAAGACTATCTGACCTAAATTGGTGCATAATAACTAATTTTTGAATAAGTGAATGAGTAAGACATAAATATGAAGGGGAAAAGATAGACTAAAAGGATGATACATCATACAAGATAAAAAGTGAGACATTAAAATATGATTATGCATTTTATTATATTTTATTCTAGCTATATTAGACTGGATGAAATAAAACAAGTACCAAACATTGTCCTAAGCATGCTACACGTATTATATATTATGTAAGTCACATGCCCTTAGAACATGACTACATTAATATCTCATTTTGCAAATTAAAGGTTCTGGGAGGTTAGAGAAATTGCCAAGGATCATGTAACTGGTAAGTGGCTGGTCTGTTTGACTTAAGCTCCTGTGCTTTAACCTCTCTATCACTCTGCTTCACTATTCTAGTTTTGTACTCTAAAAGTATAGAGAATTAAGATCTATTTTGTCCTGGGAGATCAAGGGAAAGTGCCATCTAAACTATACCTTACAAACTGAGCTGAATTTTGATACATGAGGCAGGATGAAGAAAGAGACTCTTGCAGACTGGGCAAAAAATTGAAGACCAGGCATGATTGATCAAAGGAGAGGGAGAGGAGGTTGTCCAAAAGGCTGAAGAGAACATTGAGGCTAGCAAAGGGGATTGAGGGAAGAACAGAGAGGACCTTGAATGCTATGTCAAAGAAGTTGAGTTTTAGTTTCTAGGCATTGTGAAACCAATGGAGATATTTGATAAAGAAGTAAACATGTGAACCATATTTCAGGAGGTGGGCCTGTGGGGATGTGAAAGATTAGAGCAACCTGTTGCTATGTCACTGTCATTCATTCTCAGATGCTGGACCATATTCGGATTCCCCTTGGGCCATATTGTCTTGATTAGCTCTTCACACTAATTAACTCCCTCTTGCTCTTCTGTCTTCCACCAATTAAATTATTGATGATCTCCTGCAAAGTCGTCCTCGGCTTTTTTTCTTGGGAAGCTTCATGGGAAATAGAAAAAGCTGTGACATAGATTCAGGAGACCTGGGCTTCCCACCTATCTCTGCTGCTACTTTGCTGTGTCTGGTAATGTCTCTCTCCATCCTTGGGTCTCAGGTTCCAAACTCTAAATTGAGAGAGCTGGCCTGGAAAGTTCCATACTGGGCAAAGGTTCTATGATTAAATCATTTGTCATTGTCACCACGAGAGCTAAACTGGGAGCTGGGAGAGCATTGTGAGAAGGTCAGGATCAGTTCAACATCATGAGAAGGGAACTGTTAATAACAGGGCATCTGTTTTGGGCCAGATGCTGTGTGAGTCCCTTTACTCAGGGTGATACAACCCACCAACTTAGATTTGCAAAAATGGAGCTGTTTTTCTGTAGTTGAACCTCATTTTTATTTAATCTCTGGACCATGGATAACAATAACGAAATCAAGAATGTCTCCTCCCTTTTCTGTGAGGTTGAAACCAAGTTCTTGGGCTTCCAGAGAGCTGCAGTATTGGAGTTGAGAAATGAGTGTGGGGATTGAGTATTTAGCTTCTGATTACTATCTTCCTCACCAGCATCCTTTGAGTTTTACATCTACCCCTAGGATCCTCAGTCATTAACTTCTCACCGCTTATCCAGAGTTACTACTTCTGGATCCCTGGAGCCTTTAAGGCCCTTTGATAGGAAACCATTTGCTGCTTGGAGAACGCAGGGACTTGCTGTGTGCCCAAGTTCAAACCAGGGGTGAGGACACAGATAATCTCTGCACAGAGATCCCTCCAAATCATTGCATGTGTTTTCTTTAGAATTAGGACACTCAGACAGGTTTGAAGGTGGGGTAAGAGCATGCATGGAGCCTCTTAGTTGGGGATTGTTAAGTGTTACAGCCATCTTCACTTCCCCCTTGACTCTGTATCAAATGCTCCTAGTCCAATCAAACTGTCCCCAGTTTTCAGGTTGGGGAGGGGGGGAAAATTAACCACTTAATAATCTGTTGAAGCTATTATTCATGGCCAAATTCCTTGAGTGTTGAATTCTTTGTTATTAAATTAAAATCCTGCCCATTAAATTCAAAAGTCTGTTTGAAAACCTAAAATCAGGATCAACTATTCTCTTCTTATGTCTGTGGTTCTAATGTGCCATCTCTTTTGGGGGGTGTTTCAGGAATTCAGAATGCCCAGTGGCCCTAGATTGAAGGTAGAACAGGAACAGCAGTCTGTGCTAGAAGAAAACATCTCTTCATCTTTCAAAGTTGTTCTCCATTCACGTTATTTCCTGTGATTTCTGCTATAATCCTTGATATAAGGCCATGAAGGCGTGTGTGGTTTCAGTTGTACAGATGGGAAAATTGAGGCTCAGTGGGTGAGCTGACTTGTCACAGGTCACATCCTAGAAAGGAATATATCAGATATCCTCTCTATTCATTTTTAGGTGGAAACTGAATGAACTGTCTCAAGTGCTAATGAGCTGCTTATATTTGGGTTGTGTATGTGTGTGTGTATGTATTTGTGTGTAAACAAGGAGGTTTAAGCAGATTGCCTTATTAAATTATCACAGACAGTCTTTGGTCTCAAAAGTCATTGGTCTGTAGACATTTCTAAGGTTGTAGGAGTTTGGATACTTCCTGTTCTTGCTCTTGAAAGTAAGGTTGATGTTAGAGGTGGGATATTGGGAAGTGAAGGGTGTAGGCCTAGATAAGGCAAGAGGGGAGGTGAAAAATGCTTGTCATCCACCACCTAAGTTTATTCTTCATGTTTTACCATGTCATCTTGTGAGTTCTCAAATGCTAGACGAGGAGGGCCAGATTGTCTGCCTTGCTGAACTGCACTGATAGTAGCAGCAAACTGGGAGCAGGCTGAGTATGGAACTGGCTGAAAGAGTATGAGTTTTTATTCCAGTTACCCTCTCTTTCAACACAGAATTGAGTAGTTTTCAGGTTTATGTTGAAATTGTCAGGATGACATTCAAGGGAAAATTGGTTTCGCCATTCTTCTTGCTTTATTGGATTTATTCATTTACTCAGTGAAGTGTAATTAAGCACTGAAGATGTTCGATGAATATACTGTGGCCATTGCTCTGGCAAAGTTTATAATGATTTTAGAAAAAATGAATAATTTAAGGCAGTCCTATGTTCTAGGTTCTTTCGAGATCTCAGAGAAGGAACACAGTTTAAAGGGAGGTTTTTAAGAGACGGTTTCCTAAATTGCTGGATAAGATGACCTTTAAAGTGGTATTATTAAAAATACAGAATAATTAACTAGAAGGCTGGATGCTATTTGTGGCATGGGAATAGATGAAAAAAGACTTGGAAGTATGAGAGGGTGATGAGACAGGGAAATGCTACACTGTAAAGTACCAGTAAGGAATGAAGAGTGAGGGATGGGTGCAAGAAGTCACAGGAGAGTAAGTTAGAGGGAAAATCTTCATCAAAGCTATTTGAACCCTGTTCACTGAACTGCTTCATGTCTTCCATTTTGTAATCTTCTCTCATGAAGATAAGAGACTAAAAGAACAAAATAAAAATATGGGGAATTATAAAACTTTCAAACTAAAAGGGACACCATAGAGGTCACTCAACCATACAGAGAAGAGGCTTGATAGTTTTTGTTGACTGGGCATCTCTGATGTATTAGACAATGACTATCCTGGCTTAGATTGCCCAGAAATCACAGCCCAATAAAGGCTTCTGCACATGAAGTTTTGGGAGATGTGATTCCAGGGAGCAGGAGAGAGTCAGGAAGCAAATCACAGAAGGAGAGATTGCTGATACAGGTGTTGCCAGGTGGCTGTCTCTGCAGGTATTGTTGCACACTTTCACAGTTACCATACAGCAGCAGTTCCTGAAAAGCAGTAAGAAATGTATCTCAGGATATCATTTCCAGGAAAAAGGAATGGGGAAATCATTTATCATCTCTTGTTCCATTGCCCCCTGGTCATAGATTTGCACCATAGCAAATTATCTGCAAAATAGACATGCATGGGTTTGAGGCAGGTGGGAGGAGACAGATACAATATAAGACAGAGGAAAAGTGGGACCAGATTCCACCTACATGAAGGTGACTGGAGCCCACGCAAGACTGGTCACCTCAAAGATGACTGGAATCAGAGCCAGGTGAGTCCCAGGGGACTGATACAGTACGCTGGAAGAATCTGATGTGCACGCTGTATTAGTTATCTCTGCTGTGTAACAAATTACCCTTCAAGGCCAGCATCATGAAACAACAGACATTTATTTTGTCACAATGTCCGTGATCAGGAATCCGGGTGTGATTTAGCTGGGTTATCTGCCCAAGTCTCTGACTAGGCTGCAATTAATATGTTGCTTGGGGCTACAGTTCTGTTTACCATTACCTTTTTCTTTAGTTTTTAAAATAATTTCAGCTTTTGTGTTAGATTCAGGGGGTACATTTGCAGATTTGTTGCATGGGTATATTGCATGATGCTGAGGCTGGGGACACAAAGGATCCCATCACCCAGCTAGTGTGCATAGTACCCAACAGTTGGTTTTTCACTCTTGCCCTCCTCCCTGACTGCCCCTTCTAGTAGCCCACAGTATCTATTGTTGCCATTTTATGTCCATGTCTACCCAGTGTTTAGCTCCTGCTTACAGGTGAGAACATGTGGTATTTGCTTTTTGTCCCTGCATTAATTTTCTTAGGAAAATGGCCTCCAGCTGCATCCATGTGGCTGCAAAGGATGTGATTTTTTTCTTTACAGCTGCAGAGTATTTCATGATGTATATGTACATTTTCCTTATTCAGTTCCCCACTAATGGACACCTAGGTTGAGTCCATGTCTTTGTCATTATGAATAGCACTGCTATGAATTTAAATCTATCTTTTTGGTAAAATGATTTCTTTTCTTTTGAGTATTTACCCAGTAATGGAGTTGCTGGGTAGAATGGTAGCTCTGTTTTATGTTTTTTGATAAATCTCCAAGTGCTTTCCAAAGTGGCTGAACTAATTTGCATTTCCACCAGGAGTGTGTGAGTGAACCTTTTTTCCACAGCCTTGCCAGCATCTGTTGTTTTGACTTTTTAATGGTAGCCGTTCTGACTGGTGTGAGATAGTATCTCATTGTGGTTTTGGTTTATGTTTCTCTGACAATTAGTGATGTCGAGCATTTTGTCCTAAGTTCGTTCAAATTGTTGTGGGCAGGGTTCAGTTTCTACAGGCTCTTGTCTGGAAGCTTCCCTCAGTCCCTTGGCTGTGTGGCCCTTTCCATAAGGCAGTTTATAACATGGCACTTGGCTTTCGTCTGAACAAGCAACAGAGATCAAGCAAGGTAGAAGCCAGAACCCTTGAAATCTTTGGAGAAGATCACGCAAGGGCATCAACACCAGGAATGGGGGTCACTGGAGCCATCTTAGAAGCAGGCTGCCGTACAAACTTTGGCATTACATTTGGGAATCAGGAAAGTCTTAGGGGCATGCTCGTTTTGTGCCACCAAAGACATCAACTCAGAATCTTTTCAACCCCTCCTTCTCCCAGAGCACTTCCTCATAATATGTAAGTCCCACATAGAAAAATACCTGCTTTCTTGAAGTCAGCCTTGTACAGTGGCAGCTCCAGGCACTATCCTGTCCTTGCTGCAGAATCTTTTCACTCTCACCAGCAGTATGAAATATTGACAGTGTCTTATTCAACTCTGAAGGGCAGTCTTGCAACCACAGTTTCGAGTGTGGGGCCTGAAGCTAAGCTTTGGGGCTCGGGTCCTAGCTTTATGACCTTGGTCAACCGCAATAAACTCTCAGGCTTCCATATTCTCTTCTTACACAAAATAGTAATATTTCCAGTCTCACAGTATTATTTTGAAAATTGGTTATAGGCATACCTCACTTTATTGCTCTTTACTTTATTGTCCTTCCTAGGTGATACAATTTTACCAAGTTAAAGGTCTGTGGCAACTCTGCCTCCAGCAAGTCTATTGGTACCATTTTTTTTTCCAACAGCATGTGTCGCTTTGCATCCCTGTGTCACAGTTTAGTAATTCTCACAATTTCCAGACCTTTTCATTATTTTTATGTCTGCTGCAGTGTTCCATGATGAGTCTGCTTTGATTTTACTGTTGTAATTGTTTTGGCTGCCCTGAACCATGCCCATATAAGAGAGTGAATTTAATTGATAAATGTTGTGTGTGTTCTGACAAGCCCTTCCCTTATCTTTCTTCTCTCCTTGGTCCTCCCTAATCTCAGAGACACAACAATATTGGAAATAGGCCAATTAATATCCCAAAAGTTTCCTCTAAGTGGATAATTGAAAGGAAGTGTCACATGTTTCTTGCTTTAAATTAAAAGCTAGAAATGATTAAGCTTTGTGAGGAAGGCATGTCAAAAGCTGAGATCAACTGAAAGCTAGGGCTCTTGTGCCAAACAGTTAGTCAAGTTGTAAATATAAAGGAAAAGGTCTTGATAAACATTTAAAATCACTTTTTCAGGGAACAGATGAAAAGCAAGCAAAATAGCCTACTTGCTGAAATGCAGAAAGTTTTTGTGGTTTGAATAGAAGAACAAACCAGCCACAACATTCCTGATATGCTTTGGCTCTGTGTCTCTACCCAAATCTCATCTCAAATTGTAATCTCCACGTGTCAAGAGAGGGACCGGTGGCAGGCAATTGGATCATGGGGGCAGTTCCCTCATGCTGTTCGCATGGTAGTGAGGGAGTCCTCATGAGATCTGATGGTTTAAAAGTAGCAGTTTCCCCTGAGCTCCTGCTCTCTCTCCTGCTGCCATGTAAGACATGTTTTGCTTCCCCTTCACCTTCTGATATGATTGTAAGTTTCCTGTGGCCCCCAGCCAGGTAAGACTGTGAGTCAATTAAACCTCTTTTGTTTATAAATTACCCAGTTTCAGGTAGTATCTTCACAGCAGTGTGAGAATGGACTAATACAGTTCTCTTAAGTGGAAGCAAAATCCAGAGCAAGGCCCTAACTCTCTTAAATTCTGTAAAAGCTGAGAGAGGTGAGAAAGCTGCAGAAAAAAATATTTGGAAGCTAACAGAGGTTAATTAATGAAGGTTTAAAGAAAGAAACCATCTGTATAACATTAAATTGCAAGGTGAATGAACAAGTGCTGATATAGAAGCTGCAGCAAGTTATCCAGAAGATCTAGCTGAAATAATCAATGAGGGTGGCTACACTCAGGAATGGATTTTCAGTGTAGACAAAAGCAGCCTTATAGAGGAAAAAGATGACATAAACGCTTTCACAGCTAGAGAGGAAAAGTCAATGCCTGGCTTCAAAGCTTCCAAGGCTGACTCCCTTTTGTTAGGGGCTATTGCAGCTGATGACTAAGTTGAAGCCAGTGCTCACTTTCCATTCCAGAAAGCCAAGGGTCCTTAAGAATTATGCTACATTTACTCTGCCTATGCTCTAGAAATGGAAAAACAAAGCCTGGATTACAGCACATCTATTTATAGTATGGTTTACTGAATATTTAAGCCCAGTGTTGAAACCTACAGCTCAGAAAGTGAAAAAAAGATTCCTTTAAGAATGTTAGTATTCATTGAGAATGTACCGGTCCACCCAAAAGCTCTGATGGAGATTAATTTGTTTTCAAGCCTGCCAGCATAACATTCTGAAGCCCATGGATCAAGAGGTAATTTTGACTTTCAAGTCTTATTATTTAAGAAATACATTTAGTGAGGCTATTGCTGCAATAGATAGTGATTCCTCTGCTGGATCTGGGAAAAGCAAATTGAAAAAATTCTGGAAAGGATTCACCATTTTAGATTCCACTAAGAACATTGGTGATTCATGGGAGGAGGTCAAAATATTGACATTAACAGAACTTTGGAAGAAGTTGATAGCAGCCTTCATGGATGACTTTAAGAGTTTCAAGACTTCAGTGGAGGAAGTAACTAGATGTGATAGAAGTAGAAAGATGACAACAATTATAAGTGGAGGCTGAAGATGTGACTGAATTGATACAATCTCATGATAAAACTTCAATGGATAAGAAGTTGTGTCTCATGGATGAGCAAAGTGGTGTCTTAAGATGGAATCTACTGGTGAAGATGCTGTTTTCATTGTTGAAATGGCAACAGAGGATTTAAAATATTCTGTAATCTTTTTTTTTTTTTTTTTTTTTTGAGACGGAGTTTCGCTCTTGTTACCCAGGCTGGAGTGCAATGGCGCGATCTCGGCTCACCGCAACCTCCGCCTCCTGGGTTCAGGCAATTCTCCTGCCTCAGCCTCCTGTAGCTGGGATTACAGGCACGCACCACCATGCCCAGCTAATTTTTTGTATTTTTAGTAGAGACGGGGTTTCACCATGTTGACCAGGATGGTCTCGATCTCTCGACCTCGTGATCCACCCGCCTCGGCCTCCCAAAGTGCTGGGATTACAAACTTGAGCCACCGCGCCCGGCCAATATTCTGTAATCTTAGTTGATAAAGCAGCTATAGGATTTGAAAGGATTGACTCAATTTTGAAAGAAGTTCTACTTTGGGTAAAATGTTATCAAGGATGCTATCACATGCTACAGAGAGATCTTCCATTAAAAGAAGAGTCAATTGATATGGAAAACTTCACTGTTGTCTTATTTTAAGAAATTGTCACAGTCCTGCTAATCTTCAGCAACTGTTACCCTGATCAGTCAGCAGCCATCAGCATTGAGGCAAGACTCTCCATCAGCAAAAGATATGACTTACTGAGGGTTCAGGTGATTATTAATTTTTTTTAGTAATGTAGTTTTAAATAAGGTATGTGCATGTTTTTATTAAAAATAATCGTATTACACACTTAATAGACTATATTCTAGTGTAGACATAACTTTTTATGTACTGAGAAAAAAAAAATTCTGTGAATAGTTTTATTTTCATATTTGCTTTATTGTGGTGGTTTGACACTGAACCTGCAGCATCACCAAGGCATACCTATAATTAAATACATGAAAGTCACTCAGATGGTGTAAGATTACTTATAATTTTCTTTGTGTATCCTGTTCCTAGGATTTCTCAACCTTGATACTATTGTTGTGCAAGGTACTGCCCTGTTCATGTTAGAATGTGTAACCACACATCTGTCCTCTACACACCAAATGCTGGTGGCTCCCTCCAGTATTGAAAATTTAAAAAGTGTCTTCAGACTTTGCCAGCAAAATTGCCCCGACATCTAGTTGAGAACCTCTGCCTTGTACCAATGAACAGTATAGAAAATTTTCTACATGAAACATTGGATGAATACTGATGTGTGGGTCTTTGGGGGAGGGGAATGGGCAGAGAAACATTCAGAAGAGGCTCAGAATGCACTAAAGGGACCAACCTTTCAGGGAGGCTCTGTCTAGAGCACAGGGTCAAGGTCCAGCCCCACTCTCCATTGGTACTGGGATACCATATCAACCCTCTCTAGCTCAGTTTTCTTATCTGTAGAGCAGGGATAAACATTTATGAATTTTTTTCTAGATTGTTCTGGGGATTACATCAAATAATCCCTGTGTCACAATAGGAGGAAAGTTTGTTTTTCATAGCAGCAGGACTCCTTGTTGTGTGAAGAGCTCTATGTTGTTGAGAATCAACAGTTTGGTGAGCTGCTTGAATGAACCCTCCCAACAGACTGGACGTGGATATCATGAATGATGTCCATGTTGTTCTCCAGGGCTGATGATGGGTCTGTCTACCTGCAGAGCTAGTTCTGCCACGTAAAAGCATGGGAGTGGAAGGTGAGAGGGCTTTGTCTGGACATTTGAGGGATTGAATGGGAAGAGGGAATGAAGGTGTTTGCTCCTGGAGAGCAACTGGTAAGGAGTTGTCTCATGGGATCATCCATACATTTTGCTATGGAGTGAGTGAGATAAGTATTTTCTCATTTTTGTTCAGGCAGCTATAACACATACCACAGACAGGATGGCTTAAACAGCAAACATTTATTTCTCACAGTTCTGAGGCTGGGGAGTCCACCATCAAGGTACCAGCTGATTTGCCATGCGGTAAGGCCCTGTTTCCGTTTGCAGATGGGCATCTTCTTGCTGTATCCTCACATGGCAGAGAGAGACATCGTCTCTTTTACGTTTCTTCTTGTAAGGTTACCAATCTCCCTTGAGAGGTTCTATCTTCATGACCTAATGGCCTCCCCAAAACTCCACCTCCAAAACTCATCACATCAGAGGTTAGGGCTTTACCATATAAATGGTTTGTAAAACACAAACATTCAGTCCGTGGTACTCATGGCCTCACAAATTCTAGTTTAACTTGCATTATTAACTTTTGCCCTGGGATGTGAACCTTGGTAACATAGTATAGGGACTGAGAACAGCAGTTCTGGAATCAATGCCACAGTGAGTTCCAGTCCTGTCCCTTCCTCCCTTCCTACTGTTGGACCTTGGCCAGCTGGTTTACTCTCTGTGTGTCTCAGTTTCATCATCCTCAATAGGGGGCACCTACTTTTCTGGGTAAAGGTGAGTTAATATAGATGAGTCACTGAATACAAGGTCTGGTCCATGAGTCTCTGCCTATGTTGCTTATAATGGTTATTTGAGAGTGCAGGCGTAACAGAATTGTGGGTTTTGCCTGAAGTGAGCTATGGTAAACAGAAGCCATCCAGTCCTTACACACCTAGCTCAAAAACATCAAGGGCTGAGCATGGACGCAGAAATGAACATTCTTCCCAGTAACTTCTTGAATGTACAGTCTGTTTCCCAAGAAAAACTGAGAAATCCCTTGTCCATAGGATTTTATACAATACCAGAAATATACTTTGTGTTCCTACCCAAGGCAAGGAAGAACTGAGTCTATTGAAAAGGCAATGTTCCAGGTACTTCTGAGCCTGTGGGTTTCTAAGACCCCAGTGAATTCAGAGTTGACTTGCAAAGCCAATTCTTCTCTTCGTTTTCTCTGCAAAAGAGCCCTATTGCCCATGGAGCTTCAGTACCAGTTCTCACTCTCTGTCCCTGTCCCTGTCTCTGTCTTTCTCTCTCTCTACCCCCCACCCCAACACACACACACCAGGGACAGGCACATAGTAGGCAGTGGTAACTCTTTGTAAGCTGACTGGTACCTGAGCAGAATAAATATCTGTGGAGACCGGGAGGGGAAAATCACACACTGGGGTCTGTTGGTGGTGAATAGGGGAGGTACAGCGGGGGTAGGGAGGTTGGCAGGGATAACATGGGAAGAAATGACAGATATAGGTGATGGGGTTGGAGACAGCAAATCACACTGCCATGTATGTACCTATGCAACAATCCTGCATGTTCTACACATGTACCCCAGAACCTAAAGTGCAATAAAATATATTAAAATATATATATAAGAAAAAAAGGTTTTTAAATGATTAGCAAAAAAAGAATGCAGAGTTATTCTACTTCAAAAGTTACAAAGGGGAGATAAAAACTGAAAGCAGCAAAAAAAAAAAAAAATCTGTGGAGAGCAGAGCTTCCCTGGAAAACCATGCCCAACTTCCCAGAATGCTGATATTTTCTGCGGTGATCCACTTAAGCCAGACAGTTCTCAGAAATGATGGGGTGAGTTTGGCATCATAGCTTTACCCGAAAATGTATTATCCAGGAGTGGTATTTCTGGCCCATCAGTCACATTCATCACTGGCTCTTAAGAAAGGAAATGCAATTGGCTGTTATCTCTGTAGGAAAATATTGCATTAAACAGAAAGATTCTCATCCACAGCTTTTCCAGGTCCCATTGCTATGTCAGTAGAGGTTAAAAGGCCATTTTTCCTTCTTATTTGTTGAAGGCTGAGAAAATAGATATGAGATTGTCGCTGGGACCAGCATTTGGCTCACAGCCTGGACTGGTAAACAGATGGGTTTCTTTTAAGCATCTGGCTGTCACTGACTTGGAAAGAAAGGCGACATGAGTGCCCTGTGCCTTCTGGGTGCCTGCTCAGGGTTTCCACAGTTACACCACCTTGGTCTTCATTGGTAGGACAGAATTGCAGAGAAAGCAACCAAGTCTCAGAAAGTTTTAATGATTTTGAGGTTGCAGAGATGGTAGATCAGCTTTTCTTAAAGATTATAGCATATGCTATCAGTCCAGATGATAACCTACAAAATAATAATTCCAGAATTAGGGGAGGTAGGGGGACATTCTGTACTAGTTCTGCTTAGAATATTATAGAGGGAATCATCATATCAAAGGCTCTGAGAAGTCCTGCAATAAAGACATCTACTTGACCTAAGGAGTCCCAAACTTGGTTGAGCATGGAAGCATCTTTTGATATAATACCAGTTAACATTTATATAAAAACTTGCCTAGGTTCATAATTTTGTAAATAAATACTCAATGAGAGGGTTTCTAAGGTTCTTCCTTTGAATCCCAGACATTTTGTGAATTTCTAAGTTGTTTCTTAAGTGCATAGTCCTTTGCCATCTTACCAGAGTTCTTAAAATGGTTGATGGTTCACTTTCAGCTAAGTCATCAAAATGTAGGAAATAAATTGCACATAGTCTTGCAGTGTGTTCAAACCTTATTTGGAGACACTATTTCTTATACATTTTGGTGTTTTGGAACACAGACCTATCGTAGTAAGGATTTTGGAGTAGTTTAAAATTAGGGGGCGGGGTCACTTCCCCATGTGTAGAATGAGGCAGTGGGTAGCACATGGAGGAAACGGCCCTGGCAGCCTTGGAAGGTAGCCCGTTCCCTGTATTGGACAGGTTTAAACAAAGGCTGAGCAACGATGTGCTAGGGAAATAGAGGGGATTCCTCAGCTCGCATCAGGCAGCTCCTTCCACACTTGGGATTCTGCTAGGAGAGTAGGAGTCTGACCTACTTTTCACTGACTCATCTCTTCAGTCCTCCTCCTCTCATCTTCCCTTCCTCCCACATCCTTCTAATGGTGGTGGGTAGAGGGTGAGACTGGGATAAACTGGGGAAGATCCTGAGATCTTAGACTATGGGAATGACCAGGCTTGAAGTCTATCTACCGTCCAGTCTCTGGTCCCTCTGTTGACCCAGGACACTGCATTCTGCTCTCCACTTATTCCAGAAGGGCTATTTGGTAGCATGCCACTCTAGACGGGGCTGGAGAAAGTGGCAGAGTTATTTGCCTTGCCTCTGTTAGCCTGGGACAGTCAATTTCTCCTGCTTTCTCTGAGCTGGGATGTCTGAGGAGTAACTCTGGCTCCAGCATTAGCTAGGCTCCCTTGGCAGATTTCAGGCAGAATCCCAGCCAAACCTTGCTGTGGGTGCTTCTTGAACCCAAAGTTCAAGCTCCAGAGAGATCCAGGGATCTCATTCACCCCAACATCCGTCCCCAATCTGAAATTTATTGAATCTTCATACAGTGCCAAGCACTCTGCAGGGGGCCTGGTGACTGGTTAGCTAGATAGTTTCAAAGGATGATGATATATATTCATGGCTCCTCCTTATAACCTTGCCAAGGGTAGGCTCTTCCTGCAAGGCCAGGTAAGCTCAAGGATGCCTTCTGCAATTGTGTATTTTTGTTGTATTTCCATATTATGTCCTCTGATGCTGGGATTGGGTAGGTCTGACATGAATATTTTGATCGTGAATTCTGATATGAATATGATTGTTCACAAGAAAATGTGTGTCAGTCATTCAAAGTATCCATCAGCCTGGGGAGTTATTAGGTAGGAATTACTGTTCATTCTCTTATTTAGTATTAACTGGAGATTCTATGTGCTCAGCATTGTTCTAGGAACTGGTGGTATGGAAATAAAACTGTGTTCATTTTTCTAAACATTACCCTTTTTTCTTAAACTCTTACAGAGACCCCTGTGAAATCTAAAGAAGGCTTGATCTTTGACAGTGGGGGTGGGTAAAACCCCAAGACCCACCCATGTGGTTTTCCTGTGTTCCTTCAGTGAATCCTAAAAATGCCTCTCTTCTGCCCTGGGGTTTAAGGGACACTATCTGAAAACCACTTATTTTGGGAGGAAATGTTTGTGGGGAGATTAGAGCTCACACGCTATTCTAGGTGGACTAGATTTGAATACTGCTCTGCCAAATAGCTGGAATAATCTGTGTCTCAGCCTTGATTGCCTCATTTGTAAGTGAAAGCGACCATAAGTCACATTGTATAGGGTTGTTGTGGGTAGGATGATCACACAACATATTGTTCAAAGCCAGACACTTCTGAGAATTAATAGAGATGCTATTATTAATTCAGCTAGGACACTAGATATTAACTGAGACTCTCCCTGGGGAAAAAAGGCATATGGATTAATTAAAATGATGGAGTGCTATGAGAGCCCTAAATCAGGGGTTTTAAATATATATATTATTATTCTTACTCCTTTTATTATTTTATTAATGAGAAGACCGAGGCTGCTTTTGCATAGGCAAGGTATTGAAGTAGAATGAGCTCTGTTCTGGAATCCTAATGGCCTGGGTTCAAGCCCTGATTACAGGGTTATATCCCTCTCCTGGCCAATCTTTGAGCGAGAGTTTGTCAAATAATTGTTCAGATTCTGTTTTAGGGGAAATAGAGGCTGGGGCAGGGGCAGATAAGGTTGAGGACTAAATATACATGAAGACCAAGTATCCCACTACCTTCTTGTTAAGGTCTGACCACTGACATCTCAATGGCTGTTTCAACATCTTTTCATCATAGGCTTAAAGCCATAGCCTCAACATCATCTTAAAATTAGTCAGTGCTCCCTACTGTGGAGGAATGCACTTCAGTCTTTCTGTTCTCTGCTCCCTATGCCACTTCCTCCCCCATGCAGCTTCTAATGTCTGCATTCTTTCCAAATCAAACTGTCACTCTACACCCAGGGGTTGAGCCCATAGGTTGATGAGCCAAACCCTTCTCTCTCTGGTCTCCGTATGTGGCTGATTTCTATTAAAGCCCAGGGCTCACTCTTCCGTGCACTATGTGCATCTGTGCCTGGTTCCTCGAGGCCTGCAGGGGTGGGAAAGGAAGGTAATAAGGTCTTGACTTGTAAATTGAGCAGATTTAATATGAAATCATCCATAGAAGACCTGCTATTTTTAGCAGCATCCTTTTGGCTACAGATACACTCTTATACCCTTGAAAATCCAGTCACTATCTCCTCTTTCTTCTTGGTGTTTTTACCTGCACAGCCTGAATGAGCCCCTCTGGGGGTCAGACACCTTGCCGGGGAGTCCCATGCATGGTGCCATAACTCTTCCGGGCTCTGATGGGTGCTGGGTGGTGGTGCCATTTCTATCTTACAAAAGGTGTGAAGCAGCTTTCCCAAGGTCACACAGTCTTTGAACAGAAAGGCCACAATGCAGGACTATGGCCTCCCTCTGTGTATCTTCTGGGACCAGAGGGAGTTTATATTCAGAAGGTCCAGGAGAGCTCCCGCTGCCCTGTGCGAACGTGTGCAAAGGTGCTGGAAGCTGGGGTGCACTTTCTGACACTGTGAGAACAGATGTGGTGTCTAGAGAAGGGAATCTCTGCCTGGCTGGTCAGACCACTCCTAGAGGTGCATTAATCCTTTCTTCCAGGCACACCAGATCTGCTGTGGGCAAGGAAGGGATGGTGATACCTTGTTCTCCAAGGCCAGAGGACCCGAACATGAGCTATCACCAGAGGAAATGTCCTAGGGACACGAACTCTGACTTCAAACTTTTGAAGATCTGTCCATGAGAGAAAGAGGCTTAATTTGTGGAGTCTGTGCCAACATGTAGAGTCCAGGGAGTGGTTGGTTACCTTGATGTCAGAGCTAAGATATAAGATGAAATAGCTAATTAATTATAACAATAGCTAATTATTTTTAGAGTCAACAGTTATTTTCACTGAGCCATTGGATATACAGATAACATACTACAAGTACATATGATATTGGAGATGAAATTTAACTGAGATGAAATTTACATAACATGAAATTAACTAACATGTACAGTGTATTGACATTTAATGCATTCACAGTGTTGTATAACCATCACCTCGATGTACTTTTAAGACATTTTTATCACTCTAAAAGGAAATCTCATATCCATTAAGCAGTCACTCTCCACAGACCCACCCAACCTGAACATTTTATGCACATTAAATCATGCAACATAGGACCGTCTGTGGTGACTTCTGTCACTTAGCATGATGTTTCCAAGGTTCATCGATGTTGTGGGTGGTTTTGCACCCTGGAATCTGGCTCCAGATTTCTGTGAAACATGTCATCTGTCACAGAGCCCAGCCTTCTGTAGGCTCACAGATGCTTGTGATATCTGAATCTACTAAAGCAATTCATTCAGTTCTTGGGCAGCTCACGACTGGGACTGACTGCCTGGTTAGGAGGTTAAGTGCTTTACAGCTGGAGGGATACACACCTGGCTCCCATCATGCTAGGTGTGATGTTGGATAAATTAGTCAAGGAACCCTGATTTCATACATTTTTAGTTTGCTTTCTTGAACTCTCTAGTTCTGTGATGGGATGAGCCACATTTATCATATGGATACATAATTAGGGGCATGCGTGTCCTTTGTAGCAGAAGCAGGTGCTGTCTGGGGATAGGTGCAGGGGAAGGTAACCAGATGGACTTCCTAGTCTGAAAAGCCACAGGATTTTCAGAGACAGGGCCAGATGAGTCAGCAGCCCTGCAGCCCTGGATGAGGTTTTCCTGAGTGAGGTAAAGTGGACAGATTAGAAGACATCAAGGAAGCTCTGCATGCCAATAATTAGCCACTTTGCCGTGTGCTATTGGCCAGATGTCTTTCCTGCCATGGGCTTCAATCTCCTTACCTTTAATCATTGTTGTTATACACACAGTTGCTGTAAAGTTTCCATCAGTAACTGAACGCATCCATAGATGGATGTTTATCAGGCATGCACTCACAGATGCTGGGGAGAAAGGACAGAGTAAGCCTGCTGTGCCTTCTCCCTTCTTCACACTACTCTTGCCCTGGGTCATTGGAACTCAGTGAATCCGATGGAGCCTGAACGTTATCAAGAAGGCACTGACGGAGTTTTATATGGGCTTTACAACAAAGCTGGGGAGTGGCTGTCAGTGTTCTCACTGCCTCCCTTTTCCTTCTTCTATTCATTCTGCTTATCTATGCAGTCTGCCACATGCTGGCCACTGCTTTGCCCCATGCACACACAGTCGAGGGTGTGCACAGGGCTTACATGGCAATGGGGAAGACTGCAGCTAATGGAGCCCTCAGCGGTTCTGTACCTCACAGCCACAAAGCCAGTAAGAAGCAGCACTGACCTTCTGGCCCTGGTCTGACCCCAAAGCTTTCCTCTTTCCAAAGCTTTCTCTTTCCAGGAAGCAAAGATGTGCTTTCATTGCACTGATGTGTAAACCAAGTCACATAAACAGGAAAATACTTGACATAAGTTCACCCCAGGGAAGCCTGGTGATCAAGATTACAACCCTGATGCCTGGAGTCCTGTTTGTAAGATATCAACTGAATAAGTCATCAATTTGTGGAACACAGGCTATAACACAAAAACTGTGCAAGGGAGTTTGCATATTATTTTAATCATCACAGACATATAAAGAAGGGAGCTATTATTCTCACTTTGTAGATAATTAAAAGCAGAGATCGTGAAGTTGAACAATATGCCTCATGACCTACCTTTGTTAAGTAGCAGAGAAGTGGTCAGAACTAAGGTCTCTAAGAGTCCAGAATTTTTCTGCTTTCTGTCACCAAAGTAAAGACACCTGTGCCCAAGGAGACCCACCTGGGACCTAGAAAGACTAAATCATCCCATCTTTGCACAGATGCAGATCTACAATCTAATAGGACTGTAGCTCAGAGAGGTTAGGAGATAGCGTCAAAGTCACCCCGGTGGTAAGTAGCAGACGGTGGATACAAACTCAGGTATGCCAGTTGTTCCCTTTCCCCTAGAGCTCCTTTGGTTCTGTAGCTCTCCGGCTCACAGTGGAGAACATCTGCAATGCAAACTAGGAGACCTCCGTAAACAAGCAGGTGCCCTGTCTCCCAGCCAGGCTTCTTCTATTTTGGGGCTGGCAGTTCTGCTGGGAATTCCTCAGAAGACCCAGAGACTGTGGAGGGGCTACAGAGGAGAGATAATGACAGGGTTGTGCAGGCGAATTTATTGTATAAGTGGAGACATTTAAATATAATTAATGTAACTGCAGTCTTATTAGATAAGTAGCACTTGGTATTCAGGGCTTGTTTCCCTCACAGGCCTGGAGGAAGGCAAAGGCATTAACTCACTGCAATGGCAATGACCCACTGGCCATCAGGGGTTGGCTTTAAAAGAGTGCCGTGGAAAAGGATGGAAACAAGGAGAAAAATGGAAGAGAAAGGACACAAGTGACCTGATTGTGCCCATTAAATAATTGGCCTCAAATGGCTGTATGTTCCTCTCCCTTTGGCCCCTGAATGTATCATCGTATTTCCTGAAGTTGCTGCTTCTTTTTATGTACCCAGCTGGCAGTTAACTCAAGTGCTGCTGTTTGCATGGATAGCTCAGTTACATAAACCTAAGCTGGGATCCGTCTCTTTCCATCAGTAGCAGTGGGTCCCAGGACGTCATGGTCAGTCTCAGCCTGCGTCCTCAGTAAAACAGGAACACAAACTTGCACAGGGCTGCAGTGGCGTTGAGTGAGAGAGCCCAGGCAGAGGACTCAGAACATGGGAGGGACTGTACACATATATGACGTCCACAGAAGTCAGATCACCAAGGTCACCTGCCTCCATGAAATGAGACTGCCACAAATAGAATAACTGGTCTAAAGTGCTCTTCAAGTTTGTACAAGAGTAGGCAGTAAAGTATATTGGCAAGGCCTGGATAATTAATCTCACCATCCTGGGCCCACATCCCAGCTCCAACTCTATTCTCTATTACTGGCAGTGATTTAGCCTTCCTGAACCTCTGTGATCTCATCAGTCAAATGGGGAGAAGGGTGGCTGCTCTCAGAATTAATGGGGGATTGAAGGAGATGATATGGTACAGGATATGACACAGTGCCTGGCACATGGGAACTTGAATAAATACTGGCTCATTATTATCCAGCCTCAGCTCAGCAGCTGGTGGCCCAGGGGACAAACACACTCTGAAGACAGATTTTGTGGAGTCTCCAACATTTCTAAATTCATTTCCAATATGGATATAAGGGCATGTCCCCTAGAAAATGAATGATCTGTCTTCTTCTGAGAAATAGATCAGGCACCCCTGACTTTGCCAGAGGACCACAGTCCCTGGGACTCAGGGGTGCGGTACTTTAGTGAAGGCACAGATTCCCCAGCCCATCACACGAACCAAAGTGTCCTGTTTGCTCAGGCATGCCAACTGCTTGGTTCCCAACTGCCCCAACTCCCCACTTTATAAAAGAAGAAACTGAGGCCAAGGGGTTGTGGCTGGCTCTTCGGCATATGCAGTACTTGTGGAAGGCCTGGGTTCCAGATATGGGTGTTATAAATCCTAGATCAGAGCCTTTGTTCTGTGGTACTGTTGGTCTCTCCATCCATCCGTTCAACAGGCATTAGGTGGCACACACTGCCCAGGACATCAGCGTCTGGGAGTGACACATACAGAGATCATGTGAAGGAGCAGAGGACAGTGGGGGCGCAAAGCATGGGCTCAGCAAGGGCAGGAAAGTAAGCTGCCGGAAGGCTCCAGCCTGGGACCACTGTATTTCCATTCAGTGTTGTTATTGACATCTCAGTAACTTTTTAGGCAAAAGGGCTTTTCTGTTCATGCCTCTGCACCCCTTCCTCAGCCTGTAAGCTGAGCTGTAGGAAGTAAGTTCACTCTGTACAGAGAGGACCTAGCACCATTTTTGGTACAGGGAAGCATGGAGGAATACTCTTAAATATCTCTCTCTCTCTTGCTCTCTCTCTCTCTTTTTTTTTTTTAAATAAAATGGTGTCCTAGAGTGTACTCCCACCTTTGAGACTGACATAAATGCCAGCATGTTAAAGTTTCTGAGAAGTCCTGCAGGAGCAAAGGTGGTGAAAAAAAAAAAAAGATTTAAATTCAATTTTTAAAACCACAGATGTGGTTCCAGAATTTTTTTGACCAAGTGACTGTTGGGAAGAAACACCTGATAAGGCTTGGCTGTGTCCCCAGCCAAATCTCATCTTGAATTGTAATCCCGTAATTCCCATGTGTTGTGGGAGGGACCCAGTGGGGGGTAATTAAATCATGGGGGCAGGTCTTTCCCGTGCTGTTCTTGTGATAGTGAATAAGTCTCATGATATCTGTTGGTTATACAAGGGGGAGTTTGCCTGCACAAGCTCTCTCTCTGCCTGCTGCCATCCATGTAGGATGTGCCTGGCTCCTCCTTGCCTCCCGCCATGATTGTGAGGCTTCCCCAGCCACGTGGAACTGTAAGTTCAATTAAACATCTTTCTTTTGTAGATTGGCCAGTCTCAGATATGTCTTTATCAGCAGTGTGATAACGGACTAATACAACACCTATTAAGGAGTATTCTTAGAACACAGTCTGGGAGGTAGTTTCTAATTCCTCCCCACAGGCTGGAGTGGAAATAGAGGGATAGAGAGGCTGGCAGGAGGAAGAGAAGCCCCTGAGTAGTGGTCCCCAGCTCCTGCCAGGACTCTGCTGGATTAATGTAACCCCATGCCTCTGGGCCAGTTGAAAAATTAGTAAAAGCATACCTATATGCTCAGAAGATATTAAGTTGCTTGTCTAAGGTCACAAAGCTCAAGAGTGAAGATTTAAACTCAAGTCTAATTCTAAAGCATTGTTCTTTTTTTCATTTTGACTTAGAAAATTCCTGACAGAGTAGCTAGACTCTGTGACTTAAAGGAGAATTTGAGGGGCTGGAGAGAGATGGATGGGTTGACTGCAGTATTCTCAGTGATCCAAGCTCCAGAAAGGATTTTTTGTGGGTATTGGGGACCTGCAACAAATACAGGATTTACTTAGCTCCTCCTTTAAAATGTATTCCCTTTACTGTTCCCTTGCAACTGCTGGCTTCATTCACACTTTAGTGTGAATTACTCTAATTAGCTATTATCTTCACAGGAAGCAAAGTGCTACTTAGTCTTCTGGCCTGCAGAGTTTCCTGAAGCAAGCCTAGAGATAGAGGCAAGTTGGGAGAAGATGCTAGATTTGGGTGGGAGGGGCTCCTGGGCCTGGGGCCAGAAGATGCAAGAGCAGTTTGCAAAGCCAGTTTCAAAGATGGGAAAGCGAAACGTTTAGTCAAATGAGATGGTTACATTCCAAACCTTCTTTGAATGTGTGACATTCAACATGCAAGGTGTTTCCCTGTGTTACTCAGTTCCAGGCAATTAATGAACGAATATTGAGTCTTACGACTTACCCTGCCTTTTGCTGCCACCTGAGCTAGGGGCTAGGGCAGGTCAAAGAAGTGAGAGGGTCTACCCATCCTCCTCTAGGCAGTGCTTACTGACCTGGAGACGACCTGGTGGTCTAGTGATGAGCAGCTGGGGATCACAGCCAGGCTGCCTTGATTCCATTTCTGCTTTGTTACTGATTTAGCTGTGTGACCCTCAGACAAGTTGCCTAACCTGTCTGTGCCTCATAACCTGTGTATAAAATAGGGATGATGATAATAGCTACTGTATGGAGTTGTTAGGAACGTTAAATTCATTATATCCAAACCTTAGAACAGGACCTGCCATGGAGGGAATACTTAGTAAATATTAGTCTCTATGATCATTGCCATACAAGAATGACTAAGAGAAGATTAGACACAAGCTTAGGTGGTGCAGGGGGTAGATGGCCTACCAGCTAGCCTGCTTCTTTCAGAGTGCAGCTGGCTTGAGAATTCATCTGGAGGGAGAAGTAGGAGCTTTCAGGCTGAAGAGCTTACGTCAAGGCCAGGAAAACCCTGCAGGGCTAGGGAGGTGCAAATTATGAAATGGAAATTATGAACTATTCTGGAAAGCAGGGAGATCTGGGTGAGGCTACTGGATGGGAGAAGTGGATGGAGAAGCTGGGAGGTGAATGGATGTGGAAGGAGGGAGCTAGGACTGGGGGAGATGGTACTGGAGGCAGATAGGAGAGAGGACAATCCTGGGGGCTCTGTAGTCCTGGGTCCTCATCTGTAAAATGGGAATAATGCCACCCACAGGCAACAAGACTGTAAGAGCCAGGAGCAGAGGGGCCTGCTGCCTGCATTTCACCAGTCTCTCTGGTCTGGGACCAGAGACAAGAGCTCAGCCTTAAGGAGAGGACAAGGATCCAGGGCTTGGGGGAGGGAAGGAGTCAGGGAGGGCGCCCCTTGCACTTGGTTGCAGGGTGCCTCTTGGGTGTGGGAGTGATCTGCTGCTGCCTTGAATACTCCCATTCTTCATCTTGGGAAGTGGCTTCCTGGGTGATTCATCCTCTCTGTACCTGGAGGGCAGGGTTTCTGAAGGGCAGAGTTTCCAGGTTGCATATTTGCTATCCCCAGAGCAGTGTTTCAGCTCTGCTTCAAACACTGCCCTAGAGTGCTGTGGAAGGAGACAAAATGGAAAAGGCCCGCCTAGAGATGACTGCGTCCCCACCTGACTCTGCCTTCTCCTTTTGCTCTCTGTACACTAGAGTATCAGTGATTGATGGGCATGCACACATTTAGTGAATGACTGAATTCTTCATCAGTGAACACAACAGTGTTGAACGAGGAATTATTTATTCATTAAATTTCCATAAATATCCTGCATCTACTCTGCACTGAAGATACAGTGATGATAAAATGACAAGATAATAGAACACTGTATTAGTCCCTTTTAATGCTGCTGATAAAGTCATACCTGAGACTGGGTGATTTATAAAGAAAAAGAGGTTTGATGGACTCACGGTTCCATGAGGCTGGGGAGACCTTACAATCATGACAGAATGCAAAAGGCCCATCTTCCTTGATGGCAGACAAGAGAGAATGAGAACCAAGTGAAAGGGGTTTCCCCTTATAAAATCATCAGATCTCCTGGGACTTATACACTACCATGAGAACAGTATGGGGGAAACTGGCCCCATGATTCAGTTATCTCCCAGGGGGTCCCTCCCACAACACATAGGAGTTATGAGAGCTGCACTTCAAGATGAAATTTGGGTGGAGACACAGCCAGACCATATCAGACACACAGTTAAATTTGAATTTTAGATGAACAGAAATATTTAATATTTTTGAGTACAAGTATGTCCCCAAATATTGCATTATTGGTCATATTTTTATTTGCTAAGCCTGGCAATCCTAAATGGTGAACAAGATAAGCCAGGTTCATTCCAGTGGCTGTTTACATGCATTGAATATCAATAAATAAGAACATATACTTGTAATGATTCAGTGCAAAGCAAGTAAGTGCATGCAATGGGGCATCCTTATTCTGGCAGCCGCTTCCTAGGCCCTCTAACTACTTTAGGGCTGACTTGTTCAGGAAGGGAAGTTCCAGAAAAGAGTAAGAGAGAAGGACTTAATTTTGTTTCTTTCTGTGGTGGTAAAACACACATAGCACCAACACTTTTGTATCCATTTTAAAGTGAACGATTCCATAGCTTTCAGCATATCCACAATATTGTCCAACTGTCACCACTCTGTAGTCCCAGAATATTTCATCATCTCAGAGGGAAATCTTATTTTCGTGAGTAGTCACTCCTCATTCTCCCTTTCCTCCAGCTCCTTTGGCTCTCTGTCTATATGGATTTATCTTGGTGGGGATATTTATTATAAATGAGATCATACAGTGTTTGTTCTTTTGTGTTGGCTTCTTTCACTTAGCATAATTTTGCAAGGCTTATCTACATTGTAGCATGTATCAAAACTTCATGCTTTTGCTGTCTGGATAATATCCCACTGCACGAATATACCATGTTTTGATTTATTCATCAGTTGATGGCCATTTCCTTCATGTCTGCCACTTGCGTATTGTGAATATTGCTGCAATTAACATTTGTGTAAAAGTTTTTATTTGAACAATGGATTCCCTTCTCTTATGTATACATACAGGAGTGGCATTGCTGGGTCATGTGGTAATTCTAGGTTTAATTCATTTAGGTGCCATCAAACTGTTTTCCACATTGACTGCTGCATCATTGTATATTTCCACCAACAGTGTATGAGGGCTCCAATTTCTTTATCATCTTGTCAGCACTTGTTAGTTTACATTTAAATTATTGCCGTCCTAGTGGCTATGAAGTGATATCTTGTGTGTGTGTGTGTGTGTGTGTGTATTATATGTGAATAGACATTATTTTTTAGAGCAGTTTTAAGATCACATCAAAATAGAATGAAAGATACAGAGATTTCCCATTTACCCCCTGACTCCATACATGTATAACCTTTCTATCAAGATATCCCAGAGAGTGTCCTTTTTTTTTTTTTTCAACAAATAGACCTACATCAACACATCATTATCACCCAAAGTCCACAGTTCACCTTGGGATGTACTCACAGTGTTGAACACACTGACGTTATATGGGTTTGAGCGGAAGTGTTGACATATACTCACCATTGTAATATCTTACCGAGTACTTTCACTGCCCTAAAAATCCTCTGTCCTCTGCCTGTTCATTGCTTTCTATTACTTAAATCCTTGGCAATCACTCATCTTCTTACTGTCTAGGGAGTTCCATCTTCTACAACATCATATACAGGTATTGATCGACTTACGACCTATGCAACTTACGACCATTTGACTTTACGACCACAATAACTAGCCACGACTGCTCCGCGTCTGGCAGCGCAAACGTTGCCCAGCTGGGCGTCCGACAGTGTGGACCAGCTTCTGGCAGCACTACCATCTCCACGTGCACCATTTCAACTGTACATATAGCCTACTCAACTTACGACCAACTCGTGTTACGACTGTTCTGCGGTCCTGACTGTGGTCATAAGTCGAGCACTAGCCATAGTTGGAATCATATGGTATGTAGCATCTTCAGATGGGTGTTTTTTCACTTAGTAATATGCATGTAAGGTGTCTTTATGCCTCCACATGACCTGAAAGCTCATTTTTACTTAGTGCTGAATAATACTTCATCGTCAGGATATATGGTGGTTTACTTATTCTCCCACTGAAGAATATTCACGTTGCTTCCGAGTTTTGGTGGTTATGAATAAGCTGCTGTAAACATCTGTTTGGAGGTTTTTGTACAGACAAGTCTTCAGCTGCTCTGTGTATTTACTGAGGAGCACAATGACTGGATCTGACGGTAAGAGTATGTTTCATTTTGTACAAAACTGCCAAAATGTCTTCCAAAGCGGCTGTGCCATTTTGCATTCCCAGCAGCAGTGAACGAGTCTCTATTACTCCACAGGTTTGCCAGCATTTGGTATTGTCGGTGTCCTGGATTTTGGCCCTTCTAATAGATGTGCAGTGGTGTCTCATCGTTGTTTTAATTTGCATTTTCCTGGTGATGTACGATGTGGAACATCTTTTCATATGCTTATTTGCCATCTGTGGGTCTTTTTGTGCTGAGGGGTTTGTTAAGGTCTCGGCCTAATTTTTAATCAGGATATCTCATTGTGGTTTTAATTTGCATTTCCCTAATGACTAATGATATTGAGCCTCTTTTCATGTACTTGGTGGCTATTTGCATATCCTCTTAGAACTTCAATTTTATTTAAAGGGGGATAGGAGGCCAATGGTAGTTTGTAACCAGAGAATTGCGATTTGATTTTCATATTAATAGACCCTCTGCCTTCTGGGTAATGGATGCAGGAGGCAGGCAGACCACTAGTGAAAGTATTTTAGGAGTAAGGGGAGAGCTGACAGGGACTTGAGAGTAAGTGGTTCATGATTCTGTGACTATTCTCTCTGGCACTGGTTACCTGGGTTACCATGCCACCCATGAGCCTTAGTAATCCCCTCTGGGAATTGGGTAATAACAGTACCATGTCTAGGATTAAGTGGGACTATGACTTTGGAGAACCTACTCTGGGTGTGACCCATAATAGACGCTCCAAGAAATAGAAGTCCCCTCCCTCAGCACTTTCAGGATAGGCTGGGTCTCAAAGTCCAATGGAAGATATGAGGTTCTGGATTCATTGCTGTTGGGTCATCTCCTTTACACTGGTCTGGAGAGAAAGAGCAAAAGGAGAAGACAGAGGAAGGTGGGGTGGAGAGGTGGGCTTATCTGAACTGCATTTGCTTCTTTCTCTGTATCTCTACTGGATGGACTCCCCATCGTCTCAAATCCACACAGTTCTAGGAGGCCTGTGTAGTGCTGGATGCAGGTGGCTGAAGATGGCTGCAGGGAGGTGCTGATCTTGTAAGACCTGGACCCAGATCAGGTGTTTCCCTTTAGAGCCAGGACTTAAGAAGTCTGGCCAGCTCTCACCTCTTCTTTCCCTACTCAGCCGACTCTATAATACTTCGCTGGTCTGTGCAGCTATAATGCTAATTACCATTATTTAATGAACTGTTTGCCATTTTCCCTTAATTTCTAAATATCAAATAATGCTTTGTATGGGAATAAATATGCCAGGTTAAATGGGAGATTAGTTTCACAAATACTCAGCTTTCATAGGGCTTGGGTCCTGTGGGGCAGTCCCCATGTCCCTCTGTCCCTTCAATAGATGAAGAAATGATTGGTTCCCTGTATGATCCTGTGGCAGGCTTTCTGTATAGGTCCTGTATAGCACTCACTGTACTGTATGATCATTATCTCATTGTCTGTATAGCACTCACTGTACTGTACGATCATTATCTCTTGTCATAACCCCCTTCCTTGAACTCCTGTCTCATTCATTGCTGTCTCCCTAATGCCCAGTTTGGCTGCTGACACGTGCTTGACCTTTCATTAATATTAACATTTGCTCAGTGATTGAATGAAGCCCCACTCTCATCATGACCAGAGAAGTGTTTGTCTGAGCACGCTTTGCTGAGATAGTGATAAAGGAAGATTGTTTTAAAAAATTAAAAAGCACAAGTTCATGACTAATTCATGCCAAAAAATGGTTGTGCATTGTCATTTTATAAAGATTAATATCTAGGCCAGTATCAGGTGTCCTACTTCAGATTCATTCTATATCACAGTTGAAGGCAGTTCCTAGAATCCCTAATGCTGATGGGACTTTCACCATCCTCCACTCTTTTCTTCTGGCTCTCCAAGGCACAGCTCAGGCCCATGTCTTCCAAGAGCTCATCAGACCCTTCTTTTCACTGGCTAGGGGCATCAGAATTCAGTTTTTTATGTCATGGAATCATCAGTACCTTTATTACCTGGTGGCTTGAGGGAACTGAGGCTATCTCCACTCCTTCAGCATCAATTTTCTTCCATAAAAACATGGGTATTTTCATGATAGTCTGTTAGGTTAGGTTGTTATTTTTGCTTTTGGTTATTTGTTTGCTGGTTGTTTCACTTGTTGCCCAGGCTGGAGTGCAATGGCCTGATCTCAGTGAATTGCAACCTCTACCTCCCAGGTTCAAGTGATTTTCCTGCCTCAGCCTTCTGAGTCGCTGGGATTACAGGCATGTACCGCCACAGCCAGCAAATTTTATATATTTTGTAGAGACAGAGTTTCACCATGTCAGGATGGTCTCGAACTCCTGACCTTAGGTAATTTACCTGCCTTGGCCTCTCAAAGGGCTGGAATTACAGACAAGCCACGTGCCCAGCTCAGTTAGGTTTTGAAGGTCAAATGAAATAAAATGTTGAAGTACCTAGTATCATATTTGTTCTGAAAGTCTGGCCCATTTCCTTCTGTGTGTGCTTTGTCCCTTTTGCTTTATTTTGTTATTGCTTTTATTTATTTGTTTTTTGAGCTCACTCTGTTACCCAGGCTGGAGTGCACTGGCGATCTCAGCTCACTGCAACCTTCTCCTCTTGGGTTCAAGCAATTCTCCTGCCTCAGCCTCCCCAGTAGCTGGGATTATAGGCACTTGCCACCATGCCTGGGTAATTTTTGTATTTTTTTTTAGTAGACACAGGGTTTCACTGTATTGGCCAGGCTGATCTCAAACTTCAGACCTCAAGATATCCAGCCACCTCAGCCTCCCAAAGTGCTGGAATTACAGGCATGAGCCACCTCACTGGACCCCTTTTGCTTTAAATATGTTTTTTTCTAATGTTCAGCTCCTAAATCCTATAACTTCTTCAAGACTGGGCTTAATGTTTACCATTTGGCAGATAATGATGGAGTGCTTTGTGGGGCTTGAGCCCTGTGCTGTCTCCTGGGGATAGAGCAGGCCAGGGACAAACAAGGGGTGGCTTTCCTGGAGGTGATATTCTGTGAGAGGATATGGAAATCAAGTAGATAATTCTGTGAAGTGGTTGATACTCCAAGTATCATAAAATGGTGATAAGCGGGAGAGGAACTGAGAGGAGATAAGAGGCTACTTGAGCAAATGACGCTGGAGGAGAGACCAGCAGGGAAAATCGAGGAGCAGCTCTGAGCAGATGTCAGAAAGGGCCTTTAAGGCAGGTGGATGGTCCTAGGAGGCCAAAAGTCTCAGGCATATCTGAGTTGGGGGGAGCAGAGTGAGGAGCAGTAAGGAGGGACGTTTGCTGGGGTATCTCAGGGGAAGGGCTTATCCTCAGTAGAGCTGGGAGGCAGGTTATATCAGACTACGTTGGCTGATGTGAGGACACGAAGCTCATTAACTGAGGGTACGAGAGGTTGCTGGAGGATGACGAAATTGGAGGTACTTCTTAGAAAGGTCTCCCATCCCCTGTGCTGCTGAGTGGAGAAGGGATTGTGGAGGGAGGGGAAGAGGAGAAGCAGAGAAGCGGTGGGGGCCTCTGTCCTCCAGATGGTGAGACTTGGAGTCAGGAGGTGACCAATTGCTAGCCCCTCTAAACAGACTTTGGAGCTAAAAACGTCAGGGCTTTCTAAAGCCTTTCCTATGGTTCCTTCCAAGGCTTCATCTCTCCCTGCTCGGAATCACTCACACACATACACACACACACACACATATGCATGCACAGATACAAACACAGACACACACATGCACACACTATCATGCACATACACACATACACACACACACACACACACACACACACACACACACACACGCATACTCTCTCTCTCTCTCTCTCTCCTCTATCTGGCAGAAAACCAAATGTCTCTGCTCTGCTTGGGAGCAGGTGGTCTTGCCCCCATCCCAGCCTGTGACCTATTGCAGCAGAGCTTCTGCCAGTCTGATTCCTCCAAGACTCTGAGTCAGTGGAGTCTGGTCATTGTAACTCTTCCTCTCTGCACAAATCTCCAGGCTGCACTCTGGAAGCTGGGCACATAGTAGGTTCCCAACACATCTGTTCAGCAAACGGCTGAATGAATGAATAAATAAATAAATAAATAGAGCCTATAGAGGCTTAGGTTACCACCGTGCAACCACTAGCCTCCTAGACTGAAGGGGAGGAAGTGGTGTCAGGTGTATAACACCCTTGATGGGTGCAGTCACTTTGTGTAGGCCAGGCCCATTACAAGCGTCAGATGTCAAGTTAAGCCTGCACGTGATGAGTGGAATGATATCAGTGCAGCCAGCTGTGCTATGCACAGGGCATCCAGCTGTGTGGGAGCTGAGACTGTGTCCATGTGGCTCATCTCTGTATCTACAGCTCCTAGAATAGTGCTTTAGGCATCCTGATCAGGCAGGGCACACTGATGGCATAGACAGTGAACGTGGATGTTCCATGGGAAGGCTTAACAGAGGAGGAGCACCTCTGGGTGGCTAGGAAGAGATTCAGAGGGAGGAAGCAGGTGCCAGGACAGTGGGTACCAAAATGGGAACCAAGACAGAAGATGAGCGTGGTGTCCTTTGTCAAATGTGAGGAACCCAGTTTGATTGGAACAGTGCTTATACAGCAATGGTCCAGGGAGGAGGAAGAAACAAACCAGCAAATGTATCTATTACCTTTTAAGAATAAAAAAATCAGAATGCCAGAAAAGAACCATGCAGAGATTAAGTCACAGAGATTGCCTTCCTTAACATCAATTACCTCTCACACACAAAAGAGGATGTTCTTTGAGGACTTCTCATGTTGAGTTTTGAAGATTAAATGAAAGAAGGATTGAAGTCTCCAGTTGCATGGTGTTGAAGGTTTTACCTCTGGGCTTTCCTCTCCTCTTTACTCGAATACTCCCATTCTCATTTTTATATAAATTACGAGTAGAGATAACTGGGAAAACAGAAGCAGAGCAGAATGCTCAGGATCCCACTGACCTATACATCAGCTATCGTGCGTATACTCCCTCTGTGCCAGACGGCACTTAGGCCTCCTTAATCTTCACCCTTTCACTGCTAGATGTGTGTTTTTACAGATGAGGACAGCTGGCCACATTAAGCTACTGACCTCCAGTTTGCACAGAAATACACATTGGATTTGGGATTTGAACCAAAGCATGTTTGGCTTTAAAGACCATCATTGGAAACTCCAAGAAAAAGTGAGGACATTTGGTAGCCCTGGGCAGCGGAGCTCCCGGGCTTGAACCTCAGGAAGCATCCATACCGGAGCTGGAGGAGACTGTCAACCTCACTGACGTGTAGATAAGTAGTTGACAGTGCAGAAAGGGACACTTTTGAGGTCAGGAATAATGGAGCTACTTCTATGGTCATTCAAATGAATGAACTTCATTGAGCCATTGAGCCTGGGATTTGATCTGGCCCCTTTCCCAGTGGATGTATCTAGGCCAGACCTGTGCCTACAACCACTCTTGTTTCCATCCTCTCTGTCCATCTTCTGTCCACCAAGTTTCCTCTCCACCATCCTGGGTTAACTTCTTACCAGCAAAATTATGCCTGCAGGGCAGGTTTTAAAGGAAGTGTTCAAAATGAAATTAATCCTGTTTGTTCATTATAAGGGGTGGGGACTTGTAACTCTGCATGAAAGGGTTATTGTTTCTTCCTAAATAGCAATTTATTGAGTGTCTTTGGACATCACAATAGGTTGTTAAGAATAGTAGCAGCTACTCTGAGTGCTTTCTGTGTGCCAGATGCCGCACTATGTACTTTATGAATAATTTTTTTTTTTTGGTTTTTCACACTTATCCTGCACAGATCCCCTGTGCACAGATGAGAAACTGGGAAATAAAGGCACCACACAAAAGCTGGGATTAATAAAGGACCGACCAGTGTCCATGAACGTTTGGTGCCAGATGTTGCCATCTGCTGTGCACTGAGCTGCCTCTCCATGTCCTGCTGTGGTTTACTCCTCCCTAAGCCCCCATAAGCCGGGTGACATTATGAGCCAACCACTGAACCCTCAAGAGAGGCCTTTCCAGTGTGTTCACACCCCTGAGGTAGCTGTGGCCCTGGAGAAAGAGGAACTCCTCAGGAGGACTGTGGTCAAGCAGAGCACATGGGAGATGGGTTACACTGGTTCCGCTGGCTCCCAAGAAATTCCACAAGCCATTGTTTAAGACCATCCTTAAGGCCCTCCTTATCTTCGTGTCTTGTTCCTATGTAGCTTTCCGTTTTGGCTGGGAGGAGGGTGGGCCTCGGAGTGTGTGAGAAGGTTGGGAGTGGAGGCTTGCACATCTTGTGGGTGGTCAGTGTGGGAACACGGTGATGAGGGCTGAGTCACCGCTGCACTTGTGAAGCTAATGACAGATGCTAAACAAAATTGGATCCCAAACCACCGTGGCCAGGGCACAAACAGATAGCGTGTCTGAAATGCCAGCCTTGACTCACGTGTGGGAGCCTCATGTCTCGCGTTCACCTCCTCTCCTGTTTATGTTGTGGCATCAGGAAGGATAAATAGAAGACTCCTCTGCAGTGGAGACACCACCCCTTACCGCATCTTTCCCCTGATGCTGGCTCCTCCGCGGGATGCTCGCAGGGATGATGGATTGTACACGATGTCCTCCTCTCCTCAGTGGACATATGCAGAGGACAAATGGAGCTCAAAGCTGCCTTAAAAATAAGAGGGGTCTAATTCTATCTGTCTCAAAGTCTAAGGTAGGAGCTGATTCCAAGTGCCCAAAAAACCTTTGGTCAGGAAGAAGAGCAATGGGCATATTCAGTCATTCATATGTTCATTTTCTTTTGCATTTGTTTACTCTTTCATCTCTTCTCCTGTTTGTCCCGCAAACGTTGTTCCATACCTGTTCGCTACCATGTTTCTTGCTAGACCCCGTGGCTGTCCTTCATTTTATGCAGCTTACAGCCTAATCTGAAAATAGGGATGCTTACAGAGCATAACCTATTCAGGGCTATTTTGACAGGCGTGAAGCAAGGTCAGGGGCTTCTGTTAGGGAGGGTGGTGGCATGGCTGTTCCTGGAGGGCTTCCTGGAAAAGCTAGACTGGACATTGAGGGATGGGGAGCTTGTCAGGTAGAGAGGTGCAATGTGGGCCCTCCAGTGGAGATAATAGCTTAAACAAAGGCATAAGAAAACCACGTTTAGGCCGGGCACAGTGGTTCAGGCCCGTAATTCCAGCACTTTGGGAGGCTGAGGTGGGCAGATCACCTGAGTTCAGGAGTTCGAGCCAAGCCTGGTCAACATAGTAAAACCCCATCTCTAATAAAAATAAAAAAAAAAAATAGCCAGGTGTGGTGGTGTGCACCCATAATCCCAGCTACTGTGGAGGCTGAGGCAGGAGAATCCTTTGAACCTGGGAGGTGGAGGTTGCAGTGAGCTGGGATTGAACCACTGTACTTCAGCCTGGGCAACAAGAGTGAAACTCCATCTCAAAAAACAAAAAACAAACAAACAAAAAACCCCACCAAACTATGTTTAGAGGTGGTGGAGCACTTTGATGAGAATATTTTAAGAGGCTTTGTTTGGGATGGTGGTGATATAGCAAGAAAAGAAAGGCCTAGAATCAGAAGCAGCTGTTTTCATGCTAAGAATTTAGATTATGCTTAGGTTAAATATGCATCAGCAATGCACCTGAAAGAGGGCTGGGTCTGTTTGTGCAGAGTCTGGCAGAGCTCACACTCTAAGGACCGGGATATCTCACATAATGGTTTTTCTCTCAAATGGTTGTGTAACAGCCCCCAAACCATGCAGATGTTCTGTTTTTGTTTTGTTTTGTTTTGTTTTGTTTTATGTTTTTTTCTCCAATATGAGGGCCTGAGCTCTGTGATCTCTCTGAGCTTCCTGTAAGATCTAAAGTTCTGAGACCCTGTTGTTATCTATTCCCACTATCTGCATGGTAAGAGGAAGGAAGTGGGTATAACAGATTCATCAGTGTCTCAGAACTTTAGATCTTATGGGACAATCTAATGTTAGATTTTTGTTTGTTACTTGTTTTTTCAACCGCTTGGGGTTCTTTCTATATCAGATGAAATCATAAATGTAGAAACTTTGACCACCAAGAATTCAAAGATCAATGGGCTACAGATCTGGAGACAGGGATGCTGGGGACACTTGTTCTGTGATTATGGGCAAACTGTGCCCCTTTCTGGGCTTCAGATGTCTTACCTGTTTAATGGGGGGGTTGACAAGGTGGTGGTAGGGCCCACTGGCTCACTATGCTCTGATGCATGAGTTATTAAAATCTATATAGTGGCTGGGCGTGGTGGCTCACACCTGTAGTCCCAGCACTTTGGGAGGCTGAGGTCGGCAGATAACTTGAGGCCAGGAGTTTGAGACCAGTCTGGCCAACGTGGCAAAACCCCATCTCTACTAAAAATACAAAATTTAGCCAGGCATGATGGCAGGCACCTGCAATCCCAGCTACTTGGGAGGCTGAGGCAGGAGAATCCCTTGAGCCCAGGAGGCAGAGATTGCAGTGAGCCAAGATCACACCACTACACTCTAGCCTGGGTGGCAGAGTGAGACTCTGTCTCCAAAAAAAAAAAAAAGAAAGAAAAAGAAAAGAAAAGAAAAAAGAAAAATATAGTGCTACTCACCTCTCACAGAGGTCGCTAAAAAGACCACTGATACTAAACCCACTGATGCCTTCATGTGATTCAACTTGAATTGGGTGCAGGGCACTGTCATTCTGCAAACGAAATGCTCTTGAAACATTTATAGCCATTAATGAATGCAGAACCTTAAAATTAGATGGTGTGATATTCATAGACTCTCAAGACTGCCAGGAAGCAGAAAGGATGTCTACTCAAGGCTCGGTCCCAAAGCAGGAATCTCATCTTCAGCTCCCGGTGCAGACTTGGCATCTGCCGACATTCTTCTAGGGACAGGGAATCAGTGACTTTCAAGGCAGGTGTATCTGCTATCTGTTATTTCTGACTCAAGTTATTTCTATCATTGCACTGAAACCTCCCCCAACCTCGATGAATGTGAGGTGCTATTATTACTTGCCTGAATTTTCTCCAGGAGGAGAGATGCAGCTTCTGTCTCCCTCGGGACCCAGAGAAGATGGGAACCTACATCTGAACCCAGGCTCCTTGGCTATGGGCTCAGTATCCAGTGTGCTTCCCTAAAGCTTGAGTCCCGGTACCTGGACCCTGGACATTGCCTGTGTCTTTTCCTAGCAAATGAGCATCACCCAGATTCTCCTGTGGTTCACTACAGGCTGGAGTTCTTTGGGTATTTTAGTTCATCTTTCTTATGCAAAATTTTTATTGCGCAACAAACATATATTTGTTATTGTTAGTTATCCTAATATTAACATTATCTACCATATATTGAGAAGCCATAATGTTGCTGAAAAAAATATACACTTGTGTTGATCTTCCAAAAAGTAAATCACTATCAAGTAGATAGATACTACTATAGTAGGATTACAGATGTGGAAAATGGGAGCACTAACATTTGATTAGGGTAACCCATAAAATGGTCAGAATTGAACCAGTTTGGCAGCCTTGAAGCCCCTGACCTCTCCATGATTTGACATTGTCTCTCCAAAAAAAGAACTTGGAGATGGTATGATCTTTGTTGTATGTGCATATGTGCAAGCACACACTTAGGAGTCTGTTTGTGTGCATGTGTTTTAGTAGGTGGAAGGAGAGATAAATTGCTACCCACTATGGTCACATGTTTAACTTCTCAGTGAGTGTCACCAGAGCTTTCAGCATTGGCAGAAAGGGAGAAGGCTCCATGACAGAGCTGGTGATGGCATTGGCTGCTGCTATCTTAATAGAGCTTCCTCATCTTTGGTACTTCAAGCCCTCTGCCTGAGTTTATGAGTCAGTTATCTTTTTATGAGGTTGTGAAATCTTCTGTGCCTGCATGCCTGAATTTTAAAATGCTGCCTAAGATAAGGGGGACATAGAATCCACAAGAAAACAGGAACTTGGCATTGTGTGGGATGCTTCTATTTGCACTGTCTTCGGATGTTAAAAAAAATAAGCAAATACAGCCAGTTTTGATTTCTATATTGAAGGAAAGAAAATACTTTTAAGCATTAAGGGGGTGAATGCCTGGGGCTGCATTTTCTGTGGTGAGTGAAGGTCAGAGATGTGATTTCTGGTCTCCCCTCTGCTCCTAATCAGCAGGGAGGCCTTGAAGAACCTCAAAGATGTCCAGGGTGTAGGTAACTCATTGGTGGGAGGGGATCATCATTTCTCTCTTGCCATTGCCTTAGAACTGTTTTTAGGTTTTCTTTTTTATCATACTAGCTTACACTTATTAAGTATTTATCATATTCCAGACTCCAAAACAACTTGCAGTTGGGGAAACTGAGACACAGAGAGATTAAGTTCTTGCTCCAAGATTGCACGGCTGCTGAGGGATTGGCTTCTGTATTGCTTAGACTGGCCAGGCCTCAGAAGGCTGACCCAGTAGGTCTCAGCCACAGCCAGTAGGTGCTCTTGCCTTCTTTGTGCATCTTTTATGTCAGCATGTTTATCCTCGTGGACCACAGTTGTGATTTGACTTTCTCTGTTCAGGTCTCTCTGTGTCTTTCAATGGCCCCAGGTCTATGGCTCAGTCTTCCTGTGTCGCTGGTGCTGTGAGAAGTTGGCCCGTATTCTGCATGTGAACGGTGAGGCTCAGAGATGCTATGTGACTTGTCCAAGTTTCCACACAGAGGTGAGACCCAGGATTGGGAGTCAAATTTTGATGAGATGCTCTCACAGCAAGAAAGAGTGCTTAGGGGATCCTCCCTTTTTAGTGAAGAAGTGCCAGTTTTCCATCTCTAATAAGATCGTTTGCCTGGAATATTGAGCAGATTTTTCCCTGCAGTGATCACGCCAGGCAACAAACTAGAGTTATTTCCTTGTTAGAATGGCTGCATGGAGTAAGTCCCCTGGAGAGAAGGACATCGCTGAATACAGATACATGCTTTGGAGAGTAATTTCTGCTGCTTCTCCTGGATCCTAGAGGGAAGGCGGCACATTCTGACAGAGTAATCTGGGTTTGAGTGTGGCTGTCCCAACAACTTGCTAGGTCATGTGTGCTCTGGGATGCTGCTATGATTTCTGCCAAAACTCATGTTGAAATGTCATTGTTATTAGCAGTGTTGAAATGTGGAGCCTTTACGAGATGAATAGATTCATGGTGTTATGGAGGGAGTGGATTAGTTACCTCCAGACTGGGTTTGATATGAAAGAGAGTTTGGCTTAGTTTCCCCTCTCTGTCTTGAGGGGTGTCTTGTGCCTTAAGTTCTTCTACCATGGACAGGGGAGCCCCAGATGCTATGCTCTTAGACTTCCCAACCTCCAGAACTGTGAGCCAAATAACCTTCTCTTCTTTATAAATTATCCAGTCTGTGGTATTCTGTTATAGCAGCAGAAAACAGACTTAAGATCTTCACAATTTTTCTCTGTACCTGAGAGTTCCCTCCCTATGCCTTCTCCATCTCCTATATTGTAATTCTATGATACACAGTACTTTGAGAACATTAATGTTGTTTTCCCTTTTCATAAAGTAAATGCTGATATATATTAAGATCAAATTATTATTTTCATTTAATCTTTCAAAGACCATAAAACTTCGGTCTGAAGATTGATGTTTTAAAGAAAAATTGCATTTGAAAGGAAAACATATTTGCAAAATGATTTTTCCCAAGCAAAATCAAATAAGGTATTGGAATTATGTTTCTTCAAAACGGTTTTAATATTTTATCCAACATTCTTAGAGGCAACTGAGAATGTTCTAGTACATTTTAAAAATATAAATAACTAATCAAACATTTTGATATGTTGTGATGAAAAGTACAAACATTTACTCAGGTCTCTACAGATGCCAGCATCTCTAAAGTTAATATGGGGGCCTAGTTCTTTAGGTCTGGATATGAGGGACCTTATGAATTTCTGCCAACTATGTTGAAGATGGGAATAGAAATAGTGATTGCTACTGATGATGAGTGATTGACAGTTTTGTAGGCAATGACTGAAGTTCTTTATATATGTCATTATCTTTAATTCTCAGTGCCACCCTCATGCACGGATGTTCTCCCTGGTACTTACACAGAGATGGAATCTTTGAAAGATTATATGTTGTAGAACTAAAGGGAAATGGATTAAAGCTTAGTTTCAGCATGGGAGGGAGGATAAAGCATTGTGCCTGGAGAAGTAAAAAGTTGATGGACTATACAGTGGATCTTGAATCATGTTAAGGACAAAGAGAAAGCACTGAAAACTTTTGAGATATGCGGAACATGAGCTTCTTGGTGCTGCAGAGAGGCCACTGCAGTGAGAGGGTGGAGAAGGTACAGAAGGTGATGAAGCCAGAGCAGAGAGAGGCACATGGAAGAGATGGGCATATTCAGAAAGAGGGTGGCGACAAGCACTCCTAGGGTACTGGCTTTGGAGATGGAGATGAGGAGGTGAATTTGAGGAGCTAAAGATGGTGAGAACTGACAACTAATTGTCTTTTTGGGAAAGGGGGAAGAAGGACTGGTCCCTGGGCCAGGTGCAATGGCTCATGCCTGTAATCCTAGCACCTTGGGAGGCTGAGGTGGGTGGATCACTTGGGGTCAGGAGTTCAAGACCAGCCTGGCTAACACAGTGAAACCCTTTCTCCACAAAAAATACAAAAATTAGCTGGAAATTGCTTAAACCCAGGAGGTGGAGGTTGCAGTGAGCCAAGATCATGCCACCTCACTCCAGCTTGGGCAACAGAGCGAGTGTCCATCTCAAAACAAAACGAAACAAAAAGAACGTCTGAAGGCTGAACCCAGTTGATGCCCAGACAACCGGGTAAGTGGAGGCAGTCTTCTACAGTTCTGAGGTCTTTCCAGATTCCACTAATGCAATGGGGAATGCCGTTTCTGTGCCCTGTTACTGGGAGAGTGAGCTGCAGGCTGCAGTTTGGAATAGAGACCAGAGACCTCCGCAATCCCCACCGTGTTGCCCAGTTTTGAATGTCTGAAGGCACCGTTCTGGATAACGATGACAAAAAACAAGAGGGAAACCAACCCACATGCAGAAAGAAGAGGCTCAATGAAATCTTACGATGAGAGTAAAAAGAAAATTCAAAATGAAGCATTCATACAATTAACTAGACGTATTAACATTTATTCTTGGTGGCTTTAACTTTATGTGTTATGGAAAAGCTGGGTCTGACATTTGTTGTCAACCTTCTGTGTAACCTGTCAGGGATAAGGTTTTTTGTTGTTTTACAGAAGGGGAGACTGAGGTTTGAGAAGTTTTGTAACTTTAAGTAGATTGTAATATTGGTATCTGGATTCTGGATGGTCTATCCCAAAACCTGACACATACACTCTCTCTCTCTCTCTCTCTCTCTCTCTCTTTTCTCTCTCTCTCTCTCTCTCTCTCTCTCTCACACACACACACACACACACACACACACACAGAGGCTCCATTCCATGTGCCACCTAGACTCTCTGCATTTTACATGGTAGTTTATAAGTCTAGACAATTTTGTAGCTCTAAAAGAAAAGGAATTTGATTTTTGACAAAATAATCAGCTCATACTTCTTCTCAAAGGTGATTCCCTGTCCTTCGGCCACACAAATGGGACATAGATGCATTCTGCTAGTTCCTGGCTCAGCTACTGGAGACATGCACAGTTTTTCTGCCAGAGCTGGTATTAGAGGCAGATGCAGCAGTGAGCTCAGACTTTAGCCTGTGCGTTTCTAGATTCTGTCTTGAAGTCTGATTAGGAGGTCTGAGTGTAGGACTCAAGAATCTGGGTTCTTTTTGCTGTTGTTGTGGTTGTTGTTAATTTTCCCAGGTTGCTCTTTTGTGGGAGGTTCTTGGAACAAATGCTGGGGAAAACTGGTTTACCCAGAGGGTGGTTGCCGACGTGCTGTGGATGGAGATCTGAATCGCGTCCTGCCGTCCTCCTAAGCACGAAGCATGTCACCACCTCTCCGTGCACTCATGACTGCGCATCCTCAGAACCGTGTGCCTGAACTCAGTGTGACAGAGGTGGAGAAGGAGCTCTCTTGGACAACCTCTTTTCTGATACCTGTAATGACAAAGAACTTGCCTTTTCTGCCATAACCAACATCACTGTTTCAACTCTTTAATACTTCTGGTCTTATTTCCTGTTGCTTTGTTTTCATTGCTGAATTCGGTTCTTCCTTCATATTCTCACTATGGCCCAGAATCTGTTGTCAGGTGTTTCCATTTATTCCTTAGTTCCATAGCATTTGTGAACCTCTGCTGTTCACCAGATGTCATGGAGTGCTCAGAAATTCATAAACAGACAATGACTCCTTTTTAGGGGCTTATGGACCACTCATCTCTGTCTTCAAGGGAGAAAAGTAACATGCTGTGTTTTCAAACTCTTTTTCTGTACTCTAATAGTATCCTATTGGCAATGAGAATATTTTTAATACTTTACAAAAATTGGTTTAGTTACCATTCTGCACCATTCTCCCAGGTAGGTGTTCCCTTCCAGGTACAGATGCAGAAGCCTAGACTCACTCAAATAGATGAAGTGATGTCCTAGTCAACCTATTAAGTGGCAGAAATCAAATCTGAACTGAGGTTCTGTGACACTGCCTTCTGGTCCTCTAGTCTACCCTCTTCCTCTTTTGTTCCTCATCAATCAAATAAAAGCATTGCCTGCCTGAGGGTAATGAGATCTTAGGAACTTGTGTACAAAGAGGAATTTAATTGTCATTTAAACTCAAGGCAGGGGCCCATCATCCCAGAAAAGTGGGACTCATCCTTTGTCTGCACACTCCCAGTGATGGCAGAGTTCACGTCTTCATAATGCAGACTGGTCTATTGTCGGGCAGCTGGGATGGCTGGAACACTCCCAGAACAGGGCAGATCAGTAAGGGGCACTCGATCAAGGTATTTTTTTTTTAATGAATGAAAACCAAACAGGGCTGTAATGTCACGGGATTTTCTTTTACCTTGCCTTCTAATTCTGTCTTCTGTTACAAAGCTAAAAATAGCTTGCATGTTTTGAGGGTTTATTACATGCCAGGCTGTATTCTGAGTGCCTTATATATTTTAATAGTTTTAATTATTACAATACTCCAGGAAGTAGGTATTATTATTATCCTCAGTTTACAAATGAGAAAGTGAGGCCCAGGAAGGTCATAATGACTCCAAAGTCACCCAGGGCCATTGAGACCCAGGTGTCTGGTTCTGGGGCCTGTGTATATTACTTTAGAGACAGACTGTTCTTTCCACTGTCCACAAGGAAGCCTATTCTGATGATGTCTGTTCATCTCTAGACATAGGCTTCAGGGGCCCTCCCATCCTTCCCCTCCCTCTGTCCTTTTCTCTAGGTATGTTTGCCTAAAATGTGGTGCACCAGGACAAGCTGTCTGCATATAGGTGTAAGCTGTGGGTGCCTCTGCCTGAGTGAGGACCGGACAGTGATCAGGGGTCCAGGGAGGTTACACAGTGAAGGGCCGTACAAAGGGCAGGTGTGTTGATTCAGGTGAGCTGAGGTTGGGATGACCTGCTGAGGTCACTGTCTTCACTTTCTCAATAGAAGAGATCTACATTGATGACCCTGGACTGAGGCATGGCAAATGCCCCCTCAGTCAGAAGCCAGCCTTCCCAGAGAGGTCGTACCTGAGTGCCAAAGACCCTCTTCCTGAGCTGTCATCACTGTCATTGTGATTGTCACAGGATCACCCTTTCCCAATCCCTGAGCATCATGAGGTCCGCTCATAATGCTTTAGAGTGCCACAGTACCTGGACACACAGCTTTCAGGAAGTGCAGGTTTGAAGGTGAACATTTGAGAGTCACATCAAATGCAGCAGAATGGCTGAGTTCACTAGAATGGTGGGGGGCGCTGGCTGTAGGAGGAAGTTAGTGCAGATAAGATGTCTGTGGTGTGTGTGCACCTGGTGCCTGTGTATTTCAGGTTGGGTATGTTGGTTGTGTGTATGGTACATGTTCATGTTGGGGTGAGTGCTGGGTTTTCTGATATTTTGTGGGAAGTTCTTGGAACAAATACCGAGGAACACTGGTTTACCCAAGGTGTGGTTGCTGATGTGCTGGGTATGGAGATCTGAATCATGTCCTGGCCGCCTTCTGAGCATGATGCTTATTGGTACCTCTCACTGCACTCATCACGACGCATTCTCAGAACCTTGCACCTGAACTCAGTCCTACAGAAGCAGAGAGCAGGCTTTCCTGGACAGTTCTTTCAGCAGCCAGGGTGTGCTGGGTATATGTCATGGGCATCTTGTGTGTGTGTGTGTGTGTGTGTGTGTGTGTGTTAGTGTTCTATTTTCAATGTTTGTTGTATGTATCTGTGTGTTTGTGTGTGTGAGTGTGATGTGTGTGTTGGATATGCGTCATATGTCTATTGTGTGCGTATGTCATAAGTATGTTCCAACAGTATGCCAGACACTATATTAAACACTTTTACATGCTGTCTCTCTACTGATCATGAAGACACTTTCACAGGGTAGGTTCTCTTGCTCCTCACCTCTTAGCAATGAGGAGCAGAGAGGTTAAGCTATGGGCCCAAGGTCTTGTAGCCCACAGGAAACCAAGTTAACTCAGCTCTGGTTAATGCTAAAACACTTGTCTTTAGGCCAGTGGTTCTCAAATTAGTTTGCATCTGAATTCCCTGCAGAACTTGTGAAAACACAGATCCCTGAACCTCATCCCTGGAGTTTCTGACTGAGTAGGTCTGGTGTGTGACTCGACTTTGTTTTTATAACAAAGCATTGCTGATGCCAGTGTTCTGAAGGCCACACCTGAAAACCACCACTCTGATACCTTCCCTCTAATCCGCAGATGGAAAGAGCAGGGGACAAGGTTGGGACCTAAGCAAACGACTCTGGATCACTGATCACAAAGGGGTCAAGGATGTTACCAGCAAAATCAACGTGGACTTTTAAAATTGATATTTTACATGAAAACTCATCTTCCTCACTGCATTATGGGTGTTTGGCTATAATGTATCACATGCTGTTTTAAAGAAAAAGGCAGCTTCCCACCAAGAAGCTGTGTCTGTGCTTACAAGTTCCAGAACTCTATCCCATTCATCCTGAACAACAGCATGGTATGGTGCATCTTTCAAGGAGAAAATAATATTCTGTGCGGTATTCTCCATGCATTAAATATTTTCTTCTAAATAGTAACTCTACCCCAAAACATGGTCCTGGTCAGCCTACCAGTAAGTGCAGAAGCTGGAAAACCCAGGCTCCTGGGTGGGCACTCTGCCTCAACAGCTCCACTGTCCTATGTGGCTAGAGACCAATACTACCCATGTGGAGGGCTTTTGAGGATAGTGTGATGTCCTGCCTGGAACCCCCATGAGTGTGTTGTATACGGTAGGGTGGCACTATTAGTGTGCATTGTTCCTGTTCTCCCTTTGTTCCCTCTTTCTATATATTCTCCTCCCCACGATCAGAGATCAGGAGGGGCACCAAGGATAATGGAAAGCTGACAACCCCAAGAAAAGAGTCAGATGGTTTTGCCAGCTCTGAGTTTTTGGAGGATTCAGACTGAGCGGGGTGATGAGAAAATGAGGATGAGGTAGCTGTTGACATGTCACGTGGTTATGAAGGGAAACCCTGAATGGCTCCTCCATCCAACTTGGACTGGAAGTGACTTGGGATTAAAACTGAGCCTCAGGTTCTGACCTTGACTGGCTCTGGTGTGTTGGGTAGGGACAGGGCACACCTTGATGGCTCTTCATTAGGGAAACGGGTTTTTGGCACATTTTGTGAGCCAGGCCTTTCCAGGTTTGCCAGATTGAAATTCTATCTGGCAGAATTTATAGAGGTTAGTTCTGAGGATTTTAATTTGGCATGCAGCCTTCTGCATCTCTAGAATGTTCCCCAGATGAAAACCCTTGCCTGAGCCAAGATGCAGTTAAGGGCCAGTTAATCCCTCCTGCTGTCTGTGAGATCTGGCCTAGCCCGACCCTGTTAACTGCAGTGAGGTTGGGCTCTGACCCACAAGAACGGTCTGATCCCTGAGGCATCTGGGGGCAGAAAGAGGGGCTTTGGAAGGAGACTCAAGTGTGAATCACCAGTGTTTAGGTGACAGGGCCACGTGTTCCCTTACTTTCCCCTCTTCTTCTTCTCTCTCATTCTTTCCCTTCCCGGAGGTCCTGCCAGTTCTTGAGATCCTGCTAGGTGCCAGGTATTCTGCAAGTTGTTACCTCTTATCCTATTGGGAGTCTACTTGGTGGCTTTCATTGTCCCTGTTATACATGGTAGTAAACAGCCTTGGAGAAAGGGAGGGTCTTACCAAAGGCCATCCCACCAGAACATTCCAGAGTTAGAAAGTGGCTCCAGGTCAGAGTTTCTCTGGTCCTTTTTTCCTGCATGCCAAATGGGACAAGAATAATACAAAATTCTTGTTGGAAAAAAAATCAGGCAACTTACATGGAACCCTTTATGCAACACCAAGAATATAGCAGGTGCTCAGTATACCTATAATAAGTTTCTTTCTCTTCCATCACATTCCTGGTATCTAGATCCTTTCATAGTCTCAGAAAACCCAGCCTACTTTAAATGTACCTCTCAGCTTTTTTCTCATCCCAGACTTGAACTGTTTTAATGTTTTTTTTTTCTACCATCTTTTCCATTCAACCCTCTTGTTACTGCCCCCCAGTAACAAGTAATTGGAAAATTAGCAACCTATCAAGTTGGGTTCAATATCTACCTAGCAGCAGCACCTGCATGCTCTGTGTACCATGCTTGATGGCACTCCAGCCACAGTCTTTAGAGACTGCATTTATAATACCAATGATAAAATCATTTAAAATTATTATTATCAATGGTAGCTACCACTTATTGAGTATTTAAGACACAAATGACCATGCAAAGTGCTCAGTGTGGTACATTTATTTTCTCTGTCCACCATATATCAAAGTCATGCATTATTACCAGTCCTCATATTAGATGAGAACACTGAAGATGAGAGAGGTTAAGGTACTTGCACAAGGTCACACAGCTAGAAAGCAGTAAGCAGGCTTTCTTGTGCCTTTGGCCATGAAAGATGTGCTCTTGGCCAGAATGTTGTTGTCACCACAGTACTGAGAGATAAGAAAGGGCATGGGACCAGCTCAGCTTTGGAGTTGAGACCCAGCAGGACACCTGGGTCTCCCTCCTGGCCCTTCCAGGTAGGAGCTATGTGACAGTAGGCAAGTCATTTTGTCCCTCCATGTCTCTTTCCATACAAGGAACCCTGAGTGGGGACATTCAGTGGACACATGCTACTCCTGTTGATCCTGTTGGTCAGATTCGTTTCCTGTTATAAAAGCCAGGTTCTCTGTCTGGCTGATGTGATCTCAAGCTGTTAATTTCTCTCTTGTTTTTCAGGTAATGAGCCAAAAAGATCATGTCTGAAGTACAAGGAACGGTTGAGTTTTCGGTAGAGCTACATAAATTTTATAATGTGGATCTCTTTCAGAGAGGGTAAGTGTGCTTTACAATTTGTATGTGTGTGTGTGTGTGTGTGTGTGTGTGTGTGTGTGTTTGTTTCTTTCCATGGAAGAAGGTAGAGGTGGGATATCAGATTACAGGAAATTTGGGACCAATGAGGAAAATATTTTTCTTGTGTTTTCTTTCCAAGTCAAAAATCCAAAGCTTTAATGTGTCTGAAAATAAACCACATATTGACAGAGACTAGAAAGTACAAATTTATCTCCTCCCTCCTTCACTCCTTTCTACCTTCTTTCTTCTCAGTGGCTCTTTCCATTAAATTTGTCAATTTTAAAGAGACATGAATTGATGGAAAATGAAGCTTGCCTGTGTAGCTGTGGTAAAAATGAGTCAGTATGTTCAATACTGATGCAGGCCATTACTTCAAAACCACATATTGTAATACTTATGACTGGATCTTTCAAAAACTGATAATGTTGGTATTTATAAATGTCAATTTATGTAATTGAAATATAGCTGTTTTCATCTTTTAGAGGATGTAGTCTGAATTGGGTATTTCATGTGCATGTGATATCAATAAATCTTCACAATAGACTTATCTCCAAGGTTCATTGTAAATAATCAAGTTGTGAAATGATTATATAAGAAAGCAAACACGGACATGAACTACATATCCTGATGGTGGTTGCTACTATGTTACTGATGCACAAAAAAACAAAGTTAATAGAAACGGAATTTTTTTATGTGTCCAATTAACAGAGCAAATTAGTATACAAAACAAGGAGTATCTATCTGTTTGCTTTTGTTGTGTAACAAACTTTTCTAAAACTTAATGACTTGAAAACAACAACTTAGTTTAACTCATGAGTAAGCAGTTTGGACTGGGCTCAGCTGGGTGGTTCTACTGAGTTAGATGTGGCTTGGGTGATCTAACTGGGCTCACTCACAGGTCTGGGGCTCCCAGCTGGACTGTGTGGTTCTCCTTGTGGCTTCTTATCCTCAGGCTAGGATCCTGGCCTATTAAGAGGGGAAATACGCAAAATCTCCTGTTGTCCAGTCTTAGAATTTGCATAAAGTTGTTTTTTAATACATTCCACAGACTAAAGTAAGTCACAAGGCCAGTCCAGATTCAAAATGAAGAAATAGATACTATCTCTCAATAGAAGACTAAGAATCCATGCACATTTTAATAATCTACCTCCAACATTAGACTCCAGTTGTGAAAAGATAACCCTGAATTTAATGCTTCAAGTACCTCTTGTGTGCTATGGCCCCCACTTAAGGATGAAAGTCAGTGAGGCTGAGTGGTTTTGGTGGGTGACCTGAACCCCAGACAGTGAAAAGAATGGGAAATGGTTCTGTTTCAGAGAAGGAAGCATGAGAGGAGGGGTTCTAGGCAGCATTCACAAAGGCTGAGCCTTAATGAGGAAAAGCTCTGTGTATCCTCTGGAAGTCCTATTGCCATTGGTTCACCTCTCATTTGATCAGATGCCACACTGTATATTGATAGGAGCCCTGGGCTTGAAGCCAGTACTCCTGAGTCCAGGGTGTGCTATTGCTTCAGGGAGCTCCTTTGGCACCACTCCACTCTGCTTTTCAGGTTCACATTTACAAGAAAAGCAAGCAATTTTGATAATGTCAGGTTTCCGTCACAGCGTTAGACATTTTTCTTATTTAGCTTTTCCTGACTCCTTATAACCAACCATAGAACTAAGCAGTATTATCTTCATTTACTAGACGGATAACTTGGGATTAGGGAAGCAGAACAGTATGTAGCTTTAACACAGCTGAGTGAGGGGCTGAAGCTAAGCATCTCTCATTCAAAATCATGTATTATTTTATATTATTTAAGGTGCAAAGTGGGCTGCATTCTCCCCAGGGTGCACAAGATAGGCATCAGGATGTGGAAAGAAAATTCGAATGTCTATTTACAATTGCTTTGGTGAATAAGAAAAAAAAAAAGAAATTAAGCTTCACTAATAATTAGAATCCAGATTAACCTGGAGGACCTTGCTTTTTCTGTATGGCAGAATCCCACTAAGTAACTTAGGTCTCAAGAGCAAAGAGGGAGTCTGTAGCACAGACTGACATCATCCTCACATTGTGAAATACTGCAGTATGCAACTGGCCAGTTACATACAACTCTGAATTGATTTCTAGTTTTAACTATACTAACCCTCATATGGTTGGTTATGAAGAGTTAGGAATATACAAATAGAAAAATGTCTAACACCATGATGAATCATGAACTGAAGATAATATTAATAATGGAAGCATACCAAATACCAGGAAATGCCAGAACCAACCACATTTATCCTACTTCTTACAAAAGCCTATTGATACACAAAGTAAGAATTAAAGATGATAAGCTAATCTACCTAACAATAAGTAGATAGTGATTTAGTTGTATTTTAAAAACTATTTGATATGTAGGCTTGTATGCATAAATACTTACAATGCACCTTATCCTAACTGTATATTGGACCTTGAGACGTTGACAGAGTCTTACACAAAATCATCACCATTAACAAAATATTTCAAAGTAACACATCCAAAAACAGGAATAGACTGCCGTCAAGTTGTAAAAAAACTTGAAAAATGAGGATAAAAATCATCACCTGTTAAGCAAGCCTAAGATACTCTTCTCTTTTTTCTAGATCTGTATGTTTTTGGGAAGCACCTCGTTTATCCATGCTTACCACTAAAGCCTAATATTGAATTAGGTTCAACTAAAGCCAGAACAAAAATGTCACATGATCAGCCAGGCATGGTGGTTCATACCTGTAATCCCAGCATTTTGGGAGGCCAAGGCAGGTAGATCATGAGTTTGGGAGTTTGAGACCAGACTGGCCAACACGGTGAAAGCTCATCTCTACCAAAAATACAAAAATCACCTGGGCATGGTGGTGGGCACCTATAATCCCAACTACTTGGGAGCTGAGGCAGGAGAATTGCTTGAACTAGGAGGTAGAGGTTGCAGTGAGCTGAGATTGTGCCACTGCACTCTAGCCTGGGTGACAGAGCAAGACTCTGTTTCAAAAAAAGAAAAAGAAAAGCAAAAACAAGATGTTATGTGATCCATTAATACATAAAATACCTATTTTTAAAATATGGATTATTATATCTTTGTCTTATCTTTAAAAAAACTTTTTTCTATATTTATAATGCATATGAGTATAATCGTACATATATTGTATTTATAAATAAATATACAGATAAACATGCAAATCATTAATAGTTGGAGACCACTCACCCAGAAAATTAGGAATATTCTTATAAGCTTCTAGCTCTTAATACTAGCATTTCACAGTTTCAAGGAGGGTGCATATTTAGGCACATGCTTCAGATGTGGATAAGGGCATATTCTTATGACTACATATGCTTGAGGATCACTTGATTGCATCTACTTCTATGGACAAGTCTAGACTCGGTTTGGTTGAAGTGAATTAGACCTCTCAGGTGGATACACACTGCCTCGTAATGATTTCTAGGATCTCTAAGTTCTCATCAGCAACAAAACCTTGCCCTTGATAACCACCAGCTTCCTAGATCCTGCCTTTGGGCAGCTGTGGACAGACTGGGTATGATGCCAAAGAGGATTCTGAATTTGCCAGGGATGTTCCTGACTGGCGTGATCCCTGATACTCAAGGGCTAAGTATTTTTCTGCTCTGAATTCCACAGGAGCTATGCTTAGAATGAAGTGTAATTACTTTATCCAGAAAGTGCTCCATGGAGGAGTCATGGCTATAATCCAAGCCTGGTGGCCAAGATGGTGCCCTGGGGTAGTTTCTGAAGAAGAGCAAATGGTCTTCTGATGTTAGTAAGGAGAAGAAATGTAGATTTGGGGGAAGCTAGTTTTTTTCTGGGTGCAAGGATATATGATTAAATGTGTGCTCTATAGGGTCTTTGAGATGGTAAAAATTAGAGTTGAGGATTGCAAGAGGGGGAGAGTGCCCTTTCTCAGACTGAGCTGACTGTGGTCATCCAAGTTCCACCTCATTCATGTAGTTGGTGAGAAACATCATCTCTTGTACTTCCATCCAAATGTTGCAACTCACTGTTATATAGTCTGGCGGGAAAGAAACCTCCTCTTGAGTTTTTATAAGATGCTATGTCGGAAGCATAAAGATACAGAAGAAAGAACATTTCCTGAAAATTTGTCCTGATCAGGGAGCTCCTTGCTTCTAGCACATTTATATTCATGGGTGTTTGTTCCAGTCTGAGAATGCACACTGCCTTGTAATGATGTTTGCTTTGAAAAAAACAGTCAACATGCATTTATCCGAAGTCTATATCCAAAGACTGACACAAATTCTCAAAGTGAAAACATTTCCTCAAACCAGTCATCAAGAATCATAGGATGTCTCCCCCATAGTCAGCAGTAAGACTCTTGCTGACAAGAAGGCAGGGGCAGAGAAGTACTGAGGACCTGGCTTTGGGGTCACACCTCAATTTGAAGCCATGCGCTGCCATTTATGAGCTCTGAACACTTGGAAACAATCCCCTGACCCAACATTATATGGCCTATAAAATGGTGGTGACAAAGTCTATTTCATGTGACAGTCTGAAAGTTTATGGCATTAATTAATATATGCACATATGCAGAGAAGGTAGCAAGGTGTACTTTGTATCTAGCAGATGACAATAAGTTGTCACTACTACAAGTACAGCCTTGTCTCCAACCTGTCATTAACACTGTTAATGGAGTTACTACCCAAAAAGGTGGTTGTGTCTCCCTTGCTTTCCTGCTAAAAACCCTCCTAGCTTCTTTCTGCTGTCACTCATCAGACGAAAATATGAAGTTCAAGGTCAAATCATTAGATTTTGAGCACTCATCAGCACTGAGAACCTGAATGGTTTGACCTTGAACTTCATCTTATTGTCTATGCTCAAACCATTCTTGGCTCTCTTCCCTGTAGATCTGTCTTGAATATTCTAGCTACACAAGTTACAGTTTAATATAACCTCTCCAAACCATTGCTGCATATTGACATTTAGCTATGGTGTTCAGCCCAGATATCTGGAATCCCCTGCTTTTCCATATTCCTAAGGCACATCTATACATGCTTTATTTGGTCATCTACTAATCCCCAAAGACATTAGTTAGCATATGCTATTTCTTTTGGCTCCAGAAAGCTAACATGAAAAGATAGAGCCCTATATCATCAAGATGTTTACCAACTAATGAGAGAGACTGACACATACGTAGAAAATAACTATCAGTTCAAACATTTCAGTAAATCTTGAAGTTATTTTTACAGGGTAGGTATATCCCATTAGATAACAATAACAAGTAATCCTACCATGTGTCATACTATTTATGCATTATCCAGATTATCCTCAAAACATCCCCAAGTCTCTATATAACTTCTGTGGCTTGAAGAAACCAAGGCCCCAAGCTAAGTTTTTTTGCCCAAGGACACACAGCTGACAAATTAGAAAGCCAGAACATCTGACTCCAAGCAGTGTGCGCTATCCACCTTGCAACATCTTCTTCACATCTTAGAAGGTGACTTGAGGTTGTAGAAACAGCTATAAGTCATTCAGACCAAAGTCCCATAAATTTAAGAGTCACTCAACCAATGGCTGTCAGTGAAGAATATCACATGTGCACTATAGTCCCTGCATGATACTACTTGTGAAGATGATCAGATGAATAGTCCCTACTGTCAACAAATTGGGTAATGGTATTTGGTGGGAAATGAAATGAGAGGTGGTGAGAGGAAGGTGGGGATTGTTAATAGGTACAAAAAACATAGAAAGAATAAGGCCTACTATTTGATAGCACAACAGGGTAACTATAGTCAATAATAACTTAATTGTACATTTAAAAATAACTAAGGATAATTGGATCGTTTATAACACAAAGGGCAAGTATGCTTGAGGAGATGAATACTCTGTTCTCCATGAGGTGATTATTATTTATTGCATACCTGTATTAAAACATCTTATGTGCCCCATAAATACACACACACACAGACACACACACACAGACACACACATATCTACTATGTACCCACAAAAATTCAAACTAAAATTTTAAATCAGAAAAAAAAGAAAATGGCCATAATATGTATGACAAATGCTTGTCACTGAGGCAGAGTAGCAATATTATGAAGAGACACAGAAGCAGAAATACAGTCTCTACGCAGAGTCAGAACAGACATCTTGCAGTGAAATGACAGCAGAGCCATCACTTTAAGGATGTGGGTCAGTCCTACAGGGTACCAGTGGCATCAGAATGCAGAGCCCTCCTGAAAGAACAAAGGTGACAACTCATGGTTGAAGTGAAGAGTAAGAGTCAGGGAGTGGATGGAGGTGATTTATATATTTATTTATTGCAGCATACTTTTTATTAGACTTGGAGATGTAGGGATGTCAGTTGCCACAGACTTTCTAGACTGCAGAAGAGGAAACTGTAAAAAGGGACTGTTAGAGATGTAATGTGTGGCTTTGTCTTTTCTGTCAATGTGTGCTTCTGCAGAGCAAAGATCTGATCCTATTTGACTTTGCGTTACCTGTGCCCAGCATAGGGCCTAGTGCATGATGGGAGAAAAATTTTAGTTTATCTTTGATTGTATTGAACTTCCTGTTTCTTCTTTCAAAATTTATTCAATTACAGATGAGTCATGTGGATCTTTAGTAAATGATACTAATAGAAGATGATTCCAAATTCCTAACGTTCCCTTTAAATCCATGCTACTCAAAGGGTGGCTCACGGACCGGCAACGTCCCCATCAGCTGGGAGCACGTTAGAAATGGAAATTCCTGGCCCTGGTCTCAGACCTACTGAGTCAGAATCTCTGGTCAAAGGGCTTGGGAGACCGTGTTTTAATATGTTCTCTGGGTGATTCTGGTTGAAAAGCGCTGCTGGAAGAGTTCCTGTGAAAATCTCAACCTTCATCGTGTACTCGAAGTTCCTGGAAAACTAAACATTTTATCCTCCAGACCAATTAAGTAAAAAAAAAAATCTTGGCAGTGGGATCAAGGTGTCAGTGCTTGCTAAAGTTCCCCAGGTAATTCCAAGGTTGGAAATGATGAGATTAAAGCTAAGTGAAGATGGCACAGGCCAAGTAATCTCAGCTCCCTTTGCTAGCCTCTTTATTATGAAGAAAATGAGACCCTGACTTCTACTTTTGTAACAGGATTGTGAAGCCTCCTCTTCCCCAGTAGAACACTTGATCTTAACTCCCTTTGTGCATTCTGCTGTAGGAATTGTGTTAGCTTTCCAGCATGGTGCTTGTGGTGAGAAAGCAAGAAGGATGGTCTTTTTTTCGTATGCAATACTTTCCTCCTAAGGAAATGCTTTCTAAATGAACAATTAATTATGAAACCCATTACATGGATATTTGTTAATCATCAATATATCCATAACTCATTTGTATCTATGAAACGGTGAACCTACGTATCTAATATTGTTAGCTGAAATGGAGCTAACATTTGTCCTTGAAAATGAATTCAAATTTGGTTTTAAATCTTAATTCAGACAAAGCTCTAAATCAAACTGATTTTCTTTCTGAATAAAATTTTTCATTGTTTGATGTTCAGATTAATCCCCTGTCTTTCTTCCTCCCCTTCTTGATAGGAGATTTTCCGTCCAGGCGCTTTAGATGATTTTACTGAAAAATTCTGTTTTTATTCCCAGAAGAGTCTCACATAAAGGACCTACAATCTGTATTATCAGAGCTGATGTAAAAGCGTGAATGCTCATAGAAATGTTAGGATTGAAATCTCCTTTCAACAAACTCACCTGCCTTTTCTCTGCCAAAGTGAAAATGGTTGAGTTGAAACAAGTGCTTCCCAAAAGAAAATGTCATCTTGTGTTTCTACCTGATGTTCCCTATCACTGCCTAATGCCTAGGGACATCCAGCTCCCCTGTGAAATTAGCTAACCAGCCCTGATGTGCCTTAATAGACTCAGAAATACAATTATCTTTGCTTGCCAGAGATCAATTAATTGATTTGTCTGGGTCTGTCAGAAACAATCTTTTTTCCCCCACTTCTCTTATTAAAATATGTTAAGATCTTTTTCATTCGTTTCCACACTTTTGAAAGTGAGTGGCAATTATAAATCCTTGAGAGCCCCATTGAGTGCTGGACAAATAAGCAAGCATTATAGAGCTGGGCAGTCAGTGTGCAGGTGAACCTACAAGTTTAACGTTATGAGGACTTTAACAGTGATGCATTTGTGAAGGTAGAGTGTCCACCATGATGAATGGTAGGTGGGTATGATTTGGATACACCACAGAAGCAATGAGTTTAATACATGATTCCAGTCCCATGACTTTGTTCAAGCCAATCCATTCCTTTTATTTTTGTTAAACTCGGTTTGATGTCAGGTATTGATCATTTACAGTCAGTGTTTCATCTAGCACAAAGGGGTAAGTAGCTTTGTTCATTTTTGAGTATTTTCCTACAAAATTCCGTAATTATTATTTTAACAACAATTTTATGTTCCTCCTTCATACAATGGCATTATCATCATTCTTATGACAAATGAATAGGCTTCAGTTACCAAGTGCTTATGTAGATGAACATTCTCGATTATCTTTTGGACAAATCCACATTCCCATTAATGATTGCACTGTCCTATTTTTTTTCTCTCAATTTACCTTTTAATCTGTGACTTTATGAGCCTGCTGCTTTGAGCCTTTTATCCTCTTAACCCCTGGCTGAGGACATACTCAGCAGGTGTATAAAGGAAAGCTCTTTCCAGGGGACCGGATATTGACCTGCTGAGATTTAAAATGCCTCTAGTGAGCTCAGAGCCACCCACAGGGCCCAAATACATCCTGGTAGAATCAAAGGCAGAGCATAATGCCACTGGGCAGTGTGGTCCTTTCTAGTTTTGTGCTTTAAAGAACTCTGTACTCTAAAGGTACTTGACGGTTCTTGCTGAGGTCTCTTAAGGAGAGTAAAAGGGTATGTGGCCATAAAGGTAGCAAATCGTAGACATTTATGAGACAAACATCTTGCTTTTAATTTCATTTCTTCTGTTATTAACAGGGTATCCATGGGCATCTTACTAAAATTCTTTAATCTCCCTTTTTTTTTTTTTTTTTGAGATGGGAGTTTTGCTCTAATCTCCCAGGCTAGAGTGCAGTGGGTGACCTTGGCTCACTGCAACCTCCACCTCCCAGGTTGAAGCAATTCTCCTGCCTCAGCCTCCCAAGTAGCTGGGATTACAGGTGCCTGCCACCACGTGCCCGGCTAATTTTTGTGTTTTTAGTAGAGACAAGGTTTTGCCATGTTGGCCAGGCTGGTCTCAAACTCCTGATCTCAAGTGATCCACCCACCACAGCCTCTCAAAGTGCTGGGATTACAGGCGTGAGCCATCATGCCTGGCCAAACTTTTTAAATTTGTTTTGCAGAATCTAATAAATGTCCATGAGGTGAAATTTGTAAAGCACCTAGTAAAGTAGAGGACCCGTTTTGTAGTAATAGTCAGGAGGACCTAAGCCCTCCATTGATTATAACTAAAACTCTGAACGAAACATCCTCAGCTGCTTAGTGCCAGGGCTGGAATAGCCTGGTGATCTGGTCAAGCTCTGAATGCATGTTGCTTTCTACATTTTACGTGGGTACTTTGTAGTTACTACAGCTAATTCCTCAGGAAGGGGTCTTCTTGCCACTTAGAAACTTAATATGGTTTGGCTGTGAGTCTACTAAACCTCTTTTTTGTTTGTTTTATAAGTTACCCAGTCTTGGATATTTCTTCATAGTGGTATGAAAATGGATGAATACGCTAATGGACACCATGTTTATTCCTGTTGGCTTCAATGGGAGAAATCATTTTCTCTTTTTTATTTTACATTTGAGAGCCACAAAGTGAAAATGCCACACTTGTAAAGAAATAATAGTTTTAGAGACACTAGGGAAATATAGTCAATAAAATGTACTAAACTCTAGAATGTTTCTTTCCTAAAAGTTTTTTGAGTAGATCTTTGGCCAGAGTAGGTATAAGAGAGCAGGATCCTTCACTGCTCTTTTTTTTCCCCCCCATGAATTGTCAAATATTGCTCAAGAGCAGTTTTAAATATATTCCTTCAGGTATCTTCATTTTAAGCTTTCATTTGCACACGTATATGTGTGTGTGTATGTTTATAGTTCTGATTACATAAGTAATATGCATCCTGTGGGAAAATAATAAGTAAAAAGAAAACTGTTACCATAATTATTTCACTAGGCACAAACTATTTTACCTTCACGTGTATTATCCTTTACAAAAATGTAATATATAAGTTACTGTTTTTCTCACTTTCCATGATATAAACATTTTCGATACCCCTACATATTTTTACGAAATAATTAACATAACTACACAGAATTCCATCATGTGGTTCTAATTTATTTAACCAATGCTGTATTTTTGGACATTTCACTTGCTTTATACTTTTAGTTTTAATATTAAAATGGATTTCAGAGCATTTTAGAAATGGGGGGAAAGACATGCTGCTATGTAACCCTAGCACAAATTTTAATAAATATTATTTTAAATTGTCATTTTTTCTTAATTAGGAAACTATTCTCTGTTGATAACATAAATAATATATCCTAAAAATGAACACATCTTGCTACTTGTCTTGCTTTGTAGTCCAGTGATTTATAATGTACTCTGTTTGATCAAATGCTTTTATCATTGAACAAGGTAAGGGAAGAAATGATGTTTCACTCAGCTGACCTCATTTACTCCCAAATCTCTTCTCCACCCCTTCTAAAACCTCTGCAAAAGATATTTCACAAAGCTTAGAGGAATTAAACATAGATTAAGAAACTTCATGGTATTAGGTAATGGATCTGTACTTTTTTTTAAGTGAGAGGAGTTTTTAAAAACAGAAAAAGTCTACAAATCTTCCATCCAGCTGATATAAGCGTTTCCATGGCCCCACAGATCCCAGGCATTGACACTCAGGTAGCTGAGTTACTGTTTAGAAACTTTTGGAAAATGGGAAGACACCATTGGAAGGCTGTTCTGGTGTTCTTCCCCAAAGTAGGCAGATCTTTGCTTTTGCCATCATACTTTGTGTTCTCAGGACAGGTACAATTTGGTGTTTTCTTTGAAAAAAAAAAATCACTTCACCATCATTGGATGAAACTGTCTTTTATGTCTCAACCCAATGGAGTTAACCAGAATTATTTGAGGAAGAAAAATTTTAAAGCTCTGTATTGTCATAAATAACTTCATGTGATTCTTACAATTCTACAAGGAACATAGTATTATCCCTAAATCACTGAGGAAGCAGAGGCTCACATGGGTTCAATGTCTGCCCTGGTTTTGAACATTCTGCAAGTGGCCACATGAAAGAATTCATTCTTGGATGCTTAGACTCTAGTGTTCACATACTCTGTATTCGTTCTCTCTCTCCCTGTCCCTTTACCTTTCTGTTTCTCCCCCACACATACTGTTTTAGTCCTTTTGTGCTGCTATAACAAAGTACCCAAAACTGGGTAATTTGCAAATGGCATAAATTTATTTTCTCACAGTTCTGGAGACTGGGAAGTCCAAGATCAAGACACCAGCATTTGGTGGCTGGTGAGGGCCCTCATTCTGTGTGTCCTTACATGATGGAAGGGACAAATGCTGCCCTGTCATGTTTTGGAACTTGGAGGGGGAAAAGAGCTTGAGCTAGTTCTCTCTAGCCCTTTTATAAGTCACTAATCCACTCCTGAGGACAAAACCCTAAGTAATTAATCACTTTCCAAAGGGCCTCACCTTTTAACACCATTATGAAGGTATTAGGTTGTAACATACAGCTTGGAGGGGGCAGATTCATACCGTAGTGCCACAGGGCATATTTTGTTTTATTTGGCTCAGACAAGGGTGTTCAAATGTTGTGATGTCTTTTCCTCCCTATTTCTTAAATGCTATGCACTGCTGCAAATGGTGAAATTATAGAGCAGTACTCTCAGGAGGAAAGTATACTCAGACTTCCCTTTCTCACTGGTTGGCACCTGCCAGGATCTCTTCCTTGAATATTGAGAAGATAATGTGGGTTTTGAGAATTGAATCCTTCCAGCCAATGACTGACAGACATGAGAGATACTTTCTTAACCAATTGAACTCATATTTCCTTAATAAAAGTTTATTTTCCAAATAGAATCCTCAGAAGTGATCATGGTCACCTTTTTCTTATTCCTTAAAAGCTAGCGAATGAGAAGAGTCCCATTTTGCTCACTAACTTCTCACTGATGTCTTCCTCCTCAAAAGAGAATGTGTGATGTTCCTCCCATGGCATTTTCATACAAATCCCCCCTTGTAAGATAAACCTCAGGTTCCTTTTCCTTTTTTAATTTATTTACAGACTGTCATCAGTTTGCTCATTTAGGAGTCCTTGAGCTCTTGCTCTTCTTGGCCCTATCCTAAGAATTCTGGGCAGAGCAATAAGAAAGACATAATTGTGAATTAAAGTTGTTCCTGATATAGGGTAAGAGAGAGAGGTGGAAGCCAAGAAAGTGATGTCGGAAAAGGAATTTAAACACGCACAAGATGTTGATGGAGGGCAGAGAACTCCCAAAACACACACCCAGAAGGTATCAGGATAGGTTTCTTGGAAGAGAGGGCATTCACAAGCCAGATAAAGGCTGGAAGGTGGTCTCAGACATGGAGAAGGTGTGTACAAAGGTACAGAAATGAAACGGGCATGTCGTCTCCTGGATAGTGCTAGGGTTTTCAAGAGTACTGCATACAAGTGTTTTGTTTTGTTTGAGTGATGGGGATGGGGCTAGCCAAATTCCAGGGAGACTGATCATGAAGGGTGTGTGTCCCCTTCTGGAACTGGAATTGCATACGTAGATAAAGGAAGACTATGAAACGATTTGAGTAAGGGAGTTGTTTGATTGCATGTGTAATAGAAATGACACATTAGAAGCAAAGAGGGTGACAGTTGGGGTGGGAAGAAACGATTAAAGTGGTGAAGGTAGCTCAGAAGGAGAATAATTGAGAACTGCTGAAGTAATGGAATGAGAAGACTTGGTGGTTTTGCATTGCGTTCAGGGGAAGGGAAAAGACACAGTGACGGTAAGAAGTTCCCTTGGGTGAATTAGTTGATAAAGCTGAAGGAGAAGCGGACCAGGCAGCAAGAGAAGTTGATGTGAGTTCATAGATCTAAAGGCAATGGGGTATCCGAGGGCAGGGGCCAGGTAGGAATCTGGGCTGGGATTCATCAGCTCATAGCCATAATTGAGCTTGACTGAAATCACTCAGTGACTCTGCAGCATTAGCACAGACCTTGTGAGCTCAGTCTGTGTGCCAGGAGTTTTTACTCTGTCAACTCACTCGATGCCATCAGACTTATGCGATAGATATTATTTCACAGATAAGTATACCGAGGCCCAAGGTCACTGGCTACTCTTTGACAGTCAGGGTTTGGATTCATAGCTGTTTGTTTCCAGTGTTCTGAAGTCTGAATTTTATTTTGTTGGTGAGACCAGACTCTAAAGAGAAAATTCACAATTCAAGTATATTTGAAGTTGGAGAAACTTGCAAAAGAGACTGAGCTAGAGCTGTTGGAGAGGTGCAAGGAAAATCAGGATAAAGAATTCAAAGAGTCAAAGAAATGTGAGAGCCAAAAGGAGGGAACATCCCAAGGCTGAATGTGGCAGAGGAATCAAGGGTATGAGGACTGGAAAGGATTCTGATGCTGGTTTAGGGATCAAGAATAGCCTTTGCCCAGAATAATTTGTCTCTATGATGAGAGCAGCAGCCAGAGAGCTTGGTGTGCAGATGTGGATGAGGACTGAACCTGAGAGGAAAATCTCACCATGTGGTCGTGGGAGCTGACAAATAAACCAGATTTTACTACTCAGTATGGCTGGAGACAGAGAAGGCATCCTAGAGGAGGTAGAAAAGCATACCTAGGAGTTTGGACTTTCTCTCCTAGGAACGGTACAGGAGGTGTGAGTGTGGAATGTTTTAAGTCGGGGAGTGACGTGATCAGATATGGGTCAGAACATCATTTGGCTAAAGTGTGAAATTCAGATTGTAGCAGGGAGAGGCATTGCCTACCTAGAACATACTTGGCGCTCATATATTTTAATTCGTATTCATTGGATGAGGTATCTTTTTTTTTTTTTTTTTTTTTTTTTTTTTTAGACAGAGTCTTACTCTGTCGCCAGGCACCAGGCTGGAGTGCAGTGGTGCAATCTCGGCTCACTACAACCTCCACCTCCCGGGTTCAAGCAATTCTCCTGCTTCAGCCTATCTTATGTTAGCTGGATGATGACGCAGGAGATATGCACTCAACAGTTTGACAGATTTCCTACTGATCTCTAAGTCCTATCGACGAATAGTTTGAGATGTTGCGGTTAGGTTTATATAACACTTAAATCTCACTACTTATTTCTCTCTTTCCTTGAATTAGGGAGCTATAGAACCGTAAGAAACAGTAATGAAATGGAACCAATGTACTTTATTGATAGCTGGGAACATTCTCAATACCCTCCTAGTGGGGACATTGAGGAAAACAGATTGAACAGTAGGTATAAGACACAGGCATGGAAGCCAAAATGGGATTTTTTTTTCTGTCTTTCTCCATCCTGAGATAAATCTTTAGACTCAATGTTTAGAGACAGCAGGACAGAGAGAGTGAAAGGAGAAAAGATGAACAGATGCCTGGCTCCCAGGAGGGACCCAAGGTCCATCAGCCGAGCTACATTCCTAAATACAAGGGAGAAACAGCAGCTAGTCAGACTGTGCATGGTTCTTGGTATTTTTTCTTTATGTATAATGTTTACAATGTGATGTTTGTTTATAGACAGTTGTACACCTTGGTGGGGTACATGTGATATTATGATACATGCATACAATGTGTAATAATCAAATCGAAGTAATTGGGATATGCATTACCTCAAGTATCATTCAGATTTGATATTTAAAGCAACATAAATCCCTACCTATTATTAAAATGCATCTCAGTAAAAATCTTGGCCTTTAAGCAATCGAATTTGCAAAGCTTCCTTGCCTGAGTGCACATGTTCCGTGGGTTTAAACACTGGCTGTCAGTGGTTTCCCAATGTACGTAATCAGTCGGCCTTCACGCGGCCCCTTCTAGGCCTAGAGTATTATGCACAGAGCATTATGTCAGTGTTTCCAAGGTTCCATACGGGATCAGTGGGAAAAGTACCTAGTTAATACAAAATGATCTGGCTGGGTGCAGTGGCTCGCACCTGTAATCCCAGCACTTTGGAAGGCCTCAGATCACCTGAGGTCAGGAGTTCAAGACCAGCCTGGTCAACATGGTGAAACCCTGTCTCTACTAAAAATACAAAAATCAGCTGGGCATGTTGGCACATGCCTGTAGTTCCAGCTACTCAGGAAGCTGAGGCAGGAGAGTTGCTTGAACCTGGGAGGCCGAGGTTGCAGTGAACCGAGATTGTACCACCGCACTCCAGCCTGGGTAACAGAGTGAGACTCTGTCTCAAAAAAAAAAAAAAAAAAAAATCTGCCCTAAGCATGTAGGAATTGGTGGTGTCTTGGTTTTCTAGGGTTGCTGTTACAAAGTACCCAAAACTGGGTATATGAAGCAACAGAAATGTGTCACAGTTCTGGGGTCTAGAAGTCTGAAATCAAGGTGCATGCATCATGGTTCTTTCTCAGGCCTGCGAGGCTCTGTTGCATGCCTTTATCCTGGCTTCTGGTGGTTTTCTGGTCATCTCTGATGTGCCTCGGCTTTTCAGTGCATTACTATGGTTCCTCCCTCCACCTTCATTGGTGTTCTACCTGTGTCTCTTCATGAGATCTTCCCTCTGCACGTCTGCCTCTGTGTCCACACTTGCCCTTTCATAAGGACACCAGCCATGTTGGATCAGGGACCATCCTAATGGCCTTGTTTAACTCTATTAGGCTTTATTGGGCATTGTAAAGACCTTATTTCCAAATGCCACATTCCGAGGTACTTGTGAGTTAGGGCTTAAGCATGCCTTTTTGAAGGGGATGCAATTCAGCCTGTACAGGGACATCTGCTAGTTTTGTGTAGAGAGAATACAGATTGGAAAAGCATAAAAAGGCATGCCTTTTATGTGGAGTAACAACATTTTGTGTGGATTCTGCCTGGATTTTGTCAGGACTGAAGGGGGTTTCCTGGAATGTAAGACTTTCAGTGCTAGGACCACAAAAAGCCCAGGCAAACCGCAATGAGCTGGTCACCCTAGGGTTTCATGGTGAATGACGACTTTGGTGAGGTAAGCAGGTTATATGGCAAGGACTTTAGATATGAAGACCATGGACGTTATCTGGTGGCGAGTAGGCACTGCAAGGTATACAAGATGACAGGAATGACAAGTATATAGGCATAAAATGTGGAAGTTCTGGTAATTAGCTTATGTATCACATAGCTCAGCTTCCTTAATGTCTGAATAAGGCACCAGGGCATAGGAAAAGGAGGCTTTGCCTTCAAAAGATAAACAGCTGGGAGGTGGAGAATCCTTGTAGGATCTCAGCTTTCTGATTCCTCATCAAGGCTCTTTTTATTTCACAACCAAATATTCCAGTGTATTCAGTGGAACATTCGTCCCACAGATAACAGCTTGCAATATCTCTCTCTCTCGGGATTTTTACAGCAGCAGTATTTCTCCACGTGTGTCACAGATGTATATGTGTGTGTAGTGGAAAACCTATTTACAATTCCTGATTCTAGTGTCCCAGTGAACATCCCTTGGAGAATGGCTGTTTTCCCCAAGCCACCTCCTTTCATGCATCAGAAGGACTGATTTGCAAAATTGTCCTGAGCTGGATTTGGTTAGAGGGTTGGAATGGTTGATTGCCTTGTGTCCTTGTCTAGTGGCCTCCTTTTGAATAATGACATAGGAATGTTGACTTCGGTGAAGGAATGGCATGGCATATTTTGCTGTCTACATGAAATGCTTCATGTAGCATATTCTAGTTTTCATCATTGAGATACCATGAGAATGAGCAAACTTCTCAGTTGAGGACTCAAAGGAAAGTCAGAGGGGTTTGCTTGAGGACTGGGATTTGGGCCCTAGCCCCTGGCATCAGAGCAACTGAGTTTCATCTTTACCTCAAGACCTTGGAGCAATGTCATGGCCAATGTACTTGATCTATCTTATTTGAACATGGGGGATAATGATAGAGTCTGCCTCACAGGTGTTTTTGTGGACAAAAATGTGTGCATGGATTGTTCTCAGTAAATTTTAGCTATATGGATATTCTTGGACATTATCATGAAGATGGCTATTCCATCATTTGTCTGAGGGGACACTATGGCAGGTGAGTGGTAGGTCAAGGATTGAAGCCTGCATCTGGCTCACTGCAGAGCTTATGGATTCTTGAACATGATTTGCATTTCTGACTCTTCTTTGCTCATCTTAGCCTGCAGAAAAATGGGCCTGTATGAGCCACAAACTACTTCTATTGAGAATTTGTCCATCCGTCTATCCTCACACATATGTACTCATTCATTCATTCACTCATTCAGCTATTTTATCTCTCATCATACATATATCAAATATGTCATTTGTGGCCAGCCCTATGTCAAATGTTGGGGAATTTAAGAAAGAAAAAATAAAAAAGAAAGAAGCAGCAACCTTCCTAATCCCTGCTATTTCTTGCTACATCCTAGGGATTATGCTAGACATTTTATCTACATCATTTCATTCAATTATCCTGGAGAAGCAGATACTATTTTTTCCATTTTACACATGAGCAAACAGCCTCCAACAAAGAGTAAAGAAAAATAACTTACTTGAAGCCATGCAGGGTGCTCTGTGAAGGGTCCAGGATTCTGTTCCAGGTCTGTCTTACTTCCAAGTCTACATTCTTTCTCAGAAGAGATGGAGTTTCCCTTCCAAAACTCACGTTCTGGGTCTCTGTTCCCAAATAGCTCCCAACCTTACTGAACCGTCAAGAAGTGAGGAGGCACAGAGGTACATCCTTTGCTTTTGTTGCTGCTGTTTTACAAGGGGCATTAGCCTAGGTGAACTTGAGAATGACCTCCCACTTGCCCATCTTGGCTGGCCTCATCTGGCTGATGCCAGAGGTGGGCTGGGCATGGCCATTTCTCTCTGCTACAGACAGATCTCTGGGCTTCCCCATCCATGAGTGAGTCTAGGCTACTGGGCACGTGTGGACAAACCTGGGCACTCCCAGCCTGGCCAATTATGCCCCAGCCATGACCTACAAGGAGCAATTAAATGAATTGGAGATGATTCTGAGCTGTGCAAGCACAATTTCGTGATCGCTAACGGTCTCCCAGGAACATCAATTACACTCACTCTTAGTTTTTCTTAAGTCTAAAACTAAGACTGAGAGTGAAAACAAGGTAGATTTTAAGTGCTCACTACCAGAAATTGTTTTCTAATGGAATTGTCCTCAACAAACAGGGTTGCTCTGGGCAGTCATTAGCGTCCTTACCAGAAGAAGATGGGTTAGTATAGCTGAGAGTCTAGGAAAGCTACCCATTTGGTGGGAAGAAAGTGGTTGGGGATTGAGTCACAGGTCTTAAAGCATTGTTGTTTATAAACCATTACTTTCTTTTGTCATGCTGAATTTTATAGAGTAAACTGATGTGTAAAAGAAGAAAAAGAAGAGCTAGTCTGATGGATGTTGCATGAGGGCAGCTTTGAGCCTGCTCCACAGAACGTGAGGACCTCATTGTATATATTTGAACCACTGGGATAATAACAGTAAAAATAGTGATAGTAGAATTAGCCAACATTCACTGAACATTTGTTGTGAGCTTGGTACTCTTCCAGACTTTGTATTTATTACCTCATTTAATTTTTTTTTTTTTTTTTTGAGATAGAGTCTCACTCTGTTGCGAGGCTGGAGTGCAGTGGTGCAATCTCATCTCACTACAACCTCCGCTTCCTGGGTTCAAGCGATTCTTCTGCCTCAGCCTCCTGAGTAGCTGGGACTATAGGCACACACTACCACATCCAGCTAATTTTTGTATTTTTAATAGAGATGGGATTTCACCATGTTGGCCAGGATATCTTATTTAATTTTTTAAAAACCTCATGAAGGCAGGACTATAATTCTACCTCTGACTTGTAGGTAAGGGAACCAAGAGACACAAGCTTGATGTGATTTATTCAAGGTAACACTGCTGGTCTTGGCTGCCTGTTATTAGATCAGATTGAGGAACCTGTAAGGTCATATTGATCCCTATCAGTCTGATTGTCCTAGAACAGGTGTGATTTGCTCAGGCCCTGACTTTCCACCCCCTGAAGATCTGCAAGCACAGTGGATGGTAAGTGACTGAGGATTGCAACTTGTATCATCTTAAAGAATAAAAATAAAAAATCTCAAAGGATTATGAGAAGGCTGTTAATTAGAAAAGCAGCAGGCTGTCTCTGTGTGCAATCCTGACTGGACACTGTTCCTTTTGGCTATTTTCTCCTTGTGATCTTTCTGAATCTTTGGTTTCCATGTACTACGCTCATGCAGAGATGGCTTGTGGGACTTTTAAGCCCCAATGTCACAGGTTGTTATGCTGGGGTGAAGGATGCCAGACTTCTATAAGCATTGCCATCTCTTTTGTTCTTCCACTTTGGGGCTCAGCCAATCACAGGCTCATAGATCATTGAGACCACAGGAAGGGATGATTTGTGTTGTGAAGTGCAAAGCTCCATTTCCAGTCATTCATTTAGAAAGCATCAAGACCCATGACCTAGGTGGATGAGGACATGATGCTACTGAGGCATTCTGACAAGTCCCATCCCCCAGTGAAGAGCCATATCCTCCTGGGGAAGACTGTCCTACTCGGACCTGCCTTCTTCCTCCATTCATTCTTCCTTTTGTTCATGTATTCATTCATTTACCAAACTGTAATTGATAGCTATGTGCCAATTAGGGTGCTATATATTAGGAACGCAGAAGTGAAGAACACAAAACCTTTTTTTCTGGAGCTTCTAAAGCCTCATGATAGAACTAGACACATATTATCATGCAGTGTGATTATCATGGACATTCATGAATACTTGCCACCTGCCAGACCTTCAGTTGAAAATTTCACATGATATATTTTTTATTTTCTTCAACTTTTATTTTAAGTTCCAGGGTACTTGTTCAGGATGTGAAGCTTTGTTTCACAGGTAAATGTGTGCCATGGTGGTTTGCTGCACAGATCAACTCATCACCTAGGTATTAAGCCCAGCATCCATTAGCTGTTCTTCCTGATATTCTCCCCCTGGCCACCCCCCAACCCCCAGCAGGGTCCAGTGTGTGCTGGTCCCCCATGTGTCCGTGTATTCTCATTGCTCAGCTCCCACTTGTAAGTGAGAACATGTGGTGTTTGATTTTCTGTTTCTGTGTTAGCTTGGCTGAGGATAACAGCTCCCAGCTCCATCCATGTCCCTGCAAAGAACATGGTTTCATTCCTTGTTTATGGCTGCATAATATTTCATGGTGTATATGTAACACATTTTCTTTACCCAGTCTGTCATTGATGGGCATTTGGGTTGATTCCATATCTTTGCTATTGTGAATAGTGCTGCATTTGTGAACTACTATTGTGAACATATGTGCACATGTATCTTTATAATAGAATGAGTTATATTCCCTTGGTTGTAGACTCCGTAATGGGATTACTGAGTCAAATGGTATTTCTGGTTCTAGATCTTTGAAGAATGGCCACACTGTCTTCCACAATGTTGAACTGATTCACATTCCCACCAACAGAGTAAAAGTGTTCCTTTGTATCTGCAACCTCACCAGCATCACCATTCTGATGGCCGTGAGATGGTATCTCATTGTGGTTTTGATTTGCATTTCTCTAATGATCAGTGATGTTGCGCTTTCTTTTCATATGTTTGAGGGTCACATGAATGTCTTCTTTGGAGAAGTGTCTGTTCATGTCCTTTGCCCACTTTTTAGTGGGGTTGTTTTTTTTCTTCTTGTAAATTTATTTAACTTTCTTGTAGACTCTGGGTATTAGAGCTTTATCAGATGGATAGATTGCAAAACATGTAACTTAATAATCACAGAAAAACCGGCAAGTCCTATCCACATCCACCTTCTCAGATGGAGAAACTGAGGCAGTAGAGATCATCATACAGGATGATATGGGAGCCTTTCCAAGGCAGAGTCTGATTTTTCTTTGGAGAATTTGGGAAAGGCTGAAAGTCAGGGCCATGAGATGCTCTCCCCTTCTCCCAATTTTGAGATGTCCAATGTTGTAGCCACATGGCTGGGTGGTTTGGGAGTAGTGAGTGGCTTCAGATAGATTTGGGCAGGAGGACAGTGGGTTAATATCACAGAGTCCTCACATACCATGCCAACAGGGCTTGAACAAATGGATTAGCGGGTATCCCATTAACAAAACAAGGGTTTCTGACTTGCGGTCAGCCTCCTGCCTACCCTGTCTGTTTAGAATTATCTGGAGTTACGTAGACTCTGTTACCTTCAAGCTTTACCCCTGGCCCTGATGCTGCTCAGGGCACTCTGCATCTGCAGTGTTCTCTCGCCAACTCCTGCTCATGCCTTTTGTCTCTGCTCAGATGTCACTTATTTCAGGAAACTTTCTGACGGCTGAGCCTGGGTGAGGAGCCTCCCCCATGCTCTCCTTTGTCCCACCACTTATGCTAATCACCTCACTGTGACACAGCAGGGCCTGTGTCTCATCCTTCCGTTCCTTTGTTTCCCAGGCTTGCCATTCAGGCTGGCACAGAGTGGGGCTCAATCAAAGCTTATTGAAAAGGACCTGAGTTGGGCTAAACTATTTTGACCCTCCTCATCCACTTATCCAACCATGAAACAGTACTTATTGTCTACTGCATAGCGGACACAGTGCTGGATGCTGCTTTCTTGGTTATAACCCAAACAGAACAGTCCCTGCTCTCACAGAACATCGGTCCAGCGGGGGAATAAGCATAAAACTCAAACTCCTTTCTCCAAGTGGATCGTTCATTTGAAATATGTGCTATGATGTAACGTGCAGATGGCCACAGATAGCGTGGCAAGAGACTCCTGATTTAGACTGAGGGTTCCGAAGAGCTTCTTGGAGGAAGTCACATTTAACAGGAGACCTGAAGGTGAATGAGGAGACAGCCAAGTGCAGGTAGGAGGAAAGAGGCCAAAGGAAGGGTAGTCATGTGACCCTGAGGCAGAGACAGAGTATTTGAGAAAACAAAGTGAGGCCACCATCACTGCTGGAGGGGCGAGTCAGTGCCAGGTCACACTTGGCTGTGATACTCTATTGGGCATCTTTCATTACACTGCATCAGCCATCTTGCCATTGAGAATTACAGGCAGCCCCAGGGGACTGAACCCCAGAGTGCTTCTTGACATGATGTCTTCTCTCTTCACATTTCTTATCTTGAAAGCAGGTATGATAAGCCAAAGTTAATCATGTTCATTTGAACGCGTTGGCTGTGGACAGTTCTTGCAGCTTCAGTTCAGCCATCATGGCTGTCAACAGAGACCAGAGTTGGGACGGACTTAGCTCCGGAGCCTTTCTGAGTCCCGAGGCCCTTCTAGGATCCACCTGTGGCCTGGAGTTCAAGCTCTGTGCTTGAGAAGCTGAGATCAGAGTGTCTTTGCCTGGGTTTGGCCGTCCTTGGCAGCCATAGCGTATAGCGGTGGCTATGTGTGTATTCCCGCCTACACGTCTCTAGCGCTGGGAAACCCAAGGCTTCATGAGAGCCAGTTTCCCCCTTTGAACAGCTCTGTGGTCAGGAAGCCATGCAACAGTGGGACAGTCAACTTCTACCTTCCAGCCCTTAGTTCTAGATTTTTCTTTGAGCTTCATCGGGACACTCCAAGTCTTTCAAGCTGTAGGTTAAAAAGCCTCAGTTTCTTCAACTGTTCCTCATGGGACACACTTTTAAAGAACAAATAAATAAATAAACAAATAGATGCATATTTTTAAGAATCAGTGTACTTCTATTGCAGCATGGAACTTAAGGAAGAAAATATCACCAATATATCAATATACAGACCTCACTGTACTCAGCCTGAGTTACTACACCTAGCATATAGCTGGGGCCACTGGATTTGCACATGCATGTTTGAGTGCACATCTATTTGAGCATGCATGGCTGTGTACATGTGTTTGTGGGCATGCATGTTTGCGTGCTGCCATGTCTATGGACATGCATAGTTGTGTGTGTATGTGTTTGTGGGCATGGATGCGTGCATGCTTGATTAAACAAATGAGCAAGGAGGCATATCTGAACCCTGTTATATAGCACTGAAGCCTCTGGATATTGGAGAGGGCCAGTGGCATTTTTCTTTTCCCTCCTTCCTTCCCTCCCTTCTTTCTTTCCTTCCTTCCTTCCTTTCTTCCCTCCTTCCTTTTTTTTTTTTTTTGTTTTGAGACAGAGTTTCGCTCTGTCACCCAGGCTGGAGTGCAGTGATGCAAACTTGGCTCACTACAACCTCTGCCTTCCAGGTTCAAGTGATTCTCCTTCCAAGTAGCTGGGACCACAGGTGTGTGCCACCATGCCCTGCTAATTTTTGTGTTTTTGGTAGAGACGGGGTTTCACCGTATTGGCCAGGCTGGGGCATTTTTCTTCTTCATGTCCCTTCTCTTAAGTGAAACTTGACCTATCTACCTCCTGGTGACAAATGTGAAGTTTCTACTGAGTATTATAATCTCCTGTTCAGTGGTCAACTCAGGTATTCTTCTCTCTCCCAGGGGTCTACATGGATATGATCTAAGAGCCATTTGAGTGCCAAAGGCTCTTTAAAGTCACCTGAAGGGCTCTTGGTCACAAGCGCAGCTTAAAGCACCTTCCTCTTCCTCTGGTCTGAAAGGAGGCTGTGTCTTCTGCCTTTGCAGCTGCTTTTGCTGATTTTGAGGCCAAGGCAGCAATAAAACTTCCTGCTGCTGGGGAGATGAACAGGTTCTGGGATGAGTCCTTAATTGCTCTGTGTCATCAGAAGGGTCATTCCACCTCTCTGGTTCATTTTCTCTATCTGTCACTCATGCCCAGATTATTCCCTTGAGAGTACCTTAGAATTGAATCATGGTTCTGTTTCACTCTAGCTGAAGGGTTGGTTTAATTTCTTTGAGCTCAGTCTACCTGTATTTCCTTTTATTATAAGAAGACCTATTTCATGGTGTTTTGTGGGGATAAAATAGGTGAAACGATGTGAAGGTCTTAGCAGAGTGCTTGAGACCTAGTAGACATTTCTAGCAGTAATTAATGACAGTGTTAAATGATTAGCAGAGTGCCTTGTGCATCTGCTGGCTTAAGAACACCAAAACTTGGTCCACGTCTTAAGTGACTTTTATTTCCTGCACCTCAAACAGCATATAGAGTAGTGTGTAGTATACATTTGTTAAAGGCTTATTAGCTAACTTCTGCGGAGGTGAGGAGGTTGAACAAGCATTCCTTTTCTTTCTTGGGGAGCTCAGTGTTCTGCCAGCTGAGAGGGTCCCCATGTGGTGGACTAAGACATTTGTGTTTATGCTTTTGAGAAAGAAAGGCGGACAGGCATCTGATTATGTGTGAGGCAATGGATTGAAGTTGGGAAAGGCTTGCAGGAGAGAGATGCTTCCAGGGGATTCTCGCAGTAGCTCAAGTCTTCATTCACCCGTTCCCTTTACCTAACACCTTTTATTTATTTATTTTTTAAATCTTGGTAAAATATGCATAATATAAAATAAATCATTTTTACCAATTAAAATGTACAATTCTTTGGCCTTAAGTACATTCATATTGTTGTGGAACCATCACCACAATCCATCTCCAGATATTTGAAAGCTTCCCCAAGGAAAACTCGGTACCCACTAAACACTAACTACTATAAATAACCCGGTTTCTGCCTTTCTCCACCCCTTGCAACCACCATTCAACCTTCTGTCCCTAAGAATTTCAGTGTGCAAAGAACCTCGTAGGAGAGGAATAATACAGTATTTGGTCATCCTTTTGCGACTGGCTTATTTCCCTCAGCAATAAGGTCCTCAGAGTTCATTTATGTTGTAGCTGTGTCAGTTTTCCTTCATTTTAAGGCTGAATACTGTTCCATAGTATGGGCCTGCCACAGATTGCCCATTCCTCTGTTGAAGGACACCTGTGCTGCTTTTACCTTTCGGCTATTGCGAACAGTGCTACGGTGAACATCACTATTCAAAATCTGTGTGAGCCTCTTACTCCACTTCTTTTGGATTAATACCCAGTACTAAACAATTCTTGAGTACTTGGTTTCAGTTTCTCTCCTAGGTGCTGGGAGTGGGGAGTACTAGACTGTGAGGCAGTGTTCCTATACTAGGAAGGTGCTCAGTCTTGCGGAATGGACAAAACCACATTCATGTAACACAGGAGGTAGGGCTGGATTTGGAGAACATGTCAAGTTCTCCAAATGAGAGTCACAGGAGAGTCCCAAGAGAAGGGCCATTGAAAGGCAAGCCCAGAAAGGGAACCTTGAACCAACGCTTCAGGGATGAGTGGATGCACGAGGCACAGAGAGAGTTGAGGTGCAGGGAGCCTCGGGGGCACGGGTCTGGCTCATCCAAGGTTGTGGGAAGCCTGCAGGAGGGAGGAGGGGATGGATGTGGGAGAGCTGGACCACCAGGAGCCCTGTGTGCCAGGCTGATGAGCTGGGATGCTGGCCAGCAGGAGGGTTCTAAGAGCAGGTCAGCACTATGGCTAATACTCAATGCCGAGGTGAGAAATGATAAGCAGACATGCCTGCTGGAACTTGGCCCTCCTGAGTTTACTCCTCACTGTGTGGCTAGGACTTATCATCCTCTTTCCCTCTATGTCAGCATCCTGGTGGTAAATGATAATATGGATGACAGCACCCACCTGAGGATGCGCGTGGATGCACGTAACGTGGATGCACGTAGCGTGGATACTAATCATATTCACGTGAACAGGGAGTCATGAGGATTTAGTGAAACACTTTACATAAAATGCTTTGCACAGGGCTGGTGCATAGGCGAGTGCTCCCTGAGTGCTTCCTGTTATGTTTCTGCCTTTCTGTTTGTATGGTTTGTACTGTTCTTGTATGGTTTGTAATGTTTTGGTATGGTATTATTTTAAAAGGCTTTCTCTAGCAGTGGCAGTGTGGAGTGTGAAGTCTGATGGGGCTTTCAGAAATTCAGAGTGCAGAGATGTTTTGGATGTGAGTGCTGGACCTCACTGTAGTTATTCCAGACTTTTCTGTGACCTGTGCTCCACGGGCAGCTGAGTCGCATGCTTTGGGAAGGGCTGCAGTCCTCCCAGATAAGGAAAAGGGAGTTCTTGCAGCTTCCACCCATCTCGGGATGATGAATCAGGTGTGGCATCCAGGGATCACAAGTTACCCATGAGGAAATCAGATGGAGGGGCTGCGCCTACTGCAGGCGGGAGGATGGTGGTGAGGACAAAGCACAGCCCTCTCTCTTCCCCTCCCCCATCAGTGCTTCCTCACCATCCTGATGAACAGGAGATGACCGGCCCTGCTGTCCAGAATTCGGCCCTGCAGAAGGCACTCAGGTGGCCTACCAGAAGGGGCTGGGTCAAGGCTGTGAGCAGGGGAGGCTTTCCTGTATCATGAAGCAAGTAGGAATTGTGTTTATATTATTCTAGTGCCTTAACTCTGTGATGCTGCAGCTCTCAGCTGATGGAATGCTCTAATTCTAATCACTGTGTAAAAGTAATCTGTGTCACAGTTTTGCCAAAGGCCACTGCTGTTTTCCAGCCTCCCCAATCCATTCTGCTTTTTTCTGATGTCATGAAAGCATGGTAGAAATGTTAGGTGTCACTTTTTCTGACTCTGAGAGGTCCCTGGAATTCTGCCCAGCTTCAGGGTAGAAGAGAGGAGAATGGGTGATGTGTGTTATGTGTGTGTGGGGGGGGTGGGAGGGAAAACAGTTTACATTCGAGATTAATATATATATTATATACCTATGAATATATATCTGTATATTTAGTTCTTTAAAGATGATGCAATTGGCTTATCAAATCTGAGTAAATGCCACCTAACCAACAAACATTTGTATGATTATTTAGGGTTTTAAAATTATCTATGATATATTGCACAACTCTTTTAATTTACACCAAGAAAGTAAGAAGATGATGAGGGTGCTGGGCAAGAAGAATGAAGAATCGTTTAAGTACTGAGTGCAGTGGGTTCTTCCTCCCACCTCTATGGGACTTTGCAAATCCACCGAGTTCTCCGACAGGCATAGGGTTCCCAAGACCAGACTCCTTTTCAGAATCTTGCCCTATAGGTTAGGTCTATGGCACTTCCTGAGATCTGTGTTACATTTGAGACATCTGTCCTGTTGAATAAAAATTGCAGTATGCTCATTTAAACAAGTTAGAAAATGCAGAATAAGAAAAATTGTATTCCTCACAATCATTACTAAAGTTTAAAAAAAATGTAGACTTTTCTTCTAAATGTATGAGGATTATAAATGCATTGTGTGAGCATTTAAACAAAAATGAGATGCTACTGGACACACTGAATTATTTTTCTGATTGCTTATTAACCATTCAGTAGTACTGTTGTAAAGACACATGCACATGTATGTTCATTGCAGCACTGTTCACAATAGTAAAGACATGGAATCAACCTAGATGCTTATCAATTATAGACTAGATAAAGAAAATGTGGTATAAATATACCATGGAATACTATACAGTCATAAAAAAGGAACAAGATCATGTCCTTTGCAGGGACATGAGTGGAGTTGGGGGCCATTATTCATACCAAACTAATGCAGGAACAGAAAGCCAAATACTACATGTTCTCACTTATAAGTAGGAGCTAGGTGATGAGGATATGTGGACACATAGAATGGAACAAGACACACTGGGGCCTATGGGAAGGTGGAGGTTGGGAATGGGGAGAAGATCAGGAAAAATAACTAATGGATACTTGGCTTAACCATGGTGATGAAATAATCTGTATGACAGGCCCCCATGACACAAATTTTCCTAGGTAGCAAAGCTGCACATGTACCCCTGAACTTAAAAGTTTTAAAAAGCAAACAAACAAAAGCAACTGAGTAAATGGATATTTGCTAAGGGCATCTACAGCCATTTGCCGTAGGCCAAAGTCTGAGTGATGTAGGAATGTAGGAGTATTGCCAGAGCAAGCATTTCTACCCCACCCTACCGTGGTGGCTCAGTGAGACAGAGGTGGGGCCAGGTGCAGTGGCTCATGCTTGTAATCCCAGCAGTTTGGGAGGCCGAGGTGGGTGGATCCCCTGAGGTCAGGAGTTTGAGACCAGGCTGGCAAACATGGTGAAACCCTGTCTCTAATAAAAATACAAAAATTAGCTGGGTGTGGTGGCATGTGAGTGTAATCTCAGCTGTTTGGGAGGCTGAGGCAGAATTGCTTGAATCTGGGAGATGGAGATTGCAGTGCGCCAAGATTGTGTCACTGTACTCCAGACTGGGAGACAGAGCGGGTCTCCACCCCACCCCCAAAAAAGAGAGATGGAGGTCAGTGGTTGGATTCTGGCCACTAAAATGGGCGCAGGACTGGGTCATGCACTCATTCTCAAATACGTAGGCTAGAGCAATCTGTAGATATCAGCCAAGCAAAAGTTCTCATAGCAAGGAGCTCACAGTCTGAATAGGATCTTGGGTTAAACAGATATTAATTGTTAACTAATATCTTATAAATCCTTTCACAATTCATGTCTTGAGGGACTGTTGGGTATTAGGCACTGTGCTGGGATTTTGGACAGAAAGAAGGAGCCTGAAATGACTCTTGCTGTCCAAGTGCTCAGTTTAGCTAAGGAAATTCTAGCTGGAAAGCAAGCAATGGTGATGTGGTATCATCTTCGGAAAGCAGTGGGGATCCCCAGGCCCTTCATCAGCAGAGGATGGGCAATGCCTACTCTGTTGGACATCAAAGAAGGCTTCCCGTGAGGTCAGGGAGGGAGGCTTTTTAGGGGAGTAGCATGGGCACAGCTGTGGAAATGTGGAAGAGCATGATACATTTGCACACCAGCAACCCGGCATCCCTGGAGCACAGGCAGACGCCCAGGGAGCAGGAAGCAGGTGAACAACATGGTATCAGAAGAGAGGATGAAAGACCCAACCTCAGAGACAGAACCTGGTCAAAGGTGGGTGCCACTGCATAGAGCAAACAGCGTCCAAGGTTTAATTGTCCTAGAGCAAGTGTTGGAGGACTCTGTGGAGATTATCTTCATTCTGTGAACTGGTTTTGAGGCTGATCCCTACATAGCACAGAAGGTCTCTGGCTGGATGTTCCTTTATCTCTTCATAAGCCACTGAGCTCAAATCTCTTTTGATTTAATAACATTCTAAATGTTTTTTCCCAAATATTTTAAGGTTGGTTGGAGCACTGTTAATCTAAAATTGTGTGTGTGTGTGTGTGTGTGTGTGTGTGTGTGTGTGTGTGTGTTGTGTTTGCTTTTCAAATCCCAGCTGTAGAGTCCTCTGTTAGGACTGTTAAGGGATGACAGCCCCCTGGTCTACACTCTCTCAGCACAAAGCATCCAACCCTGTTTTACTTGAGGTCATCTGCCTTCTACCATCTCCCTGTAGAAGCACCACACAGATTTCTAGAAGGCCCTGCCAGCTGTTTTATTTGGATGTAACTCAACAGCTTTCATTTCTTCCCTGGTGTATTAGGACTCAAGTCAAAATGGTTTGGAGTGGTGTAAGCTCCTAAATCCTGCCTGGGTTTACTGCAGTCCGTGTTCACTCTTACCTTCTCTTTATCCCCCAAATGCAGCACATGTACCTGCTCTTCACCAGGGTTTCTCCTCACTTGTCACAATCGGAAGCCTCATCATCTATCCTTTGGCCTGGATGCAGGGGAGATGAAGGGGTAGTGAAGAAGAGTGTCATCTTTTCAACCAGGTCTGGGTCCAAATCCCAGGTCTACTAAATCCACCCATGACTTTGTTTTACCTTGAGTTTTAGGTTCATCTTCTGAAAATTGGGATATGGCACCTTAACTGTATGACTGGGAGGGCTGAATGATACAATTTATATGCAATGCCCATTAAGGTAATTGTAGCATTGCAGCAAATGAAAATATTTTTTCCTCCCAAAGAGAAAGACCTCAGTGAGCTCCTAAGAGTAGCAATGTCTTTCTAAAACTGGAAGCAGAGGTAATCATGGTCCATAGAAATTGACTCATGAAGAAGCAGGTGCCCACATAGCCCTACCCAGGTCCTGTTACAACACAAGCATGCCCTTTCTTTGAAGACCAAAGGAACCATTCTTGGACTAAAGATGAAGTATTCTCTGGGCTCCAGGGGATGGACTATCCTAACCCTTAGACTCAGAGTCAGATGATGCAGGTGTAAACACAAGCTTTGTCACTGCTCCCATTAAGTATCATTAATGAAAGAGCAATCTCTTAGTCGCTCCTGTCCTGTTAACTTTTGTTTTGCAAATAAGCATGAAATTGTGACCTGCAACCTTACTTGACAATTGCGTACTTGTTCAGAGCACTTCAAACGGATCCTCGGGCAGCTTGGAACAGGACTGCAGCACTGGGTTTTATAACATAAGTAGTTCGGTCCTTGCATTTTGGGAATTTACTCAGTCCTGGAGACATGAAGTGACTTGCCGAAGGTCACTTGTGGGTTGGTGTTAGGAATGGTTCTAGGACCTTTTGACCACATCACCTGGAGGCACTTCTTCCCCGGAGGAGCAGCCCAGCATGGACACAACAGAGAGGTGTCACATGCTGAGGCCCATCTAAGAGTTCTCACAGAGTCCTTTTCCAAATCCTTAATAAATGCATTTGGATTTTTTTTTTACCTCAACTTTATTTAGCCTGCTGTAAAAGAAGTAGAAATAAACTAACTGAACAACCAAAATGCAGGCTTTGGGGATGCTGCCGCTCACCCCAGAGAAAAGACTTGATTTCAGTCCTCCGCGAATTAGTCATCAGGTGAGGTTGCTAAGAGTTGACTGTGTTGTGCTTATCTTTGGAAGACCATTCTGTAGCGTAGGGTTTTGTGGCTCAAGGCGTCTGCAAGACCTCGGTTTTAAATCCAGCCTCACCACTCTTACTGTATGGGCTTGGAGAAGTCAGTCAACTTCTCTATACCTCTTTCCTCATCTATAATCTGGGATATAATGCCTACTTTTAGACCTGCTTTTAAAAAGGAATTAATCTATTTTCTGTCATCCTAAAAATAGAAGAGCCATTATAATCCTTGAAACCTTGTGTCATAAAAGAAACTATTTGGAGTTTACACATTATTGATAAAAATGCCGCAAAGACCTTTGATTAGCACCTTGTATGCATGAGTCAGATGATGAAATACACACCCAAATCTATTTCTTTTCCAAATAACGTGTCCGTGTTTTAAGCCATTCATTAGTCAGCGTCATGTTTTGGGAACTTTGTATTAAATTGGAAGACGTTTCCCAGCACCTACCATGTGTGGCAGGCCAGGGAGACAGGAATAAAAATGGTGCATTTATATGAGAATGGCTGAGAGCTTATCCTGGAGATCACTGATTGCCTGAAATGTGGAAGCTTCCAAAACATAGGCCTGCTCAGAAAAAGCATGGAGGGGAGGTAATGACAGAACATGGATGTAAGAGTGGACGGAGCTGCCCTGGATTTTGCTCAGCTAATTATCAGTATCACTGAGTTGGGAAAAGCCACTTAACCTCTGTGAGTTGACTTCCTTCATTAATAACCTGAGGATGAGGGTGCTCAGGGAGTTCACTGAAGTCTAGACGTAAGGTGTCCTCCTGACTGGGTGGCAGCACAGGGCAGTGATTTTGTGCTTGGTAGCTAGCAGTTGTACTATTTTTATTTTTAAAGGGTAGTGCCTTTGAGTAAGAAAAGTTTCAGCAAGATTGTTATCATGAGGTGAGTGTTCTCTGCGAGCCCGCCTTGTGCCTGTGGATTCAGACATGTCTGGACTTTTCTAGGTTCTGCTCTTGCAGAACTTGGGTGTTTGCTTCTCCCGGTACTCAAAGATGAAGAAAGCCCAGGAAAGTGGTGGGTTTCTGTCCACCAGAAACTGACATTACCCTGTACCACATAAAGCAGAAGCCACAACTTTGAACTCATGACACCTTCAATACAGGTTAAGGGAGACAAGTAAGAAAAGGCAACTGAAGGCTAGGCATGGTGGCTCATGCCTATAATCCCAGCATTTTGGAAAGCTGAGGCAGACAAATCATGAGGTCAGGAGTTCGAGACCAGCCTGACCAACATGGTGAAACCCTGTCTCTACTAAAAATGCAATAATTAGCTGGGTGTGGTGGCACGTGCCTGTAATCCCAGCTACTCAGGAGGCTGAGGCAGGAGAATAGCTTAAACCCAGGAGGTGGAGGTTGCAGTGAGTCCAGATTGGGCCACTGCATTCCAACCTGTATGACAGAGTGAGATTCCATCTTAAAAAAAAAAAAAGAAAAAAAATAGAAATGAAAAGGCAACTGATAGTAAAAATAAGCAGCTGGTGATTTACTGCAAAAATAAGAGCAGCACCTGGGCTGCTCTTAATCAGAGAAAGGTATGAGTGAGGAGTGAGCTGGGGTGGAAAGAGGATACTGGAGAGACTGGGCAAAAACAAGCCCATCAGACAGCTGGCCACTAAGCTACAGGTTGAGAGCATGTCCCCAGATGCAAGCCAGCATTCTTATGCTCTGTTCAACATAGCTTTATCAAGCAGTCTCTGCATTCCTAAACACTGGGACTCTTTCCCTTTCTTCCTTCTGTTCAATTCACTTAATATTTATGTAGTGACATCTATCAAACTTCCCTACCCAGATCTTTTTACGTGGAACCCAGGGCTTTTTCTGGAGTGAAAATAATGATCAAATTAATATTAACAACTATGACCAAAGTTGCAGTAGCTTTACCAGGCGTGGGGCTGAGTTCTCCCACCTACTGCCTCATGAACCCTTACAATGAAGCTGTGAGGTGAGTTTGCAGTTTCCCCATGTCTGTCTAACTCCAGAATCCTCATTCCACCTGCTCCTCACTTCAGCCAGTGAGGAGTTCTGCAAAGACAATTTGCCTCCTGTATGATCTTTTGGTTAAAACACACTCCCCCGTTGTAATTACAGAGTACATCTCTTAGTCAAATGGAGCCAAGGGAATTTTTTGTTGTTGTTCTGTCTGAACAGTTTTGCAGAAATAAAGATTTGATTGATGAGGAAATGGAAATTCTTACACACATAATGAAATCCCTGGAAATCTCCAGAATGACTTCAGACACCTGGGAGTTTTCATATCAAAAAGCAATTAAGAGACACAGGGAGCCAAAGGAGGGAATCATGACTCAGGGTTGTGACGGTTTCTTCCCAAAAGAGATACTTGCTGGTGAGAAGGAGCTGGAAATTGGTCAGAGAGAGTTTCTCCGATAAAACAACTGGTGAGTGTGTTTTTTCCTCTGTCATTTCTCTCTGTGTCTCTCTGTCTATCTTTCCATCTGCTCATCCATCCATCTATATCTCTCTATTTATGACTCTACCTAACATCTACTTATCTTTGTTCATCACCGTCTCCTTCTCAATCAATCATCTATGTAGCTGTTTGTTTATGGAGTTTTCAGTGGCCTACTTTACCTGTCACTGTGGCCCAAGCATAAACTATTATTTGCACTATATTATTTTTAGGTGTTTTGTTTGTTTCTAAAGGAAATAGAGAAGTACATGACATCATCCAAAAGGGTATGTGAGACATCATGCATTTCCTGAGTACATGCAGTACATACATTGCACCTCTCATCAAATAGTCTTATAACTATGGAAGACTTTCTCTGGGCTGTGCCAAACTTTTGTATGTCTCCCTCACTCAACCTTATGAATTGGGTCTTTGTTCATCTGCATGTTACAAAGGAGGCAATAGTAGCTCACAGAGGTTCAGTAACTTTCCTAAGCTGAGAGGTGATGGTTCAAACCTAGCTCTGTTTTATTTCACAGTTGATTTCCTTAACCACTACACTTGTATCCTTTGATGGAAGGCAGCTTGGGCCATCTATTTTTGTGGTAACACTAATCAGAGTAAATGGTTGGGAGGGAAATATCTATGTGCAGATCCTCATTACCCATCCTGTACTCTGGCCTAGGCCAACTCCCCAGGTCCCTACAATGCTCTCTAGGACCTGCCCCTTTGCATTTCCCCAAGCTGTTCTTCCACCTTTGCCATTTATGCCTAGTGTTCCATTATTGGAACGCTAAGCATGTGGAAGTTATTTATATCCTACTGTTCAAGGTCATCACCAAGGTCCAATTGCAAAAATTCAAAAAAATTGCAACCTTAGGCATAAAATGTGTTAGATGCCATCCCATCTTCCCCAGCCTGGTCAAGACCTACCTGTTCTTTAGGGGGCAAGCCAAAATGACATATAAGCTTCATCAACATTAATAGAGTTGTAAAATGGGTCCAACCCTGAATAAGTCAGGTGAATTCATGTATGGAGATATGCAACATGCACAAGGGATTTTATAGGTCATCTCTACCTACCAGCATCTCAGTCATCTCTGGTTCATGGCCTACGTTCTAAAACTGAAGAAACATGCTGGGGTTCTCCAGAGAATATAGAAACACTGAATGCAGTTTTAGGCCTGTTCCCTAAGACCAGAATGATAAGGCCCTGAGGAAAGTTAGTGATATCAAAGATATCAATTTTTGCCCCAACCACTCTGCTCTATTTAGTGGCTTTGTACTCTTGGTTCACACCCCAATTTCTTGCAATGTGAAGTCTCCCTCATATGTTCTACCACCTTGTAGGGACTTTAGTTCTAAATTTACTTCCTCCTTAAATCAACTCCTGCCTTCTACTAAAGGCAATCTGTTCCCACTCTGAGTAAACCTCACCCTTTTTCTTATCCCCTTGGAAGTTCTGAGGGGTTTCCTATGATTACGATTATTATTTGTGAAACTGGTTTTCTTCTCAGTTAGACTATAAGCTTCTCCAAGGCAGGGACTATTCCATCATTCATTCTTGTGTTCTCAGGCACTGTTTTGATGCCTTGTCCTCAGCAATGCTCAGTTTACAGTAGAGCATAGCTGAGCAGCAAGAATGTGAATGATGTGGACACAAAGCTTGCAATGGCTTTTTCCATCACGATTACTGTCATGACTTGTTAATGTCTGTGCTCTTCATGCTAGAGTGGGTCATTCCTGTACCCCAGTGACATTTTAGTGGGTAGCCATTATGTACGACTTGACAAATTTTAAGAATATTTTTGTGTCTTTGGAGTTTCATAGCCTTGACCTTCCATCCCAATTCTTCTTATAAGCTACAGTCTATGAACAAGATACTTTTTTTTCTGAACTTCGAGTTCCTCATAGGAAGATTGGAATATTGGAGGAGGAATATTGGAAGAATTTTTTTCTGAAGGTTGTCCAGGTAGAATGTGACAATGAATGTAAATCACCTAGAGTCGTGCCTGACACACAGCTTCCTTTGTTTTTACTTTGATATTCTACTTATTATTGTTGATATTTACAGAGTACCTGAAAGCAACACTAAGGTAACAGACATGCCTACTTGTAGAAGGTCTTTTCTTATTATTTAATATGTACAATTATATGGGCATAATGAATTGGATGATGGGCCAATGTTAGCAGTCCTGAGTTCTAGCATAGGCTTGGCACATCTTTGGAGGACTTCTTCCATATTTCCGTGTCTGCTTTCCATTAGCGACGTGAATATCATAATTATAATAATAATTAAATTACAGTTTTAGAAGGAGTTGGTGCTTACGGTGGCTCTACACACTGTACCAGGCATTGTGTGTGTATTGTCTTCTTTGTTCCCAGTAACAAATTTTAACATGAGAAACCAAATGCTCAGAGAGGTAAAATGAATTGTTCAGGGCCATGCACCCTTAGTAAACTGCAAATCCAGCATTTAAAACCTGGTCTCACTGAGCACCTGGATTCCATTGTGTGTTTTCACTTCATGCCTTTGATCCATCTGCATGAAAGACTTGTGAGTTGTTTTGCTTTGCAACTCTGTTCCCAACTTCTGACTGCTTGGAACTGGTTACGAGTTCTGGTTTTGCCAATCAGAAAAATTCTCTCTGCAGAAACTCCTGCCACAGTGTGATATTGCATGGCAAATTTTCTGGTCTGAGGCTATAAATTACCTGTGACATTTCAAGCTGTGCAAGTCGCTCGAAGGCCTGCTTCAACCAAGCTTGTTTAATCGAGCCACACAAATGAAAAGAAAATCCAATGTTCCCTTGACTCCAAAGGGAAGAGAACTGACACCTGTTGAGCATCCGCCGTATGTCTGGCATCTTGCAATGATGTTTCATATTGGTTCTCTAGAAGGAATTTTCATTTTATCTGCAAATGGTACTTCCCTGGATGACGGACCAGCACCAGCAACTTCTCCGAGCACAGCACTGACACATGGCCATTCACGCAAACTAGAGCCCCATCTGAGTTGACTCATTAGGTAGGAACGACAGGTCCATCAGCCTGTATGAATAAAAGCAGCAAAGGGAGTTGCAGGGATGAGGAATCACTCACTCTTCAGTCTCCCAGCAACTCAGCAATCTCATATGTTTTATATACAGTCATTCCAACTAAGCTACTTGTGTTGCTGATTTAAGCTCCTTAAGGGGCCTCCTTATAGGAGTACAGACATTTGCTGAGGAACATTTTGGGGGTAGATATGCAAAGATAACCATAGCAGTAATAACATCCACCACTCGATGAAGCTCAGTTGATTTTGACTTTTTTTTTTTTTTTTTGGAGACGGAGTCCTGCTCTATCACCAGACTGGAGTGCAGTGGTGTGGTCTTGGCTTACTGCAACCTCCTGGGTTCAAACGATTCCCCTGCCTCAGCCTACTGAGTAGCTGGGACTACAGGCATGCGCCACCATGCCCAGCGTTTTTGTTTTCTTTTGTTTTGTTTTGTTTTGTTTTGTTTAGTTTTGTTTTGTATTTTAAGAGAGATGGGGTTTCACCATGTTGGCCAGGATGGTCTTACTCTGTGATCTGCCCACCTTGGCCTCCTAAAGTGCTGGAGTTACAGGAGTGAGCACCTCTCCTGGCCTGATTTTGATTTCTGTATCAACTCCAAAAGGTAACGAAATCTTCATTTGCAAATGAGAAAACTGAAATTCAGAGTTAGATAGCTTTAAGTTGGCACAAAAAAAGCACCATTATGGCTTTGTTAATGCTGTTCATTTGTTTTGTTTTGTTTTAATATGAATGAGAAAAAGAGGCAATGGGAGAAGTTATAGGCATTCTGTTCAGACTTCCGAAGTTATGTACAAAAAGCATACATTTCATAGAGGTCGTTCTTCCTTGCAGCTTGTAAGAGCTTAATTAGCTAGCTTTATTCAGTGGGGTTTCTCTGAGCAATATAAATATATATTTCTTTCCTGAAAGCTCAACAGTTTGAGTCCCACCCAACAGTGATTTTCTTGAAATTTTTCCAGATCACCCGTTTATTTCCTCTGTTTAGGTTTCAGATTGCCTTTGGTTAAAAGGATGGAGCGGTGGTGGTAATGGAAGGAGGTGGGGCAGTGGTGTGCTGATAGATATGTAAAAACTGGCTCTTCAAAACAAAGGTTTATAATGTTTGTCAATTTACATGCTATAAATACTCCCACCAAGACCAATTTCAAGATAGCAATGTAAACTTAAAGGACCTGAAGGCATGCACAATCAGCATGCAGCAACTATTTTTGGACTTCAGTGGAGACTCAATTTAAACACAATTTGATTGAATAAATGTTTATTAAGTGCCTACAGCTCAGTGTAACTTAAATTTTCTGATTTTTTTTTAATCTAAGGGGGTTAATGATTTCTGGGGAATCCTCTAGCCCTCAGAGGAGACACAGTGTCTAAACTAGGAAAGAAATAAGAACATGGGCTTTGAAATCAGACTGTGTTGTTTGAATCTTGACACTACTACTTATCCTGGGAAAGTTATCTAATTCATTTTTGCCTGATTTTTTTTTTATGTAAACTGATTGAACGGCACTTAATCAAAGAGAATTCATAAGCATTAACTAAGTGGTTTCATGTAAGTTGCTTTTCAGCTTCCCATAGAGAAAACCAGGACTTTCAATTAATTCTTCCCCTGGTTAGGATAGGCTGTATTGTATAGTGGTTATGAGCACACACTCAAAAATCAGATTTCTTGGGCTTGAATCTCAGCTCTCCAATTTACAAATTGCAGAAACTTGGAAAGATAGTTTACCTTCTCTGAATCTTACCTCATTTTTCTGAAAGGACATTCATACTCGTTTCCATCATACGGGGATGCTTTTGATGATTGCATGAGATGATCTATGAGTGGTGAACAAAGTCATTGGAACATTGCCAGGTAGCAAAGTGACAGTTGCTGATTATTCTTTCCATTCTGAGTTCCTGTGGTTTTGGTAATTCAGGGAAATCACTGGTTTGATATTTTTAAACATTTTCTGTGGCAAGAAGAAAGAATTTTGTTTGCACTTTTAAGATTCTGTGGAAATGGCAAATGGCTTTACCCTCTGGCATTACTACCTTTAGTGGTCTGGCTGGAAATATTTACTTTATTTTAAGGAATTCCTCAATTTCTTTTTTTTTTTTTTTTTGAGACGGAGTTTCGCTCTTGTTACCCAGGATGGAGTGCAATGGCACGATCTCGGCTCACCGCAACCTCCGCCTCCTGGGTTCAGGCAATTCTCCTGCCTCAGCCTCCTGAGTAGCTGGGATTACAGGCACGAGCCACCATGCCCAGCTAATTTTTTGTATTTTTAGTAGAGACAGGGTTTCACCATGTTGACCAGGATGGTCTCGATCTCTTGACCTCGTGATCCACTCGCCTCAGCCTCCCAAAGTACTGGGATTACAGGCTTGAGCCACCACGCCCGGTGATTTCCTCAATTTCTTAATAGACATGGAGAATAAATGCTATCTAATCCTCTGTGGATCTCCTACCTGACTCAGGAGTCATGTGACTTCAGAAGTTTGAAAAACCTAACTTCCTTACCTATATATGGGAATGACAATGTACAATCCATAGAATTTGAATGAGAATTAAATGTGATCTCTGGTAGTGTGGATGCCACATAGTGCCAGACATAAAGTATTAAAAAATGGCAGAAAGTGCAACTAGTTTATAGTTGGCTGGGACACAGGGATTTGCAACTTCTGCTTTTGACCACTCACTACCCTCAAGTTTTCTGGACAGATAATGTGCACAGAGAATTAAGAAAAAAGCACTTTCCTGTCATCTGCAGCTTTGGCCTCAAACCCTGCTGAAGAATGCCAGTGAGTTAGGTTCAGCCACATGAAGAGAGCCTTTGTCTTCCATTAAGTAACTTAAATTACGGTATATAAAAAAAATACCTGTTTTACTTCTACACAGAAGTCCAACCTAGATTCTTAGATTTTAATGGCTCTTATGCAAGGCAAAGCAGAGTTTTCCATTTCCAGAGAAAAGGCAGTGAGAGAAATCAGACTGTGTGATCTCTTCTGAATTTCAACCTGTACAAAATATGGCGCCAGAGGGTCCTAGAATCAGATTCTCTCAGTAAGAGTTGTGTTTGGCTTCAAATAATCAAGTGCATAACTCACCCTGGCTTAACCACAAGATGCCACAAGAAACACAGAAGTAGACAGCACAATCATGTCACTAGGGATAGTAAGGATTCAGACTTCTCTTTCTGCTCTTCCATGCTTAGCAAATGGCTTTTTAATACTCATGGCTGGAAAAATACTGTTTTAACATTCATGGTTATACTTTTTGGACATATTCCCAAATTGAAAGAAGAGACTCACAGCCCAAGGGTCATGAAACAGGTTTCTCCTTTAAAAGCTTTCCTGTCTGCTTTCCCTGCAATGTGCATTTCTATTTCATTAGCAAAGAGGGAGCCAGATTTCCCCTAGCTGCAAGGCAGTCAGCAAAGGGTGGATATTTTTAGGTAGGTATAGTAATTCCCCTGAGAAAACCTGGCTTTGGTTTGTAAGGAAAGAGGAGTTTATGGATAGTGAACAGGCAATTCACAGCATGAGCCACATAGAAGCTTCTGGGTCAACAAGGAGAATGCAGGTAGAGAATTGTGGAGGATTGTCACAGTAAACATTGGTGGAATCTGAATGAATTATTACATTGTGATATATCAAAGTATCCAGATGAGTTCTGCTGAAATATTAGAGTAGACTTCCCCTGGAAAAGTATTCCAGTAATTTCCATTGAGACAAATAAAATGCAGCAGAGTGGTTCATAGTCCTGCAGTGGTGGATGCATACTGCCCACCTATGACTATGTACTGTGTAGTGAAACTGCATTCGTTATTTTCATTGTTTGTTGTTGTTTTGTTGTTGTTGTTGTTGTTGTTTCTTATCTTTTGAACAACAAAACCTCTTTTATTGGCAGGACTTTGCCGGCCTCCCTGCTAGGATGGAGTTTCATCTAAGTGTCACAGTATCTTCCACTGTCAGGTGGGGGCCATATATGAGGCTCGGATTCCAAATGGTGCCAGGTGTCCTGCTGGCCAAGAGACTGGGAAGAGCAGTGTGACAGCTCATTAGGTGAGGTCTAGGCAAATGGCAGTTCTTTATAAGGTAGAGCAGGTTATGTTTATCACACCTGGCCATATGAGAAGATATTTCACATCTCTAGTTATTTATAAATCCTCATGCAGTTTCCCCATAGCTGACTATCATTAGATTCTGGGCCATTAGCTTTTGTAAAGGAGAGAAAGCCGCTGATTGCATTATTGCTGATTCTGTCATGGTGCCCCACTGTTAGGGCAAGGAGAGGATTGCCAGTATTTAATCGGGCTTTTCAGAACTCATTGGAAAAACCCTACAGCGTCAAGCAATCTGGAGCTAGCTTTGACTCTAAATTGACTCAGCCTTTTGGGGAACAATAGCACAGAAGAGGGTCTCCTCCCCTAGCCAGACCACAGGAAGCTTAGCTCATGTCCTGAATCCTCTGCCGACTTGCCCTTAAGCAGGCAGCACAGTTGTCAGGTGTGGGGCAGAGGAGCTGTTTGAGTCTCCACTGAAGCTGCTTATAGAAATGCGTACCTGCTTTATGGGAAGTTGTGATCCTGACTACCACATTTACAGAGTCCCTGCCACATGCAATATTTTAACTCATTTAAAAACAAAGCTCCCCTGCACATTCATATTACAGTGTATACTTTAAACACAAGGGAACTGAGCCTCTGCAAGTTTTGCATCCTTGGGCATCTGAATCCACATCTGCCTGCCTCCCGTGTTCCTTCCACTGTTCCCTCCTGAGGCTCATGTAGACAAGAGCAGTTTTGAGAGAGTCGTGCTCACACTTTGCCGTGACCTTTGTGGGCAGTCACGGCATGTGTGGCTCTCTTGTAATACCCTCTTCACAGGGGATTACAGGAGACTTCACATCTCTTCACAGGGACCTCAACCTCTGGATGAACAGAGAGAAAGAGGGGAGTCATTCCATTTTCATGTGACAAGTGAGATGCTAGGTGCCTAAGGTACCTTCATAAAGGCATCTTCATTATCATTTTTATTATACCTGTTATCAAGAAACACTCATTTTAACTCAATACTTGCCAGGTAGTATAAGCACTTTGCCTATTACAAATCATTTAATTCTCCTAATGGCACTGTGAGGGACATTACTATCATTACCATCTCCATTTATACATGAGGACCTTGAGCACAGGGACACTGTGATGGTGATTTACTCAAGGTTACACAGTCAGAAACAGGCAGATTTTCAGAGCTTACCCTCTTAAATCAAAATGCGATATTGCTTCAGAAGACTCAAAGAGACATTTTCCCCAGCTGCGTAAGCACTCCCGTATCATAGCTGACCATTTACATCTTGAGTGCACTGTTTGCTATGATCATATACTATAACCCGCAGGCATCCCTGAAATGTGTCCTCCTGAAAGCATCGTGCCTTCTCCCAGCTTCATCCCAGCTGTGATGCCAGAGGATAGCCTGGGATCGTGGAGGTGGGAGGCTGTGTCTCACACACGTCTTAGGAAGTAGCAACAAAGACATTGTATCTTTAATGAAATATGGGGTTGAGCATCATCCCCTGCCCATGCTTCCCATGGATGGTCCTGTTCCTGCCTCACAATAATTCTGCAAGGCTGGGACAAGTGTGGCTTCCCTCACCCATGAGGAAAGAGAAGCTTAGGGAGGGAAAGTTACTAGCTTTAAGTTTTCCAACCTGACTTTGGGGACCTAAGTGTTCAGACGCCAGAGTATCTGTGTTTGACTTTTGGTGATAATGATTTGTATTTTAGGTTATGTCAGATGTCCCTGGGTCAGAGTGTTTGTTTCATGCTATACTGATATGGAAAATGATTTTGAAAAGATGTCACATATTTCTGTATTCCCATTATGAAATATTACTCCTAGTTCTATAAAAATTGCATGTTGATTATCACTCACAGAACTGTGTATTAGGATTGGATTGTAGAACCCCGTTGTTTGAGGGAATCTTTGTTTTTAAAATTTTCACTTATTCATTCTTTCACCTGGCATTTATTGAATGCCAGCCATATCAGCCTTCTGTTAGTTTCTGGAGATACAGAGATGAATAGGGCACGGCTTCTCTCCTTCGGTGGCTGGTGGTAATGGATATTTCTATAATCAACTGACAACAGATGTTCATTAGGTGCTTTTCTCTCCGGCACAGCCGTGTGACCTCTAAGGAATACAAAAGAAGTAAATAGTAGCATTCTTATTCTCAGGGTTCTTTTGAGAAAACAGAAGGAAATACATGAAACAGGAGATGATATTAGAAAATTAGTGATCAGAGCGAGAATCTGATTGGGATTCTTTGATAAGAGCAATGAGGAAATTGAGGCAAGCTTTTAACATTAAAGCACCTGGCTTTGCCTTCCCTAAAATAAGCTTGGTGCTAGCCAAATGGCCCTGCATTTTAATCCCTAAACTATCTATTGACCAGCTGTGTGACTGTGGGCAAATTACCTAACCTCTCTGAATCATAATTTGTGTATGTTTATCATTAGAATATAGAATCCTGTCTATTGGTTTTGTCATGAGGAGGACATTTGAAAGCTTGCCTGCATTAGTTTGCAATTACTGCTGTCACATATTGCCATAACCTCAGTGGCTTAAAACAACATAATATTATTATCTTAGAATTCTGCAGGTTAGAAGTCTGAAATGTAGGCTTAAGTCTGTATTTTTGCATGGAGGCTCTAGAGGAGTTTCCGTGCAGTACAAGAGTCTGTTTATCTCTTCCAGTTTATAGAGGCTGCCTGCATCCCTTGGCTGGTGAGGTCAAGTCTTTCTTACATTGCACTACTCTGTCTCTGTCTGTCTTTCTGTCTGTCTGTCTGTCTCTCTCTCTCTTTCTCTCTGTCTCTGTCACCTCCTTCTTTCTCTTATAAGGAAAAAACTGTTAGGATTGCATTGAGTATACACATGTAGTTTAGAATAATCTCTAAATTTCAAGGCCAGCTGACTAACAGCCTTCATTTCATCTGTAACCTTAATTCTCTTTTGCCCAGCATATTCACAGGTTCTGAAGATTAGGAGTTATATGTTAGGGGTTGGGAGGTATTATTATGTTTATTACATTATGTAAACTGCATAGTTTAGTGCCAGTCATACAGATGGCAATCAATAATGGGTGACTATTATTACGGTTTCCCAGAAGGAGTCCTGTGCAAATCTAGGCTACCGAAACACATCGGCATACTGTCTGAAGTTTTCCACCTCTTAGCTTCTTTCTCCGTTTTGATGAAACTCATGGCCCATCTTCTTTTACCGTTGGATCATTCTCCAACAATTTAAGCAAACCATTCCCTTCTTTATGATAACTTCTCTGAATGGCCCCAGGTAGAAGGAGATAGCTCTAAAATGGTTAAAAGATACTTGGAGATTTACTTACATTACTTACTGAGTCTGTGAACTTGCACAAATCCCTTTATCTCTAAATGTTAATTTCTCATCTTTAATATAGAAATTATGGCAAGTACATTAAAGACATCCTATAGGGATCAAACAGTATCTTGCACGTCAAATATGAATATGTGGTTTATGGATTTATGACCTGGTAGAAATTTCCCATGACATTAAAGGGAATTACTAAAGCAGTTTAAGCATTCTGTTTAATCAGGACAGAGCCTGAGTGGGTCGACCTAACCAAAAGGTAGACTTTGAACCTACAAATCATCTGAAGTTCAAGATAATTAAGTTCTTGAGGTGAGATTCAGTAGCATCAAGTGCTTTTAAGAAACAGTAAGTCGAGAGCACTTTGAAATAAGCAAGAAAAAGACCTTAAACTATATAACAAAATGTGTCTCCTGTGAGATGTGGTAGGGGAAAGGAAACACCCATCTCTGGAGTTGGAATCCTGGTTACCCTTTCCTAGCTCTGTGGCTTTGGATAACTGGTTAGATCTCTCCAATGGCTCAGTTCCTTCCTTGGTTTACCCTTGAGATAGTGCTTGTTTCACATAGGATTTATAGGGGATCAGCCAAGATTACTCCCTGGAAGTTGCTGGCACAGGTCCTGCCACAGAAATGCTTAATAAATCTTCTGCATAGCTGTAAGGGCTCCAAGTGGAGTAGGATGGGAGAGCGATGCATAGCCCCTGGCAATGACTGACGTATTGTATTAATACGTTCAGAGGAGGCACCATTACAATGTGACGGTTGGTGGTGCTGATGGGATTCGTGTCCCTTTCCTTCTTTATGAAATTACTGAGGTACACAGGTCTTTTATTAAAGAAACATTAAAAATAACATCTTGTATTTGTGTCAACCAGGGTTTGCCAGTTATTGGCGTGTGAAGACTGAGCCTGCAAATGTGTTTGATCTTGTTGACACAGTGCTTTATTGCTAATGTTGTGGCCATGGTTGCCGCTGCTAATTGTTTTTGCTGTTGCTGATGTCGCTGTTGTCATTGCCATTGATTTGTGAACCAATATTTAGCATTTTAAAGATGTTTTATTACAAAATTAAATTTCTGCCTTCCCCTGAAAAACGGAAAGATCTAGCTACATGCAGTTAGCGTTTCTGCAGGCTCCTTAAATAAGCCACTGCTAAGTAGCAGCCGCTCCTGTGGCCAAGGCTGCCACCGCTGCCCTCACACAGAGGCAAGTGTCGTGGTCATTTGTAAATGAGTTTCCACTGGGATTTTCTGACGGTAGTTTGTTGTTTCTGGACCCGTACGCCCACCAAAAGCAGAAAATAACAAGATAGATGAGGTGGAACCCAAGGCTTTCTTACCATTCCATTTGTGTAATTTGCCTGGCCACCGTAAGCATTTGTGTTTTCTCCAGTTTGTATGGAGCCTTATTCCTTCCAATAAATACAGTCACTGTGATTTTCCTGTTGAACAGGACAGGTGCCTTTTATATTTTTCAGTAAAATGTTTTATTTTGAGTTAGCTGTAGAATCACATGCAGTTTTAAGAAGTAGGTACAGAGATATCTCACATAATGTTTATCTGGTTTCCTTAATGGTAGTATCTTGCAATGCTGTGGTACAGTTTCACAGTCAGGATATTGATATGCACAATGAGGATACAAATTATTTTCATCATCACATGGATGTCACATTTCATGTTGCTCTTTGATAGCCACACCCACTTACCTCCCACCCCTGACAGCTAATAATCTGTATTCTATTTTCATAATTTTGCTATTTTAAACATTGCACATAAATGGAAATATACACCTTTTCGAATTAGCTTCTTTTGCTGAGAATAACTGCCTGGAGATCCATCTAGGTTGTTCTATGTGTGAATTGTTCATTCTTATTTATTACGGAGTAGTTTCCACAGTTTGTTCATTTACTGAAGGACATCTGGGTTGTTTCAGTTTTTAGTATTGTAGATAAAGCTGCTCTAAACATTTTGGACAGGTTCTTGCATAAGTAAGTTTTCATTTCTCTAAGAGAAATGCCTAAGAGGGCAATTGTTGGGTTGAGTTGTAGTTTAATTTTTAAAGACACTAGCAAACGTTTTCCAGAAATGGCTGTTTCATTTTACATTTCCACCAGCAATGTGTTGATTGATCTACTTTGTCTGCGTAACTGCTAGTATCTGGTGTTGTCAATGTTTTTTTATTTTAGTCATTCTGATGACTGCATTCTAGTATCTCATTGTGGTTTTAATTAGAATTTTGTCTGATGATGTCAAATATCTTTTTAAAATATTTTATTATATATATTTAAAGTATACAACATGATGTTTTGATAAACAAATATCAAAACATCATGTTGTATACTTAAAATATATACAATACAACCACTACAGGTGAGCAAAGTAGCACATCTACTATCTTTTCAAGTTGCCTTCATTTTTTTTTTTTTTTGAGACAGAGTCTCGCTCTGTCACCAGGCACTGGGCTGGAGTACAGTGGCACGATCTCAGCTCACTGCAACCTCTGCCTCCTGGGTTCAAGCAATTCTCCTGCCTCAGCCTCCTGGGTAGCTGGGACTACCGGCACGTGCCACCACGCCCAGATAATTTTTTTGTATTTTCAGTAGAGACGGGGTTTCACCATGTTGGCCAGGATGGTCTCCATCTCCTGACCTCGTGATCTGCCCGCCTCGGCCTCTCAAAGTGCTGGGATTACAGGCTTGAGCCACCGCGCCCGGCTGCCTTTTTATTTTTTTTTAGTTCAGTTTTCTGTGGTAAGTACATCTAAAATCTGTTCTTTTAGCAAATTTTCAGTATGTAACACGGTATTATTAACTGTAATCCTCCTGCCGTACATTGATCTCTAAACGTATTAATACTATAGAATTGCAAGCCTCTACTCTTCAACCTATGTTTCCCCATTTCTTCTTCCTTCCCCCTCTCCGTTCTTGATAACTTTCATTCTATTCTCTCTTTTTATGTGTTTCACTTCTTTTAAAATGTTCAATATGCAAGTGATATCATGTATTTTCTTTTTCTGTATCTGGCTTATTTCACTTAAGCATAATGTTCTCCAGTTTCATCCACTCATCCATGTTGGTGAAAATGGCAGTATCTTCTTCTTTTAAGGCTGAATAACATTCCACTGTCTGTGTGTGTGTGTGTGTGTGTGTGTGTGTGTATGTGTGTGTTTGTGTGTGTGCTGTGTGTTTGTGTGTATGTGTGTGTGTGTATGTCTGTGTGTGTGTGTGTGTGTGTGTGTGCGTGTGTGTGTGTGTGTGTGTGTGTGTGTGTACATTGATATGTATTCCACAGTTTATCCATTGATTCACTGCTGGGCAGTTAGGTTGTTTCTGTTTCTTGGCTACTGTGACTAATGCCATAGTGAACGTGGAGATGCAGATCTCTCCACGAGGTGCTGACTTTGATTTCCAGTTGCTATACACAAGCAGAGGGGTTTCTGGGTCATATGGTAGTTTTGTTTTTAATTTTTTGAGGAACGTTTATGTTACTTTTCATAAGGGCTGTGCCAATTTACATTCCCACCAAAAACGAATACAAGTGTTTTCTTTTCTCTGTATTTTCATCAACACTTGTTGTTTCTCGTCTTTTTCGTAACTATCCTAGAATGTATGAGGTGATATGTTGTTGTGGTTTTGATTTGTGTTTCCCTGATGATTAGTGACACATTGAGTACTTTTTCACAAACATGTTGGTCATTTGAATGTTTTCTTCAGAAAAATGTATATTCAGATCCTTTTTGGATTATTATTATTGCTATTGAGTTGCATGAGTTTCTTATACATTTTGAACACTAATCCCTTATCAGACATACTGTTTGCAGATATTTTCTTTCATTTGTAAGTGACCATTTTATCTGGTTCATTTTTCTTGTTTATCAAGATTATGTTATAGCTTTTTAATATCTTTTGTGGTTCCATACATATTTTAGCACTGTTTTCTCTAATTGCATTAAAAAAATGCCCTTGGATTTTTTTTTTTTTTCAGGCAAGGGCTGAGTCTGACACCCAGGCTGGAGTGCAGTGATGTGATTTCAGCTCATTGCATCTTCAACCTGCTGCACTCAAGTGATTTTCCCACCTCAGCCCTCCAAGTGGCTGAGACTACAGACTACAGGCATGTGCCACCACACCCAGCTAATGTTTTATTTTATTTTTTTTAATTTTTTTTATTTTTTTTGTAGGAATAGAGTTTTGCTATGTTGGCTAGGCTGATCTCAAATTCCTAGGCTCAAGCAATCCTCCAGCCTCAACCTCCCAAAGTGCCAGGATTACAGGCATGAGCCACTGCACCTGACTTGGCATTTTAACAGGAACTGCACTGATACTCTGAATTGCTTGGCATGTATGAACATTTGAACATCTTTTCATGGGCTTATGTGTCCTCTTGTGTCCCCTCTGGTGAAATTTTTTTTGTGTCTGCCTACTTTTTAATTAGTGTTTTTGTTTTTACTATTGAGTTCCAAGAGTTCTTTACATATCCTAAGTAATAGTCCTTGGTCAGATGGTCAGCTCTCAATATTTACATTAGTATATTCTATAAAGTCACCATGAATACTGAATCATCAAATGGTGAACCACTGTTCCTAGGGGAAATACAGGGTTAGGTTCCTGTGAGCCTCGGGTCACATTTCTGCCAAACTGGGCAATACATAATCTTGTCTTTAGTGTTTCTGTTTAAAAATACCCCACACTTAATATGTACTATTGATTCATTACATTGATCTCAGTCAGCAGCACTATAACTCATAGATGAGTGAAGCTCATTTAACACACATCCTTTCTCCATGAGGCACAACACAGCACTCCAGCCCTTAGGAACACTAGACAGCCCTTCAGCACTATGCCTGAGGTCCATCTCAAACAGTGGAGTCACCAAGAAAAAGCACAGAGTACAAAAATGTGTGGGACTAAATAAATTGCAAAACAGATACTTGTTTGTAGTATTGCTTAACCTCAGTTGGCCACCTGAGTGTCAGAAGATTCAAACTTTTTACAGTGTGTTCATGTCTGTGTATGACCACAAAGGTGCTGTGAGTGTTGCATTTGGAGCTAAAAACAAATTTTATCAAGTGAGCAAATTCCCAAATACAGAATATACAGATACTGAGGATCGACTGTATTTGATTTGCAACTGTTTTCTCCCACATTGTAGCTTGTATTTTAATCCTCCTAACAGTGTCTTTCACAGCACAGAAGTGTATAGATTTAATGAACTAAAATTTATCTGCAGGGTGCAGTGGCTCATGCCTGTAATCCCAGCACTTTGGGAGGCCAAGGTGGGGGGAGGATCACTTGAGACCAGGAGTTTGATGCCAGTCGGGGCAACATGGCAAGACCTCATACCTCAAAACACACACACACACACACACACACACACACACACACACAAAGCAAACAAAATTTGTCATTTTTATTTTATGGATCATGTTTTCTGTACCAAGTCTAAAAACTTTTTGCTTAACTCTCCATTTAGAATATATTTTAGGCCACTGCAGTGGCCCACACCTGTAATCCTAGCTCTTTGGGAAGCCGAGGCAGGTGAATTGCCAGGAGTTCGAGAACAGCCTGGTAAACATGGTGAAACGCTGTCTCTACTAAAAATAAAAAAAAATTAGCCATGCATAGTGGTGGGCACCTGTGATCCCAGCTACTCGGGAGGCTGAGGCAGAAGAATCACTTGAACCCAGGAAGCGGAGGTTGCAATGAGCTGAGATCAAGACACTTCACTCCAGCCTGGGTGACAAAATGAGACTCTGTCTCAAAAATAATTTTTTTAAAATGATTTTTAAAAAGAATAATTTTAAAACTTTTCTGTTTCCTATGTTTTATAGTTTCATATTTTTCATTTAAGTTCACCATCTACTTTGAGTTACTAATAATTTCTTTATAAGATATGAAATTAAATTTGAGGTGTGTTTGTTTGGCAGTGGCTGTTACTTTGCGGATAGACAGTTGCTTCAGGACAGCTTATTTTAAAAGGCGATCTCTCCTCCATTGAGTTGCATTTGCACCTTTGTCAAAAATCGCGTGGGCATATGTGTGCCCTCATTACTGCAGGGTGGTGGGTGGAGGTCCAGGCTACCCACATGGTCTCTACTTCAACCGAGCAGGTGGGGTTCTCTTTACCATCTGTTTCAGATGGAAGCCTGGCTCCCCGCTGAAGTCCTTCTCTTGGTAGGTTGGGTGGGGATGCAGTGTTTTCATGCAGTCTGGGGATGGCGGGTGTCTAGACTTCCCACTTTGCCTTTGCTGGTGTGGGTGGAGGTAGGCCCACAGTGTTTTCTGTTTCTTGGCTGGAGTAGACAGCTGTTGCCTGAAAGTTTTCTGTCTTGCTGTTCTCTTCCTGATCCTTTGGCTGGAAGGAGAAGGCTTTTTTGGTATAATTTTCTTATCTGTGGCTATTAGCTTTTCTGGCTTCTTGGCTTCTCCAGTATCCAGTCTGGGGTATACGAGGCAAAAGGAAATGCAGACGCCTCACCAGCATGTCTCTCCTTGGGTCCTGAGGTCCCTAACCTATTTGCATTCTTATCTACCTTTAAGAATCTTCATTTGCTTGATTTTCTATATACTGTGTTTCTATGTAGAGTTTTTGTTGTGCTTAATGCAAAAAATAGGGGAAAGTATGTCTGTCTACTTCATATTTCTGGAAGCAGAAGCCGTGGCAGATACTTGTAGAAAGTACTCATTTTGTAGATACAGAAACAAGTTCAGAGAAATTATATGAAGTACTTAAAGTCACACAGCTGGAAATGTGTCACTCACACTACAGCTATGAATGCAACTATGAATGCTCTTTTCTCTTTATCCCTGTACATCATTTATACATAAAAACAAGCATGCAACTACCAACAGAACATGCTGTGAGTGTATGTGCAGTGAAAGTACCTCAATAGCGGGTACTCACCCAGCTGTGAGCTCAGTGAGCCGTGAGAGACTGATGTGTTCATGGTCCATTTTCCTTATCTTTCACTTTGGTTTATTCACATTCCATTTCACACTTGGTTTCAAATCAGTAAAGGAAGAGAACAATGATGATGCCAGTAATGTCCTCCAGTGCTTACGGGCAAAAAGTCATTAATTGCAAAGCACAGAACTTCAAAGGATACTTCCGTACTTGGGGCAAAAGAGGGCACATTAGAGAGTTAACTGACAGCATGAGGACGTGCACATTGTCCTGAAATGATGGGATTAGAAAATGGGAGTGCTATCTTAAAATTAAGGAGGCAAAATATACAAGGAAAAGTGTATTTGGTGACACCTCCAAGAGGGCTAACTCAGAGGCTATGTTAATAAAGGAAGTAGTTTTTGTGTTGCAGCCTCATAGAAACTGAATTTATAGATGGATTCTCCACCATGCATAAATAACCTGCTTTCCTATAACAATAACCTTTCTTGAGTACATAAAACCCATACCCCTTAATGAAACTGTCACATGACCCATCTCCTTCTTTTCTCTATTCCTGTCATCTCCAAACTTGTTCAGTCTTATATGATCTCAAGTGAACTCAACTTTCTGTCTTCAACACTGCCCTGTCCCTTCCCTCTCCACCTTTGCTGATAAAATGCATTTCTCACGAGTGCCAGATGATAGTACATGCTGCCAAGAAACTTCCCTGATTTCCTATGGCTTTCAGGAATAAGTCTAGGTATTTTTAGAAGTCAACATTAAGAAGCCTGATCTTCAGCGTCCTGTCCTCTGCTCTTTTCTTAGGTATTACCAGATCCGAGTGACCTTGAAGGTGTCCTCAAGGATCCCCCACAGACTGAGTGCCTCCATCGTCGGGCAGACAGGTGAGCAGAAGAATGGCAATGGGGTACTTGCCCCCAGTAGTGAATCTTCATTTGTCACTGCTTGCCAGGGCACAGCAGAGTGCAAGGCATGCAGAGGCACTCAGCCCATCTTTGGTGAATGTTGAATGAGTGAGTTTTGGAAACGGAGACCAAGAGTTGGAGGTGGCCACATGTGCACATTGTGGAAAGGGAGACCTGAGAAAAATACAGTTTCCCAGGAACAGCTTGAGAAAAATACACTTTCCCAGGAACAGCCAGTATTTGAGACAAACTGGCTGTGGGGGGCTTGGTTAAAGTCAAGTCAGGGAGGATGCCAGTGGGAAATGACGTCCAGCAAGAGGGTAAAACAGGAAGCCTGTTCAAGGGAACCTGGGAATCAACTAGGTACAGAGGAGTGAGTGAGTAGCGGTGTGGTGGCGCGTTCCGTGCACAGTGAGGGGTCCGACAGCAGTGCTTCCAGCTTGAGGAGAAGGATTGCCAAGGACGACTTGGATCTTCATCTTGAGAAGGCTGGAGTACAAAGTGGTAACCGGGGCTCTGAGCAGGTAGTCTATCACAGAGTGTTACGTCAGCAATAGAGAACATATTGTGCCAGAAAGAAAGACAGACATAATATTAACTAGTAGACCTGTTAGGAGTTTGCCTTAATAAATTTGGGAAAACTGTGCAGGCTTGGTAGACCTTAAGAAGAACAAGAGTCAGGGCATCGTGGCTCACACCTGTAATTGCAGCAGTTTGTGAGGCTGAGGTGGGCAGATCACCTGAGGTCAAGAGTTTGAGACCAGACTGGTCAACATGGGGAAACCCCATCTCTACTAAAAATCCAAAAAAAAATAGCTGGGCATGGTGGCAGGTATGTCAGCTACCCAGGAGGCTGAGGCAGGAGAATCACTTGAACCTGGGAGGTGGAGGTTGCAGTGAGAGGAGATAGCACCACTGCACTCCAGCCTGGGTAACGGAACAGGACTCTGTTTCAAAAAAAAAAAAAAAAGAAAGAAAAAGTAAAGAAGAAGGAGAGAAAGACTTAAAGGTGAGCGTAGAAGGTAGGGAGCATTAAAGTAAACAGATAACAAGACAGAGCTGTGCAAAATCTGTTTCACATTAATTATAAATTGCTAGTAGCCAAGAATGTTACAGAAATCCAATCCAGTAACACTAAGAGTTGTGGTCATATCTACCCTTCATAAAATTCATTTGGAATTTGCAATGTGTTATGGTGAGTGAAATCATATGCAACTGAATACCCACAAGTTAGACATGTAGATGTGGTGTTCTGCTTACATTTACCTTGGAAGAAGTCTGGAGGGGGACCTGATTCCTCAGGCCACATGATAGAACGTTAGACCCGTGGTTTCAGAGCAATAGGATAACTCAAGCCTGTGATCTGCAAAAGGAAAGACGCCGATGGCCACCGGCTTCTCCCTTGCCTTTGGGCGGAGGAAAGCATTAAGTAATAGTCAAGCTGCCGTACTTCCAAGATATTCCTTCTCTTTCCCTCCACTCCTCTCTCCTGGGAAGAAATCAGGTATCTGAAAAGTGGGAAAAGGGAGCCACCCATTCTCCTAGACCCAGAGTGATTTAAGAATCCCACAGTTCCCTCCTTTCCTATCATTCTGTGCTTCACCCCTTTCCCACTCCACCTTCCAACAGAAGAAGGTCCATAATGTCCACAGAGAGAGCAGGAGATTTGGCCCCTGACCCCGCATGAGCCAGTGTCCATATGTGTACATTGGATAATAACATTATCTGTGAACCCAGGTATGTTACTAGAGGCTTGAGCTTTAGTTTCCTGAAATATGAGGGAAAAAATGCATTCTTCAGAGATATTTGTCTTAGAAAGTACACTTATAAAAAGGACACATTATATTTTGTAGAGATTATAAATATATATATATGTCAGAACAGGAACTAGCACAAGGTAAGTATCCAGTTAGTCCCACCTGCTGCCTGTGAGTGGTCCTATCATCAGGGGTGTGAAGGACCCGATCGCAGGTCAAGGTGAAGGCCTTGGTGAGAGACCTAGACGTCAAGTGGAATAACACCCCAGCCGACCTGATGAAAGCCATCCCCAGACTGCCGTCAAGGACTCCGCTTCTTCCTTGTGACTGTGACACCAGGAGCTTGGATCCTGTCACCGGCTGAGCCATCTTTTGGAGCTGGCAGGCCCCAGCTGTGAGGGCTGGAGTCCTGCAGGATGCTCAGTGGTTGGCAGAGCCCAGCGAGTAGCTGGGGAAGAGAAGGGCTTGAGATAGTACTGCACAGAGACCAAGAAAAGGAAAATGAAATATGATTTTTGGGGAAAAACCTATTTTCTTTTCTAGTATAGTTTAACAGGAGAATAATTATGATGAAGTTGGTCTGCCTTGAGCTTTACAGTAGCATACTGTTTAGAACAGAATTCTAATGCAGAGGCTAGCAATAATTTACAATGAGATTGTGCCCCAGGTGAGAGACGTATAGAATTCCTATTTCTTCTTCATGGTGAATTTTTCAATGATACTATTTTTGGTTAGAGACCGCTGCATTGTGAAGGACTCCAAAACTTGGGACTTTTAACAATGGCTTATTCTTTTCTAATGTTTTGAGTTAGCCAGCCGAGGCTGGGAAAATTTATGCACTACCTTAAGCTGAGATATCAGCTGAGGATGGAGCAGCTAAGATGCCTTCTTCACTCATCTCTCTGACCCCTTGGTTGGAGTGGCTGCACCAGATAAGAGACAGCTGGGCTTCTGTCTCCAGTTGGGTGGTCAGACTCCTTACATGATAGCTGAGTTCACCAAGAGGGAAAATGAGGATGATTCTGGGCCACCTAAGGGCTAGATGGAGACTGGCATGGGGTGGTTTCTCTGCAGTTCATTGGTCAGGGCAGGTGACAAGGCCAGCCCCAGGGGGACAGAAATAGACTTTTCCCATTCATTGAAAGCACCGTCTGCATGTACAGTGATGAGGAGAAGCTTTGGCAGTCCTATTTATGGCCAACATATCTAAACATATTTTCCGTTATCTCTGTGCCTTTCTGAGGGAAAAAAGAAAACTATATCTTTAGGCAACAAGGTATCAGACACTGGAAGAGAACCAGGAGTGAAAACTCTAATGATGTCTTTGATACTCTGCACTCTAATGGTCTTGTTGGAAAACATGATTTCATTTGGCTTTTTTTTTTTGTTCAGCGTATCTCTAAATGTAAACAGAGAAAGCTTGCCATGTCCAAGGAGGCAGAATTTAGCAGGTGCGAGGGCCAAGCTTGGGCTTTTCAGGTACAGTGTCTGCTTCTGCCGCTTCTAAGCTGCTTGACTTTAGAAAAGTTATTTAACCAATTTGTTTTTCAGGTTCCTCAGCTATAAAATGGGGATGGAAGTTGGTACTTATAGGTTGGCGGTGAAGATTGAATGAGTTGTGCACATTCATGCATGTAAAATGATTTACAAACATTACCTGGTTTAAATAGAAATCATGCAAGTAAAATGATTAGACTGTTGCCTGGCACATGGTGAGCTCACAATAACAATTACTTAGAATAAGCGTTGCTATTATGCATAAGACTAGCCTATTACTTAGCAGCCTCTGACCTATGCTGTTCATCCTGGAGAATGAGAGTCTGCCTTCCAGCTCTAGAGATGTTTAGTCATCTCAGGCAGACAGAAGTGGTCAGATAATACTGTCGAGGTGGAGAGTGTGGTGACCATTGGACCATGCAGGACTGCCTGTGCTAGGAGCCGCTGGCTTGGATGAGAAAGAGCCTCTCAGATTGGACTTGAAGGACAAGCAGAAATTGGTTCCACAGACAAAAGTAGGGAAGGTTGACCCGGGCAGAGGTAATAGAATGACCCGTATGGAGCAAAGGTGGTTTCACAGAATGAGGAGAACTCTTGTGTGGCTGCTGATAAGAACAACGCCAACACGAGAAGAGAGGCAAGCTGTGGTCAGGTTTGGAGGCCATTTACGACACACAGAGGAGATTGATTTTGTTTCAGAGACACAGCCAGATGAAATGAAAGCAATCTGTCAAACCTGGTGCTGTACAAACGTGGTGCTGTGGCATAAATCGGGGACAGGATTCTGCATTTTTATTCTCTTTTTAAATACGTCAATTCTCTAATAGCCTTATTATATGGAAGCATGTTTCAATTATATAGATGATTTAGGTCCGTATTCTCTTGATATGAAATAAATATTGCATTGACTTGTACAAGCAGGATGCATATGATTAGATCCTGGGAGCAAAATATAATAATAATTCCCCATGTGCATAGCCTGCGTACCATTGAATTTTCCTTTCAATTCTTTTTTAAGAGGTGACTTGGGGAAGACTTCCATGGAAAACTGATGGTTTGCTCTTTTCTGAGTTGGCTGTATATCTTGTTACATAGAACATGACAGGCTTTGAGCTCACACCAGTTAGGCATAATCATTTTCTTGGGCATGCTAGAAAGATCCTAGCATTTGAGAAGGGATAGGCACACAAATGGTGACAGCAACAGTAATACCTGAGGCCCCTTCTGTGTAGATGTGGGAGCATTGGGGGTTTGGCCTTAGTGTCAGGTGTGAATATGAAGGATGCGGGTCTTTGTCATTACCAGAAATAGAAAAGTGTAAATTACAGGTGACTGTCTAATGATTCACTGGCGAAGACACCCCTTGACTGTTCAAGAAGAAGAAAGAAAGAAGTCATTTCGACATCTTCATTGCATTCATCTTCAATGAAACAGGAAGATGTTTCATTTCTTAACTTCAATGAAAATTAAGAAAATTCAGGGAAAATTGTGAAGATTCAGTGAAGTTTCTTAGATAAAAGAATCTACTATTAGGGAGGCAGAGACTGCAGCAGAAAAGACTTGGACTCAGATAGTCACATTACATCCCACTCATTCACATCAGACCTACGTGTGCCAAGGAAAGCCTTTCAACCACTGAGCCTTCATTTTTTTTTTTTTTTAAACCACAATGGGGGTAGTCATACCTTTAGCCTATGGTTTCTGAGAGGATTTGAGAGCATGATGGTGAAGCTCCTAGCACAGCGCTTGATACATAATGGCAAAAATAAAATGCAGCTGTTATTATTAATATTACTAGTTAATAAAAAGTCTTACCATGCATTCAAGGGAAGCTTGCAGATGGAGCCAACAGAAGTGTTTCTGAGGCAAAGGTGATCCAGTGGGAATGTTTAAATAGGGTGATTTGACGTGAGTGAGACAGGGCCCTCATAGCATCAGTGAAGGGGTGCTGTATTAGATGGTCTTCCTGCTGCTTAGGAAGACAGACCCAAGTCTGGGCAATTTACATAAGAAACAGGTTTAATTGGACTTACAATTTTGTGTGGCTGGGGAAGCCTCTCAATCACTGGGGAAGGCAAGGAGGAGCAAGTCACGTCTTAAATGGATGGCAGCAGGCAAAGAGAGACAGAGTTTGTATAGGGGAACTCCTTTTTTTTTGAAACCATCAGATCTCGTGAGACTTATTCACTATCATGAGAACAGCATGAGACATACTTGTCTCTGTGATTCAGTTACTTCCCCCTGGGTCCTTCCCACAACATGTAGGAATGGAAGATGAGATTTAGGTGGGAACATAGCAAAACCATGTGAGGTGCCAAGGTTAAACAGGAGGGATGTTGCTGAACCTTCAACATGAAGGCAAGGTGGGAAGATGAACACTGATGGAGGATGGAGAGTGGGATACAAGAATGACTGGGACAATCAGCTCAGGACCAAGACTATGACCAGCAGCATTTGCTAATCCCTGTGGGCACAATGACCTTAAAGAATGATACAGACTGTTGCTGGGCACGATGGCTCACACCTATAATCCTAGCACTTCAGGAGGCTGAGGTGGGTGGATCATCTGAGGTCAGGAGTTCAAGACCAGCTTGGCAAATGGCGAAACCACATCTCTACTAAAAATACAAAAAATTAGCTGGGCATGGTGGTGCATGCCTGTAGTCCCAGTTACTCAGGAGGCTGAGACAGGAGAATCACTTGAATCTTGGAGGTGGAGGTTACATTGAGCTGAGATCACACCACTGCCCTCCAGCCTGGGCAACAGAGTGAGACTCTGTCTCAAAAAAAAAAAAAAAAAAAGATCATGACAGGCTTTTTGTATCATTGCTGCATTCCTGTGTACCCTTACAGACATGAGGTCTAAACAGTCAAGGGAGAGCCAGGTTGTACAGTCTCATCTGATAGTTTCTTTTTCTTTCTTTCTTTTTTGAGATGGAATCTCACTCTGTCACCCAGGCTGGAGTGTAGTGGTGCAATCTCAGTTCACTACAACCTCTGCCTTTTGGGTTCAAACAATTCTGCCTTAGCCTCCCAAGTGGATGGAATTATAGGCACACACCACCACCCCTGGCTAATTTTTGTATTTTTAGTAGAGATGGGTTTCACTGTGTTGACCAGGCTGGTCTTTAACTCCTGACCTCAAGTGATCCACCTGTCTTGGCTGCCTGAAATGCTTGTATTACAGGCATGAGCCACCGCATGTGGCCTTATCTAATAGTTTCTCAGAGGAGGCCCACCAATAGGATGTGGCTTGCCAACCACTACTTATGCAGCTAGACTAGAACAGAAACTTCTTCTTAGCAAAACTGTGATGAAGATTTTCAGGAACTTTATTGTGTGTCTCAGCATTCAAATTGAATTGCTACTTTCTCTATTCATTGTAGTAATCATAAGACATATGCACACACAAACATATATGCATATGTATATATATACATGCATGTGTGTATATAATTAATTTCAGGTGGTCTTCCTATAAATATAAATGTCTATACATATAAATATACACATGTACATACATGTGTGTATGTATGATTGATTTGATTCATCTTATTTCTAACATATTCACTGAACTTAATATACTTGTCAGTCAAGCCTATGACATTTGGATCCAAAATGATATTTATCTAAGTTCAACAAATTTTTCAGATGCCCTCTACAAGCCAGAAAGTGTAGTATTCCCTGAGAAATAGAAAGATGAATGATAATTAATTGAATGTGAGAGTTTAGATATTCAAGGAAGATAAAACAGATGTAAGAAAATTTAAAATGTAATTATGCTTACTTCAAAGACTTGCTTTATGTTTTTCTTTTCTTTTGAGTTTAGGGTTACAGAGCAACTGGTACGTCCATGTCTGTGTGAATAAATATTAAATATACTTAGCTTTGGCTCTTTTTTCCACCAAAATGTTGCTATTTAATAGATTCTGCAGTCTCTTCCTACATAGAGATGTTATTTTTTTCCCTTGAGGAGCTGATCAGTTGAATCATACTTGGGAGAGGGGTCTGTTCAAGTCGATTGAGGCTGCGTTAAATGATTAGGCACGAAACAGGCATCTGCTAGTCATTGCTCATCAAAGCAAGAGAAAAGATAGCACAGTAAATTGTGGAAACGTATAAAAATTGCCATGATTAGTTTTCGTAATGTTTTGAGAGGTAATTTCCATTTCCATTAAGTAGAAGCATTTAAGAGTTTTACCATGTAGAGGGCGGGGGAGAGACATTTATTCTTCAAATGAATCAATCTAATTTCTTTTCAGGGTCCATTAAAGCACCTAAATATCAAATGTCTGTTTTCATGGAGAATTCTAAGCAGATAAAACACTGCTGCTCCCAGTCTCTGTGTACCGGCCTGGGACCACAGGAGAGCCTGCCCCGGGCCGGCAGGGTGGGCTTCCTGATTGAACAAAGCACTTAAAGGGGCTCTTCCATCTTTCCGGCTTCCAGGCGGGTCACAGCAGTCAGCTCAGAAACGCAAAGCGCAGGGTCCCTTTCCTTACACTCCGAGCAGGTCAGGAATCTGCTCTGCCAGCTGCGTGGCTGACCCCCCACTTCCTTTGGGTCCAGCCAGCATTACCGCTCTATCCTGTGTCCCTGAGATGGTGTCTTGATACCCGTCGGCCATCTAGGGCCCTCTTCAGGAGCTTTCATCAATCTGTGCAGTCATGTGCCTTGACTCATCTCAGCTGCTGTTTTTGAAGTTCCTTCTGCTTTTAATGCCTACCCCTTCCTTTTGTTTCCTTTCCTGCCTCTCCTCCCACTGGACTGACAAAAAGAATTCACACAGCCTTCAACAACCATGTGGTCTAAGGGAAGTCACCTGCCCCCGTCAGAATTAATAGTTACTCAACTGAACGTCCTTCGCACAAGCTGTAGACATGCAGCACGTAGCCCCTTCCACACCCCACCTGCATTTCTGTGCTTTTTCTACACTATTTTATTGTGTTTCCGCTGAGGCTTCCCTGTTTTAGATGACAGGAAGCATTTTGTCCAATAATTAAACTGTCCTGGGAGTTTGAATCCCATCATCCCCCATCTTCACTCCAACCTTTGCTGTGAACAAACGGCTGCTAACACAGGGTCATGGAAACCCAGCTCCCTTGTCTCAGGTCGGGAGGATTCCTGGAGGTAACACTCACTCCTGAGTTCCCTGACAATCAGGCTCAGGCGCCCTTCTCAGGACCTCTGAAATATGCCCAGGCCGGTCTTTCTCTCTTTCGCTACCCTGATTCCCCACTACCCATCTGGGTCTCACTGAGGGCACACCCACGATAAGTTATTTGCCACACATTATTGTCTGCTGCTTTACCGTGTGCTAACCTAACCTGTGTTAGCCAGACAGACTCCTTATTGCTGAGAGCCAGATAGACTCTATCTTGACCTCCGCCTCACCCCTCTGACACTCCTCCCTTGAGTGCGTACCTGGGTCTTGCTACTGTGCTGGGTCATTCTGTACTTAGAACTATAGAAACGTATAACCTTTGTAACCATAGCCTGCTTGGCAAGCCCACTTGCCATTCTGAATGCCCCCCCTCCTGCTTGATTGATTTTATGACAAATATTGAATACCTTCCTTGGTAACCAGCAATCATGAGAACCGATTGTGTATACCCTCCTTGGAAATCAACAATCATGAGAACCCCCTGCCTCCTAGTTACTAACCTCCTTATCTAACTTGCTTGTTCTACTTCTGTAAACTCTGCTCCAGCTAGGCTCCCCATCCCTTACCTTAAGCAAGGTATAAAAAGGAATCCAACCCCTTCCACAGGGCTGAGAGAATTTTGAGCATTAGCCATCTCTTGGTCGCTGGCTAATAAATAAAGGAATTGTGCTTCAAACTCAGAGCCTGGTGCAGTTCCATCTAACTCGCCTGAGTATAGCAACCATCTGTGTTCAGAAACTGATAGGAATAGTATAGCAGTTAGGAAGTAGGATTTGAAGTTGGCCAGACCTGAGTCCACCTAGGTCCCTGTGACCCTGAACTAGTAGCTTCTGTGCCACTGTTAAGCTATTTATAAATGGAAATAGCACTGATAGGAATGACCCTGTAGAAATGTTTGCAGGGTCAATTCAGGTAACATATGCAGGTGCTTGATAGATTTCCTGTCCTGTTGGGATTCCACATATGGACGGATTCTCATGTGCAGGCACGTGTACCAGGACATCATAGTCTTGCACCGCCTCCTGCCGCATCTGGCAGAAATAACCTCTTAGTACACCCCATATTTGTTGTGATTTCTTTTTAATTGGGATTAGCATGACAGCTACTTCTTAATTTTTTTATTTTACTTTAAATTCTAGGATACATGTGCAGAACATGCAGGTTTGTTTCATAGGTATACATATGCTATGGTGGTTTGCTGCACCTATCAACCCATCATCTAGGTTTTAAGCCCCACATGCATTAGGCATTTATCCTAATGCTCTCCCTCCCCTTGTCCCCTACCATGCAACAGGCTCTGATATGTGATGTTCCCCTCCCTGTCTCCATGTGTTCTAATTGTTCAGTTCTCACTTATGAGTGACAATATGCGGTATTTGGTTTTCTGTTCCTGTGTTAGTTTGCTGAGAATGTTAGTTTCCAACTTCATCCATGTCCCTGCAAAGGACATGAACACATTCTTTTTTGTGGCAGCATAGTATTCCATGGTGTATATATGCCTCACTTTCTTTATCCAGTCTGTCATTGATGGGCATTTGGGTTGGTACCAAGTCTTTGCTATTGTAAATAGTGCTGCAATAAACATAAATGTGCATATGTCTTTATAGTGGAATGATTTATAATCCTTTGGGTGTATACTCAGTAATGGAACTGCTGGATCAAATGGTATTTCTGGTTCTAGATCCTTGAGGAATCACCACACTGTCTTCCATAATGGTTGAACTAATTTACACTCCCACCAACAGTGTAGAAGTGTTCCTGTTTCTTCACATCCTCTCCAGCATCTGTTGTCTCCTGAGTTTTTAATAATTGCCATTCTAACTGGCCAGTGTTGTGTTGTGGTTTCTGTTAAGATACTTACTCAGCATAAAATTCTATTTTTGAAAGTTTTCTGTGTATGAGGCACTGTTGACAGCGAGTTTGGTGGCTGGCGCTACTCTCATGGGGCCCAAAGACCAGGGTGTGGAACAGAGAGATTGCATGGCAGTCACAACAGGAGTGACGTGGGCTTGGGAGGGGAGGGCCCAGGGACTCAGGGTTCAGGGGGGACTCCTTGGCAAGGCTTCTCTCTTGTGAGGCACACCTGACTTCTGGTGTCCTGATTTCTGGTGCAGGTCGTCAAGGCAAATCTTCATCTGCTCAGGAAATGAGGAGGGTCCCCCCAGCAGATCTTTATGACTTGGGCCCATCTGGAGTCAGCAGCCCTGCTCTGCATTCGTTCCCTAGTGAGTAAGGCTCACTAGGGAACGAATAGCTTAGCTATTCGTTAGCTTAGCTGGTTAGCTTAGCTCCCTGCCCCTTGCTCATGCAGTGGCATTAGCGGTTGCTGCATGGGAAACTTCACCGAGTACAATGAGTTTTAAACAAACAAACCTAGGGCTGAGGGACAAGTGAAGGGCCCTTGAAGCATGCATCCAGAAATGTAGCACAAAGCTTCGGAGTGGCTTAGAGTGAAAGAGAGAACAACCTCTGTCTTGTGGATGGAAGAGAACAAGCTTGGTCTCTAGAGTACCGTTTACACAGACTCTAGAATCAGAAGCCTGGGCCGGCACTCACACTGGGTGACTTGGACTCCTCACTCTCCTCCCTGAAATTCATGTTTCTTCTCTATAAAATGGGAATAACAGTAATATTGACACTTGCTTCATGTGTTTTTATGAGAATTAAAAACCTCGTGCTGAAAAGAGAGTCCAATGTGATGAACCCCCATCAGCACTGGCTATTTTGGTTTTAGGACAGAAGGTGGGAGAAGTTGCATGGACTGGAAAGTTAGTCCTGAAGGAGTTTTACTTGTTCAGTGTTTCTTGAGGGCCTCCTGTGGGCCAGGCACTGGTCCAGAGCTCTCTCTGAACCCTGAGATGCCCAGCTGCGCTGTTGTCTTCCACGGCAGGGAACTTCCTTTGCACTGGAGGGTCCAAGCAGGGGTTCAGCATGGTATGAGGCCATGTACAATGAAAAGGGTATTATAAAATTGTGTGCATATATTTGGAGTCATCCAGGTCTTTTTAACATGAGAAAGCTTTTTTTTCTTTTGATACATGGAGGTATAAGTTAATCTTTCATGAGTAAGGTGATGCTGAAATGCACACTCCAAGGTGCTGGCACCATGTTGCTTTCTTCAGTGCTAGCTGGCTGGTGCCTGGTGGAGGACCTGGAGCAGAGTAGATACCTCATGCGTGTTTGTTGAAGGAGTGGATGTAAAGCCACATCTGAAGACAGAACTTGGAACAAAGAACAAAGGAAGAGGACAGTGGAATTTCACGAAATTAGAAAAGAAAGAAAATGGAGGTCTTGAAGGCTAGGCAAAATAGGTGGTTTTGGGAAGAAGAATATCAGTGGGACAATATGCCATTTGGAGTTCTGATAGTCGTTAAATTGTTATTTAAAGAGAAAAAAAATCCTGATTATTTGGAAAAAACAAAGTAACCAAAAGAGACAAGATAGCCTCTTTCTGTTTTGGTCAGGATGTGTCTGACAGACTAAGAATGCAGTAGGATGCCTGGCATTTGAAGTATCCTTGTGGAAAATATTTAGGGTCAGTGTGGGGAGAACTGTTCTGTACCCCCTCAAACCGTAGTATGTGGGGTTTGGCTTCAGGGAGTGCAGAATGGTTAGCCTAGAGTTCCTCAATGTGTGGCCCAAGGACCTGACTCACGGAATTCCGTGGACATTTGGTAAAGTCCATTTCTTGACCTGACTCCCAGACGTGAGTCAAACTTTTTTTTTTTTTTTTTGAGATGGAGTCTTGCTCTGTCACCCAGACTAGAGTGCAGTGGCATTATCTTGGCTCACTGCAAACTCTGCTTTCCAGTTCAAGCAATTCTCCTGACTCAGCCTCCTGATGAGCTGGGATTACAGGCATCTACCACCACACCCAGCTAATTTTTGTATTTTTAGTTGACAGGGTTTCACCATCTTAGCCAGACTGGTCTCAAATTCCTGACCTCATGATCTACCTGCCTTAGACTTCTTAAGTGCTGGGATTATAGGCGTGAGCCACCGCACTGGCCTCCTGAGTCAAACTTTAAAAGTGAAATGAAGGTGGTCACTGTTGTTCATGCCTGTAATCCCAGCACTTTGGGAGACTGAGGTAGGCAGATCACAAGGTTAAGAGATCGAAACTATCCTGGCCAACATGGTGAAAATCCATCTCTACTAAAAATGGGGAGTGTTCTCAGAGTAACAATCCTGCTCACAAAAAAATGAGCTGGGCATGGTGACACATGCCTGTAGTCCCAGCTATTTGGGAGGCTGAGACAGGAGAATTGCTTGAACTTGGGAGGCAGAGGTTGCAGTGAGCTGAGATTGCACCACTGCATTCCAGCCTGGCGACAGAGCGAGACTCTGTTTCAAAAAAAAAATAAATAAAATAAAAAGTAAAATGAAATGTTACGGGGAGAAAATATTGAAGAGAAAATTCACGTAGGGCCACACAAGATAAATCCTTTCCTCTCCCAGAACCTTGGAACTCTAAAATTGTAGCTAATAGTTTGATATTAATGATGGATAATTGCAAGGTCTAATATTTTCTCCTTGGTGATTTACAGTTATAAGAAGAAATTCTGTAGTCTTCATGCTTTAAATGTGAAGACCGCATCTTTGAGGACCTTTGCAGCAGAGGACTTTGATTCTTGATCTGCCCACAGATGCATTTTCATCAGGTGCCAGTGGAAAGCACTGTAAACGTGAAAAGAAATAGATTTTATTTCTGAGCTAGGGAGGCTGTTAGGCAAATGGAATAGAGATTGCCGTGAATGGCAGAAGGGTAGTCTTCAAGCTCTGCTGAATATATACCTTGGCTAGGCCACAGGCTTATTTCTATCCATGAGTATTAACTTGTGGATTTTTTTAAAAAACTATTTCCAAGGAGCACAGTTAGGAGGGACAGGTTATCAGGACCTCTGAAATGAGAAATGAGAAAGGACAGTGTTTTCAGGGTAACAGTCCTGCTCACAGAGATACTGTACACCCTACACTGGGTCCCTTAGAGCCATTGCAAAACCAGTGGCTGTAATCCAAGATACTTGGGAGGCTGAGGCACAAGAATCACTTGAATCCAGCATACGGAGGTTGCAGTGAGCTGAGATCGTGCCACTGCACTGGGTCATAGAGCAAAATGTTTTTCTGACACATATATTTTCAAAATTAATTACCTCCTAATACCTCTTTATTCATACACATTTGTGATTTTTTTTGCATACTCAAGAAATGTTACAAAGTAGGAAAAAGTACCTACAAAGTCTCTGTAAATGTAGTGACATTTTTATAAAGACTCCATCGGTCATTTTGAGGAAATTCAATTAAGCATGATTAATTTTGACTCTGCAGCTTAATTTTTGTATTTGGAGTGTGTGTGTGTGTGTGTGTTTGTGTGTGTGTGTGTGTGTGTGTGTGTGTGTGTGTGTGTGTATTCATGCATGTGTATCTCAACCGTTCCCTAAGCCACCAGGCAGCTTGCCGAATCCAGGTAGCCTGCTGTTGGCAGCCAAGGCAAACAAATGGCATGGCGAGGCCTGGTGAGTGGGTGTCAGTTCTGGTGGAGTTGGATCCAGCTCTGCTGGGCTCGTTGTTGTTTTGGGGGGTTCATCTGCATAATAAAAAGAAGAAATTTTCTCTTTCCTCATTTATTTTAAGAACTATTTTTCATGATAGATGAATTGAGCCTTCTTTGAGAGGCAACAGGATAGTCGGGACTGGGGGCTTTGATGGCAGACAAAGCTGAGCTCACATCTTGGCTTGGTCTCTTAGGGCCTTTGTGCCTTTGGACAAGTTACTCGATCTCTCTGAATTTCACTTATTTTATTGGTAGGATAAGGATGGTAATTCTTATGTCACAGCGTGTCTAAAAGCTTAAGTCACCAGTTCCCAAGGTACAGTATAGTAGCAATATTGGTACGGGAGTGACAGAGTCATGACCTCCAGGGCTTCAATCAAATAAAAGATGGTATCTTCCTCCCACTAACATCCAGAGGTGAGCAACCTAAATTGATATGGTGGCTCCAAGTGTCTATCAAGGACCTAGGTTCCAGCCTACTTTTCACTCCTTCATTCTGTCATGTAGTTTCTGCTTTCAGGATCACCTGAGGGCAACTTCTGAAGCTTCAGTGATCACATCTGAGGTACAGCAAGAAGGAAAAGAACAAACAAAGCAGGAAGCCACGCAGCCCCTTCCTATTTATTTATTTATTTTAGTCTCATCCTGTCATTCAGGCTGGAGTGCAATGGTATGATCATAGCTCACTGCAGCCTCCAGCTGCTAGGCTCAAGTGTCCTCCCTGCTTTAGCCTCGAGAGTAGCTGGGGCTACAGGTGCATGCCAACATGCCTAACTAATTTTTCTTTTTTGGGTAGAAACAGGATCTGGGTATGTTGCTTAGGCTGATCTTTAACTCCTGGTCCCAAGTGATCCTCCCACCTTGGTCTACCAAAGTGCTGGAAGGTGTGAGTCACCACACCCAGCCAGCCCCTTTCTTTTAAAGGTCTTCTTGGAGATTGAATAAAGCCACCTTATGTCGCATTTGCTAGGATTTGTTTATGTGGCCATTTATATGGGCACAGTTCTCAGGGTTTTTCTTCCCAGAAAAGTAGATCCTCTGGGTATTGACTGTGCAACTTTCAGCCTTTGTCTTGATGCTGGTGGGAAGAGTCGAGATACTTTTAGGGCACATGTGGAGTTGATGCAACTAGATAAAAATTCTTTTGGAAAAGCTTCTTTTGTTTAAGGAAAAATATGTTTGAAGCTAATAAATATTAAGCCTTGCTAATCTCTCTTTTTAGCTAAGTAAGTGCAGTATCAGCTCCTCTGATTGGCCAGAGTATCTGGCTAGACTTCTATAGTGTTGATTGGTTTTTGTTCAATTTGTTTTTAACAATACCTTCTATGTATGGAAAGTAACACTGTTGTTTCATAATTTAAAGAAATAATAGCGCATTTTACTTTCAAATAAATTTAAATACAGAAAGAATCATTGCAAACAAGAATTATTAAGTAGTGCTGGTAGAGGGATATAGTTAAAATCATGAAAGTTTTCTGTGAATGACTAAAATTGTGGAAATAGCAGTATTAAATCAATTAACAGACAAAAAGCTCCCAGTTCAGTGTCTTGGCAAATTATATAGTACTTCTAGCTACTTTTATTGTTTGAGAGATCAGGAGTCAAAGGCATTCTTGGTTTTTATATCATGACTATGATTAATTGTCTTATTTATGTGTGCCCAGTAAAAAGTTTGGAAAATATTGCTTCAGATAATTGAGTTGAGCTGAGGTTCTCCACAGAGGCCCAGCAATTTGAACAAAACACATTTCAAACCAGAGTAGGGTTGTGCTGGAGAGTATTTTTACAAGATAGGGCTTCTCACAAACTGGCTTTCTGTGCATCTGTCAAATGGCCCTTTCTTTCCAAAGACAAGCCAGAGATGAGGATTTATGTTAAATCTTCTCACTTGAGAAAATTAGCATAAAATACTTATCTTGTGTTTCAATATCCATATTATAGTTGTACAGTTATAGAAACAGTGCTTCTCATTTTGCCTTGTTAGCTAATTGGGAATTTGTCTAGGAGAGGCAATGAAGAATGCATTGTCTTCAAAGAGAGCTGCTTTTACTCAGCCTGCACTTGAAATAAGAGCATGAGAGGTGTTTTGTTTTATCTTACATTTTTTTGGTACACTACATTCATTTTAGCTTCATATTCTTCAAAAAGACTTTGCTTATCAGGACCCGACATGCTTATATTCAGGGAGACTTTGAAATCCAGATGCCTGGAACTATGCAGTCTGAGAAGTCAGCTCCTTCAGTGTGTATCCAATGCAGGGATCTCTCTCTACCATTCTCGAGAGGCTGTTATGTTTCAACTCAGATTTTTTCACCACTGCTACAGAGGGACCAACCTCTGTCATTCCACACAGAAGTCAGATTAATATATTTTACAGGTAATTAAGCTTATGTTGGGCACCTATTCAAAATCATGATGATGATGATGATGATGATGATGATGATGATGATGCCAACAGCAGCAGCAAGTAACACTTATGTGATGGTTAATATGCATCAGGCACTATTCTAAGCTCTTTGCGTGTATTGACTCTTCCCACATCTCAAAACTCTGTGGGGTAGGTACCATTATTATCCCCACTTTACAGATGAAAATACTGATATACACACTAAGAGATGGGGTCAGGGTTCCAACCCAGACAGTCTGACTTGCTGCTACTATGTTATTGTATCCTGTAAACCATGGAAAATAATCCAAACTTCTTAGCAGCTCCTGGTTCACTTGGAGTCATCTCATCTCTGAGTTCCTCTTACACTCATCTTCTGTCCCTCTTCCCTGTCACTCCTATTTGTTCTTAAATGCATCTAGTTCATTCCCAATTCAGAGCTTCTGCACTGGGGAGTGTTTTGACCTGGAAGTTAGTGATTTTTCTTCTAACCTTTGTCTAGTTTTTTTTCCTTAATTAATTCAGGTCTTAGCTCAAATGTCACCTTCTGAGAGAGAAATTATTGCCCAGTTTTTTCTTTTAATCGATTCTCTGCTTCACCTGTTGACACACAAGTCCTTACTCAGTTTTTTTCTTCAGGTGACTTCAGTTAATTTATTATATACGGGCTTAGTTATTTTTCGTCTGTCTCTCCTCTTAAATTTAATAACAATGCTATTTTCAGCAGATCACTACCCAGTGGTGTTTACATGCCAGGAGTTATTTGTGGTATTTCACGTGTACAATGTACTAAACTCATCACATCTTCTCTATGTGATAAGTTATATGAATAGGTCTCTGTTTTGCAGAAGGGGACATTTAGGCAAGAGAAGCGCACTGACGTGCCCAAGTCTCCCCAAGTATTAAGTCATGAAGATAGGATTCAAGTCCAGACGGTCCAGCTCCCAGGTCTGGACACGTGTTGTTTGTTCCTTTCTGTGCCCATGGTGTTGGGAACAGGACCTGTGGCAAGCATTTGCTGAAGGAAGGAATCAGCTTTGTTGATAAATGGCCCTGCCATGCAGGGGCCCAGCAAGACAGACCTGAGCTTCATCCTCACCCCCTTATCCACCCTTACCTCTGCCTCTAATCAAAATGTTAAGACCTCTCCATCGAGGCTGTCTCCTCCTTCTTGGATGCTCCGCTTCCCCTCGTGCCCCTGGCACTGCCTGATGCAGACCTGGATTCCTTCCTGTGCTCAGCATCCTCACCAGCCTCCTTCTCCTCATGCTCCCAACTCTCACTGGATGTTCTCACTGATGATGAGGCAGTGACAACACTAGACCTTTAGGGGGTCTCTCAGACAGCATTCCATGGACTGGCTTCAAGGTGAACTACACACATGTTAGTTCAGTTTCTTTTCTTAAATATGTTAAATGTTTTTAAAAATGCAGTGAATGAAATGTTTGTCTTATTATTTTTAATAAATATGTATACACCGATGACCTACTTTAGGAGTATGACTTCTAGTTGTCTATCTGGGTTCAAATCCTGGCTCCACTTCTAAAATGCTGAGACTTTGTGCAAGCGCCCGGTGCCTCAGTTTCTACATATGAGCATGATAGCAGAAGTAGACCCTGTCTTTCGGGGTCATGTTGCAGATTTACTCAGGACATGCAAGCCCTTGCCGCGGAAGTAATAGTCAAACGTCAGCTGCCACACCCCTCGTCCTCACCGTCGTTGACTCATGCCATATTTCTTAACTGGTTTTTTGTTTTTTTTTGTATAGACTTCCTTTCGTTCCATATTTCAACTCTGTGGTATTGAGGGAGTGACTTAGCAGATGCACACGTCTGATCACACAACATGATGGGAACAGACATGCCCCTCCATAGCACCTACACATGAGGGCCCCAGATGCCAGGCCTGGCTGGGTCACATCCGCTCAGCACAGAGTTGTGCAATGATGTGAGAACAGATGGCATCCCAGGTCACGACAAACTGGACTATGTGTAATTTCAGTGCTTACCCTGAGCTCGCCGTTCCTCTTGATTGGCTTTAACATTCATGAGGAAGAGAGTGTGAACATTTCTTAAAGTAATGGGATTTTGAGGCCGTAATCGATCCCAAATTTTTATTTTAAAAAATCAATTTTAGAGTTTTAGAATAATATCAAGAAAAACAGTTACCCTGGGGGGATAAAATGAATAGCAGAACCAAAGATTTTGAAAGGATTTGGGATGAATCAAATATATATCACACAAAATACTTATGTACAAACAATGATGCTTGTAAATGTTAAATACACTGTACCTTATGCTGTCAGAAAAATCACAAACTGCTTATCTAAGGCTCCATAGCTCTTGATTTCAGACTTGCATATCAATCAGAAGAGCTTCATGGTTTCATTCATTTTCTTCAGCAAATGCTACCCTTTTGGACTGTATAAACTAAATAACTTTCATAAAATTATGTTTATCTGTTTTACGGATTGGACTTCCATGTAAGATTGAGTTGGGGGTGCTGGGGAAGAAGGACCTCCATTGCCTAAAAATAATTCAACATAATAAAATGTGTAAAGGGCACAGCACAAGGAACTCAGCTGGTTTGTTGGAAGATCTGAACTGACATTAATTCATGTGGAGTCACCAGCAGATACACAGAGGTTAAAGCCAGACGTGAGGATAAGTTTGAAGGTGGAAATTCTGTGAAATTTGAAAGGAAGCCAGCCAAGACCCTCTGAGGCCATGTGAACATTGAGGGGTGGTCAGATAAAAGGAAGTTGATGGTGACGCCTGAGGAGGAATAGCCGGAGAATTAAGAGAAAAAGACAAGAACCAGGGAGGATTTCAAAGAAGTCTCAGTCCACAGTGAAAAAAGCTATAAAGAGGCATTTGATATATACTAAAAAACATTCATTAGCAGCAAATATCTGAGCCTTAATTTCAAGGTCTCTGAAATAAAACTTTTCAAGTCATCCTTGATGCTTGCCTTCACTCAAGCCTGACTGCTTCCCGCTTCTCTCAGGTAGAGGCTGCCTTGCTTGTTCTGTGACACCTGCCAATGTGCTTTTGCCCCTTAAGTTTTTGCTTATTTATTTCCTACCTGATCATCGATTTTCCCAGCTCAATTTTCCACTCCTACTTACACAAACTCTTTTGTCTTCCAGGCAGGAATAATCCTGCTTTAAAAGACAAAATCTTTCCTTAATATTTCATCTGAACATTGCTTATGATGCTTTCTGCTTGCTAACCAAGGGTGTGTGCAGACCATGGATTGGTGTCTCCGTTAATGTACACTGAGAAGACAGGATACTTGCATGTGTCTCCCTCTGTCTCCCCTCTGCTTTGCCTCCTGATGCCTGCTTTTCCTCCAGAACTCTGCTCACAGGCTACTCCCCGCAGGAACTGCCCCCTGCCCTGGCTGGTAGGCATCTCTGCTTTATGACAATCAGGACTTTAAGTGTTCATATATTTGTGTAAAAAATATCCAGTTCCTCCTTTGGCCCCTGCAGATTCAAGGTCAGTAAAGGCTGGGGCCATGTTTTGTTTCCTCTCTCATCCCAACACAGGATCCGGTATCCGAAGCCTGGTACTCATCAAGGCCAGCACCCATATTCCGTAGATAAGGAGACTTTGGCTGTCTACAAAGTTGTAGCACAATGTCAAAGCCATCATGAGAACCTGCATGCTGGGTTCCCAGACCAGTGCCTTTCCTACCAGGTTAGATGGGTCCTTAACTCTTTTGCACAGTTGGAGGAATCTGTCCTTCACTAGGGGTCTTTATGAGCTAGGCATCAGCCCTTCTTGGGCTTGTGCATTGAGGAGGCTGGGCCAAAGAATTCTTAAAACCAACCAACCAACCAACCAACCAACCAACCAACCAACCAACAAACAAAAAATCCAGCCAGGGTGGTATTTGAAATCAGGTTGAGTCAGGAATGTGTGAGGAATTATCTATCATGACCCAGCTCTTCTCTGTGGTCCGTTTACCTTCATTGAGAATAGACTCTGAAGATTATTGCCTTGAAGTATTTGACTATAAGCCGGAGTAAATAGACTTACATGGGAAATACAGCAGAGTTTTAGGGCCAAAGGAATGTAAAGACTGCATGGGAAACTTGTAGACACAGAGTCATCAAATGAATTGATTAAGGTCACTAGTCAATAGCAAAGCTGGTATTCTAACTCAGGAACATAAAATCTAATGGGACACTTTCACCTTAAACAATTTTTTTTTTGTTGTTGTTTCATAATGAGAAAGGACTTCTCTTTCTTTGCAGTTTGAACAGTCAGAAATTTATTGATGATTCCAGAGATAATTTGTCGATTGATACCTTTTTAATTGTATTGATTGTAAATATGTTGCTATATCATTAATTATGCCAAGAGCTAAACCTTTTAAATTACCTCAGAGTTTTCCATGGAATGCACATGGTGTGATTTATTTAATCATTCTCCTTATATTGAATATGATTTCAATGTCATTTCCCATGAATGATGATGTGGACAACTTTTTGGTTTGTTTCATTTTTCTAGCTTTATTGACATATAATTGACAAAAATTGTATATATTTAAGATCTACAATTTTTAAGTTTTATTTTAAAGATACTTTTTATTTCAGTAGCTTTTGGTGTACAAGTGGTTTTTGATTATATGGATGAATTGTATAGTGGTGAAGTCTGAGATTTTAGCACACCCATCACCCAAGTATTGTATATGGTACCCAATGGGTAACTTTTTATCTTTCATCCCCTCCCACTCTCCCCTTTCTGAGTCTCCAAAGTCCATTATACCACTCTGTATACTTTTCCATGCCCACAGCCTGGCTGTCACCTATAAGAAGATACAATATTTGGTTTTCCATTCCTGAGTTACTTCACTTAGAATAATGGCTTCCAACTCCATCTATGTTGCTGCAAAACACATTCTTTTTATGTCTGAGTGGTATTTGATGGTGTGTATATAGTATACTTTCTTTACCCACTCATTGGTTGATGGACATTTAGGTTGGTTCCATATCTTTGCAATTGTGAATTGTGCTGCAATAAACACAGACATGCAGGTGCATTTTTGAATATAATGACATCTGTCTCTTTGGTTGGATACCCAGCACTGGGATTACTGGGTCAAATGATAGTTCTACTTTTAGAAATCTCCATACCATTTTCCATAGAGGTTATACTAATTTACATTCCCACCAGTAGTAGATAAGCATTTCCTTTTCACCATATGCCAACATCTACTGTTTTATTTTTATTTTTATTTTTTTATTTATTTGTTTTTTTACTTTTTAATAATGACTGTTCGTGCAAGAGTAAGGTGATATCTTGTTGTTTTAATTTGCATTTCCCTGATGATTAGTTATGTTGAGCATTTTGTCATATGTTCGTTGTCCATTTGTGTGTCTTGTTTTCAGAAATGTCTATTCATGTCATTTGCCCACTTTTTGATGGAATTTTTTTTCTTGCAAATTGTTTGAGCTCCTTGTAGAGTCTGGATATTAGTCCTTTGTCAGATGCATAGTTTGCAAATATTTTCACCCATTCTGTAAGTTGTCTGTTTACTTTGATGGTTATTTCTTTTGTTGTACAGAAGCTTTTGAGTTTAATTAGGACTTACTTATTTATCTGTGTTTTTGTCACATTTGCTTTTGGGTTCTTTGTCATGAAGTCTTTGCCTAGGCCAATATCCAGAAGAGTTCCTCCTAGATTATCTTCTAGAATGGTTCTGGTTTCTTCAGAACATAGATTTAAGTGTTTGACCCATCTTGAGTTTTTTTTCATTTTTATTTATTATTTTTATTTATTTATTTATTTTTGAGACATAGTCTCTATCTGTCACCAGGCTGGAGTGCAGTGGCACTCTTGGCTCACTGCAACCTCCTGGATTCAAGCGATTCTCCTGCCTCAGCCTCCTGAGTAGCTGGAACTACAGGAATGTACCACCACACCCAGCTAATTTTTGTATTTTTAGTAGAGATGGGGTTTCACCATGTTGGCCAGGATGATCTCGAACTCCTAACCTCGTGATCCGCTTACCTCAGCCTCCCAAAGTGTTGGGATTACAGGCATGAGCCATCGCGCTGGCCTTGAGTTGATTTTTGTATAAGGTGAGAGATAAGGATCGATCCAGTTTCATCTTCTACCTGTGGCTATCCAGTTTTCTCATCATCAATTATTAATTAGGGTGTTTTCCCCCAATTTATTTTTTTGTAGGCTTTGCTGAAGATCAGTTGGTTGTAAATTTGGCTTTATTTCTGTATTCTCTATTCTTTTCCACTAGTCTATATGTCTACTTTGTTACCAGTACCATCCTGATTTGGAACTGTAGCCTTGTAGTATAATTTCAAGTCAGGTAATGTGATGCCTCTAGATTTGTTCTTTATGCTCAGGATAGCTTTGGCTAATCAGGTTCTCTTAGGTTCCACTTGAATTTCAGGATTGTTTTTTCTAATTCTGTGTAAAATGGTGTTGGAATTTATTTTAGAAATTGCATTGAATCTGTAGATTGCTTTGGGCAGTTTCAAATGGTCATTTTCAAATATTGAAATGATTGTTTTCACAATATTAAGTCTTCTAATCCATGACATGAGATGTGTTTTCATTTGTTAAGGTCTGCAATGTGATGATTTGATATATGTATGTACTGTAAGATAAATACCCCAGTCTTGGCTACTTGGACTCTTTTTTGGTTCCATATGAATGTCAAAACAGTTTTTTTAGTTCTTTGAAAAATATCAATGGTACTTTTAATAGAAATAGCATTGAATCTATAAATGGCTTTGGGCATGGCCATTTTAATGATATAGATTATTCCTATCCATAAGCATGGAATGTTTTTCCATTTGTTTGTGTTCTTTTTACACAATATTGCTTTGGCTATTTAAGGTCTTTTCTGGTTTAATATGAATTTTAGGGATTTTTTTTTTCTTTTTATGTGAAAAACACTGGAATTTTGACAGGGATTACATCAAATCTATAGATTGTTTTAAATGCTATGGACATTTAACAATACTACTTCTTTCGAGCCGTTTATCTGTGTCTGTGCCCTTTTCAAATTCTTTCATTAGTGTCTTAAATTTTCAGTGTACAGATCATTCAACTCCTTGATTAAATTTGCCTCTAAGTATTTTATTGTTTTTATAGCTACTACATGAGATTGTTTTATTGATTTCTTTCTGAGGTATTTTGTTGTTAGAAACACAACTGATTTTTTAATGTTGATTTTGTATCCTTCATCTTTACTGTATTTGTTTATTGGTCCTAACAGTTTTTTTATGGAATTTTTAGGCTTCTCTGTATATGAGATCATGTCATCTGCCAACAGAAACAACTTTACCTCTTCCTTTCAAATAGGAATGTTCTTTTAATCTTGTTTAATTTCTCTGGCTAAGTCTTTCAGTACTGTGTTCAAGCGAACAGTAATAATGGCACCTTTGTTTTTTCCTGATTTAAGAGGAAAATCTTTCAGCTTTTTAATGTTGAGTATGATGTTAGCTGTAGGGTTGTGATATATGGCCTTTATTATTTCTTCTATACCTAATTTGTTGAGAATTTTTAACACAAAAGTATGTTGAATTTTGTCAAATGCCTTTTTGCATCTGTTGAGGTGATGTTACGGTTTTGTCCTTCATTCTGTCAATATGCTATATCACATTTATCGATGTGCATGTGTCGAACATCCTTGCATCTCAGTAAATCCTACTTGATTATGTCACAGGATTCTTTTAATATGCTGTTGAAGTAGGCTAGCTAGTATTTTTTCTCAGAATATTTGCATACATATATACACACATATATATCAGAGATGTTCATCAGATATATTGGCATATATCTGATATGTATATATATATCAGATATGTTCATAATGTATATATATATATATATGCCAATATATCTGTAATTATATATATATGTAATGACCTCATCTTGTTTTGGTTTCTAGGTAATACTGGCCTCTGAAAATGAGTTTGAAAGTGTTACCTTCCATTCTAGTGTTTTGGAAGAGTTTGAGAAGGATTGACATTCATTCTTTTTTAAATGCCTTTTATGCCTAAGTTCTGCCAGTGTCTTTGTCTCTTGCCTTGGAAATATCTTCCATTTGTCAAAGTCCTGGTCAATAAGTATGCGTATAGGTGACTTTTGAGATTCCTGTCTTTCACTAAGGCATGCTATTCTATCAGTCTAAATATAGCTACCTTGATCCAGCCAGTTTTCAATCAGCTTGTTTGTTCAGATTCAGGCTATTGTCAGGTAGCTCTGCAAGTGGTGTTTTTGAAAAGTTCCAAAGAGCTTGTAGAAGGTATTTGAGAAATTTTTAGAATCCTGAGAACATATGACAGGGTATGGAGATGGAAAAAGTCCCCTGCCAGGTCCCTGGGCCTCCTAGTCACCCATCTATGGCAGGCAGCATGACATAGTGAGAATTGGGCAGGGGTTAGAGGCAAGAGAGGCTCAATCTCATGGCTGATCATGTATGTTTATTTCCTTGCCTGGATTTTGGGCTTCATGAGAACAAGGGTTAGCAGGACCTTGAACAAGTCAATCAAAGTGTCTCAGCCTCAGTCTCCTCATCTCATGCTAACACTAAATCTATATTAGCACCAACACCTTCCTCTGCCTTTTGCTTTCCCAACCCACCCCGATACCTTTGCAACCAAATCCTTGCACTGAGTCTCTCTCTGCTAGAAATATCTAGAGCAGTTTCTGCTCCCCTAACCCAAAGCTGCTACAATGAGAAAACAAGCCATTAGGAGTAAAAATCAAAATAAGTAAGTTACGACAGAATCAAGCTGGAGTTTTCAAAACCAAGTTTGTATTTCTCAAGTGGGATCTTTCCTCATAAAATCAAGATAAAATAACAATAATACCAACAAACAAAACACAAACACATACACACAAACCCTAAGGTTTAAAATGGGGAAAAAAAGCCAAAAACTAAAGATAGACACATTGAGACCACTGAGCTCTTATTTTAAAGAAATAAAATCTGGGCATTCACTGTTCTAAGGGGACAGAGTGGTGGCATGGCCAAGGCATGGATTCAAGCTGTTTGTGGTCACACTTCAGTTTGAAATCCAGCTCACCCTCTCAGCCTTCATGAATCCCCCTATTCAGAATCAGAGTCCTTGTTCCTCTAACCGATTCCTCTGACCACACTTTTCCTTCCTTAGCTCTGCCTTCCCTACAAGGGCGTGCAGGCTCGGAAGCTCAAGCACCCTTACCCGGCTTGTGAGAGAGGCTCAGTGATGATTCATGATGTGGGCCCCCCATGCAAGACTCTGTGGAGCACTCACTGAGAGGCAGCCCTCTGTTTTTAAATGCTCATCTCAAGGCTCTGGACAATGTCTGTCTGTCATAGTGTTTTTAGGCTCCACATTTAGCCTGGTATGATTTAACAGCTATGCTTTCTGAGTGTGATGTTCTCGCCTTGATACGGCTGGTGATCTGTCACGTCACAGGCAACTCTGAGGGTGCCACTGGTGACTGGAGTATTGGATGCTTCGTAATGACTGAATGAGATAAAAACGAAACAACAACAATAACAACAGAAGTCCCTTTTGCTTGCACTCAGCAAAGGCATCTAACTGCCAGGATGACTGGGATGGACGGGAACACGGGTGGCAACGTAATGTGCTGGTGGTCCGAGGGGCTCAGCCTCCTAGATAGGATGTCACTGGGGCGAAGGAGAAATGCAACCACAGATTCCAAAAGTCAGTCTATAAACAGAGGTCTTAACGGTGTGTTAGTGAACGATGCTGAGGAGTTACTGGAAGTATACTCAGGATGACTCCGAAAAAATGCAGGTTTCCTCCTTGCCCTAAGAGGGTCTCCTGGGAAGGTACCACCGCACTGGAGCCAATTCTGAGAAATGTCCAGGGCCACGGCTTTGGGACCAAAGCACATGGAAGTGTAGTGGGAGAGTGCAAGCCCTAGCAGAGCTGAGTGAATGAGTTTATTGATTAAGTGAACGATTCATTTGTCACTGCATTAATCCCTTGGTCAGTAAATATTCTTTCTTCAACAACTCTGAGGGGAAAAGATAAGCCAGAAAATAAGAAGAATATTCTCCACTATTCAGAGATTGTGATTCCTATTGGATGGGCATACATGGCAATCATAAACTCACACATCCTGATGGCAGAGGCTTGGACAACCTGTCTGAAAGAACCTCTCTTTTATTTTACAAAAAGGAAAATGGAGGTTTTTATCTACAGAGAAACTGGACCTGCGGCCAAATAAATGAAGATAAAATGTCCACAGGAAAACCAGGCTGACAGAGGGTAATGAGAAACTTGTCAGGAAGGCATGGAGAAAGCAGAAAAGCAAATGCTTTCTGTTTTCAGAAGGAACTGGCTGGGCAGGACCCTGTCTTAGGCAGACTTCCAGCCTGCATGGGCAAGTTTTGTAATCAGAAGGACATCTGCGTATACTGGAGACCTACTGGATGACAGTTAACATTTCTAGGTACTTCTCCAAAGCTCTGAAGGTAGATCATCTTTAATATACACTGTAGAAAAAAATTTGGGGGGATTTTATTACTGGGTAGTTTGTTTCTGAGGAATTTTATCTTTTAGCGCTCTCCTTAAAAGAAAATTATCTTTTAAAAAGTAAAAATACTTTGATCTGCTTGTTGTCTTTCTTTATCATACTTTATTTTGATTATCAAAATGGACCTGGCTGTCAAGGCTTCTTCAGCCCAGCACTGTCTGTCCCTTTGGCATCAGCTCACCTTGGCATGTTCCAGCCCAGCAGACCTCCTCCATTTCCTCAGCATCTCCTGCTTTCTCTTACCTGCACACCTTGCCAGGAGCTTTCTCCTTGGCATGATCACTCCCCGTCTCTGCGCTTCCCTTTGTCTCCCCTACCTTTCTATCCTCCAGATCCCTCAGAATGTTTTATAAGCCTCGAAGGGCTTCCCTAGCTCTGAAACCTCGCCCAGCACCCCAGATGTCCTCAAGGCCACACCATCTCGTTTTTCCTTTCTCTTTTTCTCAGGTAGATTTGCACATTTGTACAATGGAGATTACTCCTTAACGTCTATTTCTTCAATGACAGATTATAAAACTTCCTGGTTGGGTAATTTGATGTACTTCTTGTTCACCTTCTTCTTTTGTGGTGCTTGGTATAAATTGGGCGTTCAGTAATAACTTATTTCATAAATGAATAAACAAACCTTATTGGTTTTCCTCAGCATGCCCGAGGTCTTATAATGAGAGTTAGGGTAATAAAGGAACCATCACTGATTGGCTGTTTCCCTAATGCTGTTTTTGTACTAATTTTGCTACATAAGTGGTAACTACATGGTAATTTCATTACTTCATTCATTTGGTTATAGAAATTCTCTAGGACAAACCGTCCCTTGAGAATGTTACAAATAAGCCTAAAGACATTGGATTGTGACCCGAATCCAAGAGCCAAAGAAACCATTGCTAACTTGTTGGTATATATCATCTACTTTTCTTATTGTGCTCCATTGACATGTCGATTTTGGTTTTTGTACTTCAACACAGTCTGTCCACATGCACTATTGGGAGCAGTGGTGTGTTGTAGCCAGCTCGTGCCACTCAGAAAAGCTGATTGTGGACATCCGTCTCCTTTAGTGACTTCATTTCAGTAGCTTTAAATTGGCCATGCCGGTGCTGTGTGTGCCAGGAAATCAGCAAACACTGCAAATCAGATCTGTTTGGGGGAAGCTAGTTGTTAAACATGTACTAGCCTGCCACTGTGTGAGGGCTTTTACAAGTGAGGACTATTCCATAACCATTCTGTCCATCCCTCTTTGTGAAAACATGTGAAAAGTTTCTCTAAGGGAGATACCAGGCAGCCACATTGCTGAAATAGTCCTAGGGCATGCAGATTTTTTAAAAAAGACTTCCAAAATGTACTTCAAAGTGTCAGTTTAAACTTCCACTAGCAGTTGATGGAAATATTTCTTCAAACCAATCAAGAAGGGTAAGATGTATTTTTTTTTTTTTTTTTACATTTCCCTAATTACTAAGGAGGTTGACCGTCTTCTCATGCTGATTGGCTATTTTTGTTTTCCCTTTGGGAATCTCCCATCTATAACTTTTGCTTCTGTTTCTTTGGATAATTTATTCCCTCATTACAGATTTTTATTTTCTTTCTACTGCCAACCACATCTTTGATAACGATTTTTTGATGCATCATGTAGAAAGTATCTTCTCCTACTCTGTGGTTTGTCTTTTAACTTTGTTTTAGGCAGTTTTCATCATACAGACATTTTAAATTTGGAAGTGTAGTGCATTGAAGCTTTTGCCTATAAGCATGTTTAAAATGGGCTTTCCTACTCATGTAAACATTCTTCCCAATCACTCGATGCTGTCGCTAATATTCTTTTTTGCAGGTAGAAGTGAGGGTCCAGGAGGTAAACTGGCGGGCCTGGGATTTGTGTTCAGGTCTCATGGTCTCTGATATCAAGGTGTGCTTGAGCTGTAGCCCAGGCTGCTGTCCTGATGGAACCTCAGGGCTCCCTCGTGAGTGACTCCCCTCCTGAGGCTCTCTGCTGATTCAGTGTGCCTGGGATGTACACTTTGTAATTGGACGTGTTTCAAACACACAGAAATCTCCTGCTGGAGTCTTGGGCAGGCCTTAAAATGGCCTCAGGACAACTCTTTTCCCCACATGTCTCACCTCTAGTCCATGAGCAATGCTTCGTTTGCCTCAACAAATTCTAAATGTTCAAGCATATCCTGCTGCATTAGCCTTCTTCTTGTTGCCTGGGATGGCCTTAGCTTTCTGAGGAGTGAAATATGCCTGTGCTTCTGGTCCCAAAACTATGGGAATCTATACCAAGCTTTCTGAGTAGGCCCTCTATATGTGGATAAAAGGAGGTGACTTCTTTTATCTTCTCCATTGGAGGTGGCATAACCAGTGACTGCCTAGCAAAAGCTGGCTCCAAACATCTGCATATGTCTTCTTTCCAAAATCTTCCCCTTCTGTCTGACACCACGTTCCTCTGCTAAGCTGACCAAGGAGTCCAAGAGCCGTGGTTTTCACCCACTCCCTGTGAGCCCTGCTTCTGAATCTGCTCCCTCACATTGGTTTGCAAGGTCTGTTCTGGGCTCTGTCCAGCAACAATTTATATAAATGCCTGTGTTCATCATTATATACCAAGTCCCTTCCTATCTACAAATTAAGTGTTCTGTATTTTCTATCTTAATTTCTTTTACATTTATGGCATTAGAACAGAATGATTACTTGAGTGTTTTGTGGGCTTTATATTTTTGTTTCTGTTTTTATTTTTCTATAGTGTAAGTTCTGTGAAGACAGAAACTCTATCCCCTTCACTGCCGTAAGTCAAGTGCCTGGTGCATCTCAACTACTCAATACTTAAGTTTTGAGCCAATGGACTGATAGGTGGATACAAAGATAAGGTGATGAATGAAGAATTTCACATCACTTCCAGACTCTATTTCAGAAACCTTTCTCTTCACCTAAATCCTGTTTGAAAGCTTCACCCGAGCAAACATTCTGCAGCATTGATGGCTTTGGTTTAGAGCTATCAGGTCAATATTGTTAAAGTTTAAGACACAATAAAAATCATGACACCTGGAAATTAATGCTCTTGTTTATCTTCCTTAAGGTAAGTGTACTTTGCTCAGCTTTCTGAAATATGTGCCAATGGCCGACCCATATTTTCATGGATTGGTAGTAATGGCACTAACAAATTTTCATTGACTGTACAACTGAATACACCGGGCACTGTGCTAGATTTTTTGTAGATATTATTGTATACATCCTCATAACGATCTGTAGAGAAACATATCTTTGTTCCTGCAGAAGGAACCTGAATCTCAGAGAGTTTAAAAATTAGTAGACCCAATGTGTGTTTTCTAGTTTGGTTTTTAATTTCATTTCAAGTGAATTCTTTGACTTCTCTATATATTTATTATGTTTTGTAAAGGTCAGATGATAAAGAAATGCTTTTAAAAATGGTCAACGAGTTCATGCCCTCATACTCTGTTTCAAACTGAATATTATATTTTTTAAAGTTCCGCATTCAGCCACTATCTGTTGAGCAGCTGGGTGCTATGCGGTGTAGCAGATCTGTTTAAGCAGAACAAACCTCCCATTATAGAGGCCTAAGTTTAATACTGGAGGCAGTTACTATACAGATAATCACACAAAGTTATTTCTACACCAACTAATGTCACAGCACTAAGAGGAATGTCTGACCATGTTAGGGAGATGAGGGAAGGCTTTCCAGGGATGAAGGGATGCCTGAACATAGAGGTGAGGGATGAGTAGAAGCCATGGGGTATTTCCCCATCCCAGGGAAGGAAAATGCCATTCCAAGCAGAGGAACAGCATGGGCAAAGGTAGCATGTAACAGGGAGGGGCTGGCTGGCCAGCGAGGCTGGAGAACAGCGAGCTGGAAGTGGTTGGATCCTGGAGTGTTATGGAGGTGGAGGGCTGAGGGAAAGCAAAACTGCTTTGAGAAATATATTAGGACTTCGGGAGGCCAAGGTGGGCAGATCACCTGAGGTCAGGAGCTCAAGACCAGACTGGCCAACATGGGGAAGCCCAGTCTCTACTAAAAATACAAAAATTAGCCAGGCGTGGTGGTGCATACCAGTACTCCCAGCTACTCTGGAGGCTGAGGCAGGGGAATCACTTGAACCTGAGAGGCGGAGGTTGCAGTGAGCCGAGATCACACCACTGAACTCCAGCCTGTCGACAGAGTGAGACTCCATCTCAAAAACAATAACAACAACAAAACCACACACACAAACCTGCTATGAACTTTTGGTGTGGGTTTTTACGTCAATATGTATTTTCATCTCCTTTGGGTAAATGCCACAGAGTGCAACTGCTAGATCATATGGTAAGAGTATGCATAGTTTTGTAAGAAACCACCAAACGGTGTCCCAAAGTGCCTGTGCCCTTTTCCACTCCCACATGCTGTGAATGAGAGTTCTTGTTACTCCACAACAAAAACCTTTCCAGCATTTGGTGTTATCACAGTTTTGACTTTTAGCCACTCTAATACGTGTGTAACAGTATCTCGCTGTTTTTAATTTGCATTTCCCTGATGACATATGATGTGGAACAACCTTTCATATGCTTATTTTTCATTCCTGTATCTTCTTTGGTGAGGTATCTGTTAAGATCTTTGGCTCATTTTTTAATTGGGTTATTTTCTCATTGTTGAGTTTTAAGATTTTTTAAATGTACTTTAGATAACATTCCATTATTAAATATGCCTTCTGTAAACATTTTCTTCCAGCCTGTGGCTGGAAGAAATCAGCCATTTTCTTAGCAATGATTTTTAGTGAGCAGAAAATTATAATTTTAATGAAATCTAGTTTGTCAGTTCTTTTCTTTTTCAGGAACTGTGCCTTAGTGTCATATCTAAAAACTCATTACCAGACCTGAGGAAATCTGAATATTTCCCCTGTATTATCTTCTGAGATGATAGATTACTTTTGAACATGTTAAATGTATGGTATGTTTGAAAATCTAAGCGTAAAACTTGAAGTAGCCAATTTAACATATAGATCTTGAACTTAGAAGAAAAATCTGTTTTAGAGACATAATTTTTATTGGGCGGCCATGTGCTAGATGCCACTTTATGTGTAGGACCTGGAAAATGCACAAAATAGGTAGATTTTCTGCTCTCTTATTGCTCATATTATGATTGAAAAAGAAGATAATCAGCTGGGCACAATGGTGCATGCCTGTAGTTCCAGCTACTCAGGAGGCTGAGGCTGGAGGATCCTTTGAACCCAGAGGCTGAGCCTGCAGTGAGCCATTAATGTTCCACTGCACTCCAGCATAAGCAACACAGAGAGACCTTGTCTCTAAAATAATTTTTAAATTTTTTTAAAAAGAAGATAATCAGTATACCACAAAGAGCAGTAATTTGTGCCATGAAATAAACCACCCTCACAGGGACAGAGAGTGACACTGGATTGGGGAAAGGCACTCCAGTTTCCAGCGAGGTGACTGTGATAAGGATACAGAGAAACACACTATCAGAGAGTCAAGAGGAAAAAAATAGTGAAGCTTTGTTTTGCAGTGGCCAAGGGAAGCGGGTATTTCAAGGGAGGGGGAGTTGACCAACATTGTATAATGCTGCTGAGAATTCAACTATATTGTGTACTAAAAATTTCCTCCAACTTTTAGAAACATGGGACACGATTGACCTGGATAGGTTTTTTCTTTTTTTTTTTTTTTCTGTTGCTAAGAGAACAGAAACCAGCTTTGGGGTTTTGAAGAGTGAGTAGAGCAATGGAGAAATGGAAACAGCCAGTAGAGACATCCTTCAGGTCAGTTGGTTGCTACTCGACCAGAGTATCTAGGAAGAGCTGTGGGATTTGACTTCTGCGTATATTCTAATGAGAGAATGGTGAATACATTTCAACATCATTGGCAAGAATCTGGTTTAGGGGGAAATGTTGCATATGTAAAATAAAATAGGAAAAATAGTTGAAACGCTCTAGGTACAAGCAGGCATGGAGAATCTCCCAGGACTATAGGAGTTTAATCAACTTGAGCAATTCACCTATTTTACAGCTTCCTGTGCCTGTTCCTCCCTCACACACACTCCCCCCTGCCACCACCAAAATTCTGTGTGGAATGTAATCACCTAGTTGTGCGGAAGCAGCTCTGACAGCCTTGGCAACTTATAGGTGAACTTGGGTGAACTTTCCTGGTTACCGTGCTAAAGCATGCACCCAAGGAGGAGCTGTAGCTTCATTACTGTGACATGTAACCTCTGTGCTGACGTGATGACTCACCACATCTGTACCACTGAGCCCCTTCCTCTGCATACCATGATGCAGCCTCTCCCATTTCCACCACCCCATAAAACCTTCCTGTCACTTTTCCTTGGGGAGACACTGCATGGAGAATACCCCCAGTGCTCTCCTGCCTTGTGATAAGTGATATAACTCCTATCACTTGATTCAGACTGATCTTTATTTAAGTTCAGGCTTTCCATGCATTTGCAAATCATTTATCCTTTTTGAGAATAGTTCTCTTCACATATAAAATAATCATGGAAGATTAGATAAGACAAAGATGGCCATCACCATTATTATTAAAACACATATCTTCCTCCTTATAACTCTCCTCCCTGTGATAAGTGATATAACTCCTATCCTTTCGATCAAAACCTGTGCTCTTGTGGAGATTTGTCTGTTACTTGCCAGGCAAATGAACCTCATTCTTTTTTGGGTAACACAGCCATTAAATTTTGCTTTTTACCCCGTACCAAGGCCTGTGGCTGCTGCGATGAGCCACAGCGTGACTGAACTCAAAGGAACTCACACAGACATGCAAATACACAGCCACACAGTAACAAGAGATCACGAGGAAGGTACAGTAAGGAACGTTTGGTCAAGGGGAGAAGCTGCTCCCTGTGCTCAGCCCCCAGCAGCATACGAAGGGCGGCTGATTGCAGCCCTGGAGCCTAAACAGCAAACTTGCGTGGTTACCTCTGCAGCAAGATGTTGATGGGAAGGTAAATGAGCCCAGGGTATCTGGGCCATATGGGAGCTGGATCTGAAGCTGCAAAAAGTGCTTCTGAGGATGTAGGCCTAGGTGTTCATTGCTGCTAGAGCCAAAGGGCTAAGCCTTGGCTGACACCCATCTAGGTGATACTACTACTTTCAAATAGTAACTGTAGAATTTTCTTGGACACGAGGAGTCAAGAGAGCCTTGGAAATAGTTTGTGGTGCCCTGGTAAGCATGTAAGTAGATTAGAGATTCTAGTGTTGGCCTTTGCTGGATTCTTCATCTTTCTGAGGCCACAGTTCCTATTCCTGAAACAGGTTTATAAAACTTTGTGACTTTCAGCCGGGCGTGGTGGCTCAAGCCTGTAATCCCAGCACTTTGGGAGGCTGAGGCGGGTGGATCACGAGGTCGAGAGATCGAGACCATCCTGGTCAACATGGTGAAACCCCGTCTCTACTAAAAATATAAAACATTAGCCGGGCATGGTGGCGCGTGCCTGTAATCCCAGCTACTCAGGAGGCTGAGGCAGGAGAATTGCCTGATCCCAGGAGGCGGAGGTTGCGGTGAGCTGAGATCGCGCCTTTGCACTCCAGCCTGGGTAACAAGAGCGACACTCTGCCAAAAAAACAAAACAAAACAAAACAAAAAAACTATGTGACTTTCTTTTAGCTCCCAGTCCTCATGTTGGTTATATGAGTTTGAAACCCCCAAACGATCCCCCAAAGTGTCTGTGCCCTTTTCTGTTCTCACATGTCGTGAATGAGAGGCCTATATAGTGAGTACTCAGCCTTCTTTGGGGGATAAGCAAGTTCCCCAGTCTAACTCAGGTGCTCACTTGGCAAGTTTTTCAGCATCTAGTTTATTTAAAGTACTGATCTAGGTCACAGGGAAGAGACTCAAGTGATTTCCTAATTCTATGCCCTTTAAGGAACTTACAGAACAACAGAGGAGGAGAGGAAGTAGGTGGGTGGCAATAAGGTGACTCTAAGAAGAATAAAATAGGGGGCAGACTCTGTGGGACACAGGAAAGGTGTAAAGCTAGATGAATAAACAGGAGGAAGATATGTGTTTTAATAATAATGATGATGGCCATCTTTGTCTTATCTAATCTTTCATGATTATTTTATATGTGAAGAGAGCTATTCTCAAAAAGGATAAATGATTTGCAAATGCATGGAAAGCCTGAACTTCAATAAAGATCAGTCTGAATCAGAGCCTGTGCTGCTTATAAGTATACTGAATTCTGCCTTCTAATTGGGAAGATCTTCGTGGAAGAGGTAGTATTTAAGAGGTCATTGAGAAACAGGCAGACTTTTGAGGTGAGGATGATATCAGTTCATTTAAAAAGACTAATTATGTGCCTCTTATGTCAAGCACCTTGCTAGAATCCTAGAACTCGTTGGTGAGTGGTGTGCTCTTCAGTCTTAAAGAAGCCCAGAGTCTGGTTACAGAAAGACACACAGATCTGCTACTTAGAGGAACAAGTATTCAACAAGAGCCGGTGCAAAATGCTGTGGAAACAGATGAGGGAGCAATTACTCTGCCTGTGGCATTGAGGGAAGAGCTTCTGAGGAGGGGAAAAATAAGCAGAGTCTTAATGGATGAGAAGAAAGTGGAAAAAAGAATGTCAGAGGAAAGAGAACATTCAAAAATATTTATGGATTGGTCATTTGGGCAAGCAGTGTGATATGACTTCTGAGAATTATCAAGAAGTAACCAGGTCTAATCTGAAAGAAGCTTAGAATTGGCATGGTGGATGTCACTACGAGCCAGTACCCACGCTCCCTCTCCCCAAAAGTCAAGAAAGTAATTAAAACATTGAACAATGCTGTTCGTGTACAGTAAGCCATAGGCACCGATTTTTATCATCTCATTCGATACTCGTGACAACCCTGTGATTAGATAGTATGGCTTCATTTTATAGAAAATGAAGTTCTTTTTAGAAAAAAATTATATCCTCCAGATTGGCCAACATGGCAGAACCCCATCTCTGCTAAAAATACAGAAAACTTAGCCGGGGCGGTGGTGGGCACCTGTAATCCCAACTACTTGGGAGGCTGAAGCCGGAGAATCGGTTGAATTGGGAGGTGGATGTTGTGTTGAGCTGAGATCACACCACTGCACTCCAGCCTGGGTGACAGAGCGAGACTGTCTCAAAAAAAAAAAAAAAAAATCATGTTTTTATATAGTAGGAAAACATATGAGCCTCTTCAGTATCCCAGTGGCCCAAAGCAGGACTGTCACATCCCTCAAGTCATCTTGTCCCATCTGTTTTATTGAACTGAAGCATATTGCTTCGGAGGGTGTAGGCCTAGGTGTTCATTGATACTACAGCCAACTGGCTAAGCCTTGGCTGACACCCAGGCAGGTGACACTGTGACTTTCAGATGGTGGAGGCAGAATTTTCTCAGACACGAGGGGTCAAAAGAGTCACCTAAAAGTTGCAGTATCACTTGGTAGGGTGTCAGCCACGGCTTAGTCAGTTGGCTGCAGTCTCCATGAACACTTAGCTCTGCATCCTCAGCAGCAAAGTTTGCAGCTTAGATTCGGCTGCCAGATGACCTGCTCTCCTCTGCTCATTTATTTTCACATCAACATCTTGGTTCAGAGGCAACCATGAAAGTTTGCTTAGGCACCAGGGGCACCATCAGCTGGTCCTTTGTATGTTGCTGGGGGCTGAGTGCAAGAGTCATATACCTGCTGCGGTGGGGCCAAAGGGCAAGATTCAACAGGTGACACTAATGAGGAAATCGTCACATTTATTCAAGAGAAGAGAATAATGTCAGACATTCTTCAAGAGCAAGGAGCATCTTGTGTCTACTGATCCTGCAAGGTCCCTGGAATTGTCAGTATTGCGGATGAATGGACTGCGTGTGTTGGAGGGATGCATTGAAGAGATGGGTAGCATCTTCTGCCTGCCGAGTGTTGTTGAGCAGTAAATGCATATGATCCAGGGTGAGAACATTCACACTTACCTGGGACAGGCAGAGAAAGCTTGCTGAAAGGGTGACAGTTTGAAATGGGCTGGATTCTGCATCGGTTTCTCAAGGCCCTACTCCCTGAAGTATCAGCACCAGTAAGTGTGTGGTTACCATACACTCTGGCTATGCCTGAGACTTCTCCAGTTGTTGACTGGAGCTAAGGGGCTTACATCCAGAAGTTCAGATCAAGAAATAATTCAAGAACTTGGTTGAAATGTGTGGTTTAGACCCTTCTGTACTGCATTTGCTGTAATTGAAAGTTAATTGCTTGGTTCAGCCAGGGCCGAGTCTGAGTCAAGGTGACCCTTCAGAAACCAGGTCACCCACTGGGCTGGCTGGGACTCTGAGGTATGCAGGCATCTGGGAGAGTATATGGCTATTGCGGAGCTGGAGAGAGGTGAGCTCTCCCTGAAGGAATTCCCAAATCCATGCACAGACAATGTATCTGCAGCATTTGGCTCAATGTGTAAGCAGCAGAGAGAGGAACTGAATAAGGAAAGGAAAAATGTCAGCTGCAAAAGCTTCTGCTGTCCTGGAGGAGAGATCAGGTCATTCTGGGCTGCCACTGGAGTCTAGGAGAATGAATGAGATGAAATGCTGTGAAGCTGAGAAGACAAAACTCGAGCTGCAGAGACAGGTCTCGGCAGAACTGACCTGTGCATGGCATGGGGATACCTTTTGCTCATTTTAACCAGGGGCAATATTCAGCCAGTGCATCTGGTATGAGTAGTTGTTATAACAGGCACTGTCCTGAGCTTTCCAAGTCTTCCTTTCGAGACTACAGTGACCAGTTGCCCTGGTCCCCAGTGCAGACCCTCACCTTCTCTATCATCCATAACTAAAGGATTTACACCAGGGCAGCCGATGACCGGCAGGCCCTGCTCGCCCCCTGCCTGGCAGGCATTCTGACTGGGTGCTGTCTGTGCTCACCAATTTTGAATATCCTGCCCTTCTCCAGACTGCAAGTACACCCTGGTGTGTGGGTGTGTGCCCTAATAGACAGAAGGTAGGGGACCAAGAGAGGAAAGGAGAGACAGTCCAGGTGAGCATGTGCCGTGACGGGGACAGCTCATTCAATGCTTGGGTTGGTGACGGCCTCAGACCTTGGAGGGAGTTGGGACTGAGGCTACTGCTCTCTTTCTGGACTGGCTAGGTTTAGCTTAGCCTCTGGAGTGGTCAGGGCCTGCTGGAGGCATCTGGCATCTCTGTGGAAGACAAAGGCAGAGTGACCACCTGTTCTTCACTAATCAGCTGTGACTCCGGGGCTCCCTGCTATTTTTTTGTAGTCACAACTTCCCCCTATATTCTGTGACCTCCAACTAAGGCCAAGGTCACCGTGGACTCGCGAACAGCTCTGTGCTCCTTGGCACATCCTGGAGACCATGATCGGGTGGGGACACTGCAGCTCTGACAAATATTTGATTAGCTGCAATTGTGGCTATACTTAGTTCTCCTCGAGAAGCATATGGGGAGGCAGATGGCTCAGGAAAGCCTGAATCACATCAACAGGGCTCTTTGCCTCCCGTTTGCTGAGTCTCCTGATGACTTATTAACAGGATGGGTTTCAAGATTCGAAGATGGGGCTTCAGCTATACCCTTCTCAAAAAGCCCCATGTTGTGCATCCCGGGAATCCTTTGTGCCAGCCTTTTGCAAGGGAACCTGGATTGAAGTGGACCCTGGGTCATCATGAGGACATAGCAGGGTATAGAGACAGCCTCAGTGAGCTAGCTGCTCCATCTGAGATTCAGTTCACCTCCACAAATGTTACTACACACTGCTGCCAAGTTCTCTGTGATCAGGCCGCTTGGAGCATTGGCCAGTCATGCATTCTATAAATATTTGCCAGGTCTTGATTCAGCACAAAGCATCAGCTCTGTGTTCAGTCCTCACTGTGGCCATAGCTCTCACACTCCTCATTTAGGGCCAATTAACCACATTAAAGACTTTGGATTTCCTTCTAAGTGCAAGGAGGGGATAATGGCATTTGGTTCATATTTTATGTAATAATTTATTATTATTTTTTAAAGACAAGCTCTCTGTCACCTAGGCCAGAGTGCAGTGACAAGGTCATGGCTCTGACCTTGAAGCAGCCTTGAATTCCTGGGCTTAAGATACTTTCCACTTCAGTCTTATGAGTAGTGAGTATTACAGGCACACACTACCATGCCCAGCTAATTTTATATATTAAAAAAAAAAAAAAAAAACAAAAACTTGTAGAGATAGAGTGATCAGAGACTCACTGTGTTGACCAGACTGGTCTTAAACTCCTGTCCCCAAGTGATCCTCTCACCTTTGCCTCCTGAAATGCTGAGATGATAAGAATGAGCCATCGAGGGGGCAGTGAGCTGAGATGATGCCACTGCACTCCAGCCTGGCGCCAGAGCGAGACTCTCTCAAAACAAACCAACCAAAAGAATGAGCCATCCTGTCTAGCCAACATCTAGTTTATATTTTATATTAGTAGACAAATAGGTGGTAAGAGCAGAAGCAAAAAATAAGGTTTTCACTATGCAATATTGAAAAAAAAACAGATAGGATTGGATTTGGGTGTGAATCCATACTATGTGCTGATGATTGGAGAGAGCAGGTGAGTGGAAAACAGGAACTAAATGACCAGGAAGTATTTCTCTAGCATGGGTACACTAGAAAAAGGAATATATTTGGGAAATATCAAAAGTTCTATACTGGACATGTGAGGGTTCTGATCTTTATTTGACATCAAAGAAATCACAGCAAGTGGTGAAGGATCAGACCCACTCGGGAGAGAGATGGGGCTGGCGTTACTACATTTGAGAGTGCTCAGCTTGTGGGTGGCGTAGAAAGCCTAGGAAATGACACTAGGGAAGGAGCACAGCTAATAACAGAGAAAATAATTGGGGCCATGACCTGGGGTTCTGTGACACAGAGAGGCGGGAGGTGCAGGAGGACCTGGGAATCCAGAAGGACAGGAAGCGATTGAGAGAGAAGCTGAAGAGCTGCCAGAGCTGGAGGAGCAGGCGAGGTGGGCATGAGGCATCATCTGGCTCCCCCATGTAGTCGGACTGTTACTGTCATTTTCGCCTGTAAAAAAGTAAGGCCAGTAGATCGAAAGTCTCACCCACCATGTCCCAGCTTGTAAGCAGGGAGGTGCTCCATGGCTCCATTCAGGCCGTGCCCACTGCCCAGGGCCAAGCCTGCTTGCTTCATGGTGTCAAAGGGTAATTAAAGATTTCTTTTGGCTGGGTGTGGTGGCTCACACCTGTAATCCCAGCATTTTGGGAGGCCGAGGCAGGTGGATCACAAGGTCAGGGGATCGAGACCAATCTGACCAACATGGAGAAACCCCGTCTGTACTAAAAATACAAAAATTGGCTTGGGTGCCTGTAATTCCAGCTTCTCAGGAGGCCAAGGCAGGAGAATCGCTTGAACATGGGAGATAGAGGTTGTAGTGAGCCTAGATGGCCCCACTGCACTCCAGCCTGGGTGACAGAGTGAGACTTCATCTCAAAAAAAAAAGAAAAGAAAAGAAAAGAAAGAGATTTCTTTCTACTCTTTGCCCCCACTGAGACTTCTAGTAGCTGGTAAAATTCAATGCTGGGCAATTTGTAATAGCCATATAGCTCCACAGTCCTGTTGATCCAGCAGCATTTTTACTCACTCCATTTGTCTGAGCCCCTATTATATGCTACATCTTGTACCAGGTACTTTCATAGGTTATCTCGTAAAACGCTCGCAACCCTGAGACAGGTATTGTTTTTCCATCCCCAGTTCACAGATGAGGAAACCGAGTCTTAGACTGTGCAAGTTCTTTGTTCACAGGTATACAGTGTGTACATGGCAGACCTGAGGGCAAATCCATGTCTTTTAACTCAAATCTATGTGCTTACACAAGCATGAGGTACAGGACCATGCACTGGACTCTGTTATTGAAATCCAAACTGCAATACCTGAGACCACTCAGCGGTTAGCACCAATTGAAGGAAATCCAGTGGGTTTCTGTGTTGAGCAACTAGAGTGTACCAGAGGCAACACTCTGGCCTTTTACTTTTGAGACTATAGAGCAATACACGTTATTAGATAATAAAGTGTAATCAAGTGCTGGCCTTACTCGGCTTATTCTAATAGTAGGCCACAATGGTTTATAATTAAGTAATTAAGCCCACTCGGTGTTGATGAGAGAGTGCTTCCTATTAAATTGCAGTGACAGCCTTTCTTATTTTCAGTGGGTTAAATGGTGCTTTTTACTGGCCTCTTCAGTTTGGTTGCCCTCCTATAAATAGGACTTTCTGCCAGAGCATGGCATATGCTTTGTAAGTTGGGTTTTCTTGCAGAGCAGCCTAGAAGTCAGAAATTCTGGATATCAGAACTATCACAAACTAGAACTATCACAAACATTGGGTAACTTCCAAAAGTCATATCCCTCCATTTCTGCATTTATTAATAAATTGATTGCTGGATTGATTTGCTAAATATTTAAGTGTAAGTGATATGCAAAGCCTTTTGCTCTATCATTCTCAGAATTAAATTTTTTTTTATTAAACAGAAATTGATGAATAGTACACTTGAAATAAGGAAAAGAAAAGGTTGTGAAATATTGTACTAAATATCAAAGAATATTCTTTGTCATTGTTTTATCTTTACCAGTGACAGAATTATGTCTGACATATTGCTTGCGTGGTTGTTGAGTTAAATAATGAATGAATGAATAAACAAATTAAGGAGTGAAATTTTAAAAAAGGCATTTGGAGTCACCATTGTACCATCTACCATATTTGATATTGAGGATGTAACAATCTCTTTAATCATGTTTCCTCATGAATAAGATGACAACACATATACCCCAAAGCCATACTCAGTGATTTAAGGAACACAAAATATCTAGGATTTAGACCAGTAAACCTCAGGCTAACTTTAATTGAGCAATTTGCAATTAACAAAACCATTTTATATGTATTATGTTTTATAGAAAAATGACTTTTCCAATCGTATAATTAATAAATAGCATCTATGATCAATTTGTTTTACATAATTTTGTTTTACAGTTTGTTTTACATAACTTGCCACCTCAATCAGAATTTTAAATTAGCCTATATAAGACGTTCTGACTAATGCAACGTGTGTGGAAAGATGAAACATTCATTTACACAAGGAGACGTCTGTGGAGTCGGACGGCAGTTGGGAATATTCATTCCCTACTCCACAGACAGAAGTGTAAAACATAAATGTCCCAGAAGGAACCCTGTGAGGGTTCAGTGCTGAATCGCAATGCTTTGCCCCAGACATAGTGCATTACAGGTGATTAATTAATATTCATTGAATGAATAAACACATTTTATAGCAAAAACATCGGAACATATTAATCTGGAATTATAGGTGAGGTATGAACGTATGTCCCTGTGCGTGAAAGCCAACTATTCAGTACTCCACGTACAGCAGGTTACTTTAAGTAGAAAACAAGAAAAATGTTTTCTCTTCTTTGAGACAGAAATCAAAATGACAACTAAAGTGCATCTCTTTATTGACGTGTCACCCATTTGACGTGCTTCGAAAATTGAAGGTACAAACAGAATTGCATCTCTTCAGGTATTTCAAGAAAGTGCTTGTATATCTCAATGCCCTGTTAGCAGAAATGCCACTTACTTTTCCCATCTCCCATCATCTAAAAAGCACTGGGCTGACACAATGAAGTGTGGTCCTTTTCTGAATGCTAGTTTAGGATAGAAATGAATCTCATCAGCCCCTAGCTGCTGGGGCATTCATTGGCACAGTGTCTCTGTTGAAGCATGGGTCTTTAGAATTTAGAGGAAGCTTGGGTCTTCAATGGTGAACTTTTTGCTGGTCCAGTTATATGCACAGGCCATTAGGTCCTCCACTCTGAGCTCCCAGGTTATCACTCATTAGAAACTGCTAGGATTTAAATCTTTGTCTCCTCCAAAACTTGTGTTGAAAATTTAGTTGCCATTGTAACAGTTTTGAAGTGAGAACTGTAAGAGGTATTGGGCCATGTGGGCTTTACCCTACTGGGTGGAATTATTGCCTTTATAAAAGGGCAAGTTCAGCTCACTTTTGTCTCTTGGCCCTTCTGCCTTTTGCAATGGGATGGATGATGCAGAAAGAAGGCCTTTGCCAGATGTAAGCGCCTTGATATTGGACTTCCCAGTTTCCAGAACTGTGAGCCAGGCAATTTTTGTGCATTATGAATGACATCATCTGTGCTATTGTGTTATTGCAGCATATAGTGAGCTAAGATATAACATTTTCACATTCAGCCATTGCTCTTGACAGCACAGTCTTTGTCTCAGGTTCGGTGGGTCCTCATCTATACAGCTCACAATGTAGCCAGACCAACCTTCTACCCATGAAACCCTGAGCATTTCTGAACACCGGGAGTCATCATCCTGGGCCCCAGCTTTTCTCAAGATAGCTTCATTTATGGGAACAGGTTGTGCTTGTGTGATTGACACTAGTACCACCCTGGTTGGGAAGAGTCTGTCCCAGTCCAACAGTATCCCTGATTTTCAACTTCAAGAAAAGCCATCAAGACCATGGTTGCCTGTCTCCCATGGTTTATTATCCATATTTTTCCACTTGCCCTCCAGTGATGGGGTCTTCAGGAAACTAGCAACCTTGGGGGAGTCTCAAGAGGTCATGTATTGGACCTCCCTACCCTGGCATTGAAGGCTCAGTGGCCCTGTGAGCTAGGCAGCACACACACGACTACAGGAAATTATTCTGCTCATTCTCTCTGGAAAAACAGTGAATACCTTTCAAAGTGGGATTCCTCTTCTGCCTATCATTGGCAAAAATAAAGCTTGGCTTCAGAGTGACTTTCTGTCCTTCCTGTTCCTAGAAAGGGTCAGAAAATTTACCCCACTTAAAGCATCTTAATCAGGCATCCCCAAACTATGGCCCGTGGGCCGCATGTGGCCCCCTGAGGCCATTTATCCACCCCCCAACGCCGCACTTCAGGAAAGGGCACCTCTTTCACTGGTGGTCAGTGAGAGGAACACAGTATGTGGCGGCCCTTCAAAGGTCTGAGGGACAGTGAACTGGCCCCCTGTGTAAAAAGTTTGGGGACACCTGCTCTTAATTATTGTCATCTTCAACCTATGAGAAAATTTCTTTGGGTTTCGATAATTTTTCAGTTAAAAACACACTTCTTTATGCACCATTTTACCTAAGCCTTACATTCATTATGGAAATTAAGTAAGGCATGATTCTTGCCTCATTTGAGCTCAGATTTTATAGTCCTGCCCAAGGCCACACAGCTAGAAAGTGAGGACAAGTCTAGAGCTGATACTTCCCTTACTAAAGGAGCATTTTCTGTCATATGAAAACCAACATTGTGACTTTGAGGGACCCATAGTCTAATGGGGATTTTCTACTTCTCTTGGCTGTTGCATATTGGAAGAGTAAGAGTATATCCTGAGTTTAAGGAAATTCAAACAGTCCAGACTTCAGCCAGCTGACTTCAGGCCTGGGGAACTGAAGGGGCCATCTTCCAGAATTGAGGCACAATACGGATTCTTTGGGAATCTCCTATGTGCAGGCAGAGCCATGGCCATGTTCTTGGAAGGGGATTGAAGTTTAGTCCACAAGTAAATTTCCCTAATGCTATTGGCTTGGGCATTGAGCGTTGAGCATAGAATCCATGTCAGAAGAATCACACCTGTGTTTTACACTCCGTGTTCACAGATCCCTCTAGGGCTGCTGGAAGCTCTCATGTAAGGTGTAAACATTTAGAGGTACATAGATGTATATAGTATTAATAGCATTCATTTTGTGAGGGGAGAAGAAGAAGCTACAGAACCTTAAAGTTTTGTTTTTTCTCTTGCCCTCTTGCCTGAAATTCCGTGTTGAGCTGTTTGAAATGTATTCTTTGTGCACTGAAACTTGAAGAGCTCCTCTTCCCTCCCCTGCTGTACTCTCTTTTCTCTGTTCCCCTCCTCTTTTTCCTTCACATTCCCATTCCTTCTTCCACCCATTTTCTTTCCATCTCTTTTTTCCCCTTAAAGTTTCAACTTTCTTCATGCCTGGGACCAAGGCTGACACACACAAAAGAGGAAGACAATACATAGGGAGACTCTAGTCTACACCTTCTCACTGGACCACTTGAGTAGAAATCTTGTTGCCTCAAAATACACAAAAATACACTAAATTGAAAAGTGGCCATCTACCCCATAGCTAGGAGAGGCTGCCATCCCAAAGTGTAAGTTTAAGGGTGGAGAGAGCATGTGATTTTGTTGTCTCTAGGTGCTGAATTTGCCAGGAAGGAGGAGTGAGGATAGTGGGTTGGGTCGGGTATCCAGATGTGGACTGTTGTTGAAGAAGGGAGAATCTCAATGTTAACAAAGCAGGCAAATGTTGTCCCAGTGATCTCCACAATCCCAGGGAAACGTCTTGGGATTGGTGAGCCTTCCCTTGCAAAAAAAAAAAAAAAAAAAAAGGTACCTGTTCCATGTGATGCCCTATTTAATAATGGTGAGAAGTTGACCCAGAAATTCTCCTAAGATATGAAAAATTCCTTAACCCAGGCTTAATGGGGCATCCCGGAATTTGGTGACTTTCAGTAAATACCCATTAAGCCCTGTGGTCTAGTTTGCCAATCTGCTCAAATTCAGAGGCGCTTAATCTCCCGTAAAAATGTGGCCAGTGACAATTTATTCCACAGAAAGTACTGAGAACTCCCTCTGCAAAGACAATTAAAAAGTCATCATACTGTATATTGTACGCCCAGTGTGTGCCTGGTCTCAGGAGCTTGATCTATTTTGCCCTCTTTGGGTCCACAGCGATCCCAGGAGGTCAGTGTGGCTGTGTCCATTTCTCACATGGAAAGCTGCTGTTACAAGAGGTGATGTCACTTGCCCAAGATGGCAAGTGATTGAACTGTTTTGCTGGCTGTCCCTCCCGGTAGCAGACTGCTCCGTGCTGCTCTGACCTTCAGGGCATTCACCCCATCTATCCATTACCACATTGTCATTCTGGCTTATAGATCAGCTGCGCCTTGGCGGTGATAGAGAAAGAGCTAGGGTGGCAAATAAAAACAGAGAGGCGTCTGCACACATGAATCATTTTTATTTAATAGCCGAATCAATTTGAATACAGCAGGTCTACATAGAACTGCGTTAGGCCAGTAATTTTATTGCCTTCATGACAAAGTGCAAATTAGAGCAGGCACATCTGAGTAGCCTTGAGAACAACCTGGCATTTTACATATTTTTCTTTTCCTTGCTCTGAAGCTACAAGGTAGGTGTTGTCTAGATGTTAATGTGCATTGGGAGGTGACTGTTACCGGATGTTCCTGTTTCCAAAGAACTCTTTGATTCATCCACAGACAGTGTACAAGGTACTTAGTATTTTTCTTTGCTGGTTAGGCTGTTTTGGCTTTTTTTTTTTGTCTCTTATTTTCTTGGCTCCCATTTCAGGCAAACTAGTTAATTCTTTCAGTACTGTTTTATACAGTCTCCACCCTTTGCTAGAAAATAGATGCATTTTATTCATTCACTGGAGACTTCATTTTTCTCTCTTATTAAAGAGGTAGATGTAAAGATGAATCCACACAATGCTTCATTATATAGCAGTGCTCTAGCTTAGTCTGCTGTAACAAAATGCCGTAAACTGGGTGGCTTATTGACCACAGAAATGTATTTTTCACAGTTCTAGAGACTGGAGGTTTAAGATCAGGATGCTGGCCAGGCACAGTGGCTCACGCCTATAATCCCAGCACTTTGGGAGGCCAAGGCAGGTGGATCACAAGGTCGAGAGATCGAGTCTATCCTGGTCAACTTGGTGAAACCCTGTCTCTACTAAAAATACAAAAATTAGCTGGGCATGGTGGCCCATGCCTGTAGTCCCAGCTACTCGGGAGGCTGAGGCAGGAGAATTGGATGAACCCAGGAGGCAGAGGTTGCAGTGAGCTGAGATCACGCCATTGCACTCCAACCTGGGTAACAAGTGAAACTCCGTCTCAAAAAAAAAAAAAAAATCAGGGTGCCAGCATGGTCGGGTTCTGGTGGTGAGGCCCCTTTTCCAGGTTTGCAGATTGGTGACTTCTCTCTCGTATCCTTGCAATGGTGGGAACGGTGAGGGGACCAGATCTCTGGCCTCATTTTATAAGGGCATTAATCCTATATATGAGAACTCTACCCTTATGATGTAATCACCTCCCGAAAGCTCTACCACCAAATATCACACTGGTGATTAGATTTGGACATATGCATCTTGGGGAGACATAGGCATTTATAACAAGGACATATTTAGGCACCTGCCTCTGCTTTGACCTTTTGTCTCTTTATCTGGTGAAAAATTTACCTTATGGATTTGTTATGATAATTAAGGAAAGTAACACAATTGAAAAGCACTTTAGAACTTATAAAATGGCATATAGTTGTTCCCTATTATAAATGGGTAATTAATAATTGTTGCCTTATAAAAATATTAGTATTATTTACTTTAGAATATATATACACATGTGTGTGTATATATATGTATACATTTACATGTATCTGCACCCGTGTATTTTATATGTTAAGTAATTTGGAGGACTTCACTCATTTGTTTCCCCACAATAACCCTAGACAGTGTTATTTATTTTAGAATATATATATATATATATATATATATATATATGTGTGTGTGTGTGTGTACACATATGTGTGTTTGTGTGTGTATTATTTTTATTTTCAGATATATTTCTAACTGTGTAGATTATGGGTTAAGTAATTTTGAGGAGTTTACCCATTTGTTTCCCCACAATAACCCTGGACAGTAGATGCAGAAAGGTTTCTTAACCTCATTGAATAGATTTGTCTTCTTGAAATATAACTTAACTTTGAAGTACTGTTTAGGGACTATAGTACCTCTAGAATGCATTGGAGGATACAGAGATAAATTCCTTTAAAACTTGATATACAGCATAATTAGGATTAGCACAGTTTTCTAAAGCTCAAGACAGAGTGTTCTTCATAACACACATTATATGCAGGCAGCACCTTTGAGAAGAGAGAGATTCTGTGGGCACTAGGAAGTCCTTGCAGAAGGAAGGGTGGCTTCTGTCTTTTACTCCCCATTCTTCTCATTGTTTCTAGGAGACGGGGATGATAGAATGCTTCACAGAGGAGGGGACAGGTGAACAGGTGAACAGGTGAGAAGTTGAGCAGGCACTGCGTAGCAGCCCAGGAGCACTTCCCACAGCATGAGTGACTTAGCAAAGATCTTATAGCTTATAAGGGATGGAGGTTTTTCTGAGATACCAGCCCAACTCAATGAACAAAATATTCATATGATGAGGCCTCGTTAACTATGATTTTGAGCTTTGGAAACTGGAAGGCAACTTGGGGCCATTAGTCTCCTGGAGCAGGAAAGAACACTCAACAGGACTGCGGGTACAGGACAGTATTGGCGTTCATGGGTTCCTGCTGATTCTTGTTTTGCAGAGAGCAGCAGCTTGCATTCAGCCTGTGTCCATGACAGCACTGTGCACAGCCGGGTCTTTCAGATCTTATATCGGAATGAAGAGGTGCCCATAAATGATGCTGTGGTCTTCCGAGCTCATTTGCTCTTAGATGGTGAAAGGGTAAGTCATGAATCTGCCACCCGCCACAAGTGGCTGTTGCCTCTCACGGCTGTTCTCTCTCACTGCTAGGTAAATGGTGAAAGAAGCTGGTACGGATTTACTCTGAAATCTGACAGAGATTAGTGCTTTTAGTGCACTCATGCACTTATTTATGTATTCATTGTTTTACTCATTTTTTATTCATATATTTGCTTGTTCCATGTAGTCTCAAGTGCAAACAGTCTCCATCGACTCATTTACTGGGTCTCTTCTTCCCTCCTCATTTATCCACTTGCGCATCTGTTCAGGCCCTCTGTCAGTGAGTCAATCAGCAGGTGATTTTGAGTAACTATTTTTTGCAGGCCTGTTTGTGGGTCCCTCGGATAAGGAACAAAACTGGAGAAGGCAGCAGGAACTCTGCCTTGAAAGGGTTGATAATTTAGCAGGAAAACAGAGAAATAAGCAAACACCTTGGTAGGTGATGTGAGAAATCTTCTCTGTACAGATGACAGAGCTGGTGTTCATCAACACTTACACAAAAGAGCTGGCTTTAGATGCACATGCTGAATTCACCAGAGACAGAGGAAGGACATCTAATGAAAAGGGAACAGCGTCATTGCAATCCCAGAGGCCTTGGGGGATTTGCTTTATTAGTTGGAAACTTGATTGAAAATTTTCTATCCATTAGATTAATAGATTTCAAAAAAATATTTGAAGCTCACACTTTTGATCTGCCTCTCCCACCCTCACTTCTTATACCTGTTGCCACATTCCAGCTGATTTTTCCCTGCTAGAATATACCGAGAATTATATGAAAGAGTATTTCTATTCTATGAAGACCTAATTAGAGCCCCCCTACTTGCAGTCCCCATGTGGTGTACATGACAACTCCTGTTGGATATCTGTTACTGTACTCCTCTCAGGCTTCTTGGCTTTTTGTCCACATCTTTTATTGTCTAGGTAGTGACCAGATTCTCCCGTGTGGCTAAAATTGAAAAGCTGCCGCTCATTGTTTATTCATTAACCCATCCATTCCCTCAAAACTTTATTGAGCACTCACTAAGCACTGAGTACATGCTGGAGGTAAAATAGTGAACATGAAAATAACCCCTGGCATTTTGGGCTTTTATTCTAATATTAAATCAATATATCGCAATGTAATTTGATAAATCGATCGTGCGTTCTCTATTACCAAGCCTTCTCACTGCCACATCCTCAGCTCCCTAGTCTCTGAGACACACTCATGAGAGACCTAAGGGTAGGAGTTTGCAGCCTCACTGGAGGTCTTGTGAAGCTGCAGTTATACCCAAAGTGGAAGAGACCTCATGATGGTCCTACTGTGTAAGACAGGCTGTTGCCTCATGAGATACTCAGATAATGAGAATGTGAAGAGCTCAGCACAACCTTCAACACAGACTTCACCCAAAAAGGTTATTCCCTGGAGGACAAGTGACAGACAGGAGAGGCCTTCCAGAGAAGTCAGTGTAGAACTGAGACCCACATGCCAAGGAAGATTCAGGCATGCTGCCAGCTCAGGATGATGTCGGCTCTGGAGGAGAGCACAGTAAGGACAAAGAGCCTGAGGTGGGAATGACATCGGGGTGTTTCAGGAAAAGCACTAAGGCTGAGGTGACTTGCACAGAGAGGGAGGGAAAAGGAGCAGGAGATGAAGATGGAGAGGGGAGGCCCAGCATTGTGGGCCATGACAGGGAATTTAGGGCTTATTCTCGGACAATAGAAATCCATTGATTTTGCTAGAAGGGTGCAGTGGCACAATTTTTATTTTAGAATTTTGTCATCCCTCTCCCAGTCAGCAAGCTCCACAGGACTGGATCTCTCTTTGCCTCCTGGGTGCCCCAGTGGCCATAGGACTGCATTATGGATACCTGACATGGAGTGGATGACTTAGTGGTTGAATGAATGAATTTAATTTGCAATCCCTTATTTTGAGGGCCTCTGCAAACTATTGTTTCCAAACAGAGATGAGCATCCGCAGTGTGCCCTGTTTGATGGCCCTTGGCTCTCCGTATCATGACCAGACCACCGTTGCCTACTTCGATGATACCTCAAGGAACACACATCCCACTCACTGGAGCCTTCAGTTAACTTGACCCTGTCTCCCTTGTGCCATCACAGTGACTGCAACTATTTGATCTATAATCAAAATTTAAAAGAACAAACCCAACTCCTATTAGCCATGCTGGCCAGCTTTTGAATACTCCCTCATTTCCCCTCTCTGCTGTCCCACCTGGAATGTGCCCAAGGAGACTGGCTGCAAGAAGTGCTTGTCAGGGCCACCACTTGCGGGGCTCTGTCCTGCAGACCCTGACTCAACAACGGAAGAAGAAAGTGCACAGACGCACAGATGCTATCTTTGCCAGTTCGACTGAGTGTCCAGCCCATGTACAGACTCTCTGGAGAGTGCTATAAAGAGATAGTAGCCACCAGCCCTGACATGCTGACCTCCCTGGCCTTTATTCAGCACACATTAAATGACAAAAACTCTGGATCAACACCACTAGAGGTTAAAGATTAAAGGATAGGTTCTGAGCCCTAAAGCAAACACCATTACTAATATCCCTGGTCGACCTCTCCCTGAGAAAGCCATCCAGAATGATCAAGGGTTAATTTTAGAAACACATGAATAAACAAGTTAGTTAGGTAAACTCCCCACATTCCTTTGTATTTGTGCCCTAATCTCTCTGGCTCCTGCAAAGAGACTCTGGCTGTCCTCAGCCAGATTTACTGGAGCTTATGCAAACCCCCCAGGCCTTCCAAGAGGGTTTCTAACTATATTCGGTAACTTTCTCTAATATTTTTCTTTAAATATTTTTGCCACCACCCTGACTGAACTCCCATAACTGCTCAGTCATGTATTTATCTTTTGGTTTCCATTGAGTTCAGTGTATGAGAGCTTCTGCAGGTGACTGTGAGAATAAGAGGCCCAGAGTGTTCACTCCCCAGGCTCCTTCGCTGCTGGGTTCGTAGGCTTGGCTGTGTCCAGCGGTATGCTGCAGTCTGCTTATACCAGCTTTTGACAGCCACAGGTATAGACCTATTTCCAACTCCCTATTTAGTGACTTCACATTCAGAGCTTGAAATCAATTGTGGCGAAAACATTTAGACCAGAGAAACTGCCAATGCTACAGTCAGTGTTTTTTCTTTTTTAATTTTTTCTCCGGAGAGCCAATTGTTGAAACTTTGCCACCACACCACTTGTTCTTACCTTCTTCCAAAGGCCTCAGCTTCAGTTAGGGAGACACGCTCTCTGTGGCTTTCTCTCAATTCTGATAACCACTGCCCCTGCTTGACTCTTCAGGCCTAGGGTGATAAGGAAGTCCTGTAGTTACTGACCTTGAAGAATGGAGCCATTGTTAGCTGGTTTTTCTAAGTCTTCCACACACTTTGTAAATCATCCCTTTGATGAACTGTACTTGGTGTCCTCATTTTGAGTGACTCCTCTATTTCCTTCCTGGACTCAAGTTGATATCTTTAGTTTAGGAAACAGTACCCCTAGGTTTCCTAGAGTGGTTAAAAAACAAAACAAAACAAAACAAACAAACAAACAAAAAAACTCCCAGTTAAACAGACTGTAGGCTCAAGGTCCAGTCCCCCAAATTCCAATAAGAAAACAGGGCTCCATTTTTTTCCCATGGGCCATTGTCCTTTGGGCTGTTGATCTCAAAGAGCTACCCTGGTGGAGTGCTATGGCAAACCAATGATGGAGGCTGGGTTTGGGCATTGTTCAGGAATCCTGGCCATTGCTCCATCTTAATTCCGTCAGAGGATTGTTCTTGTCCCTGACAACTTAAAGCCTTCAAGTTTGACCTTCCCAGCCCTCAACCTTAGCTCATGTGAGGTTGTAGTCAGCCTTAGTTCTCAAGTTGAACAGGGAGTCTGTTTCACATTACATGCTGTTTTCTTCTTCCTATCAAATTTCTTATCTCTGTAAGCTAATAATTTACTATTGTGTTGGGGGTAATCCATATGGCAGCAAACCATGTCACAGCTGACTGTTATATACAAATCAGGGATAGTAAAAGTTAATTAGATATGTCTGTAAACACTGTATATTTGGAATGGATGTATTAACTCTTTTTCAGTTAGTATCAGTCTGCTTATGATAACCCAAACACTGCTTATAGCCAGTTGGGCAGAAATTATGTCCATGGATGCTCATAGACATCACTGTGAACAACAGACATTTATGAAATGCCTGTTCATCAAACACATGATTCCACATGCTATCAGAAATTCAGACACGAAGAAGATTCAATTGTGCAATGAGGTCACAGATAAGTACAAGAGATGACCTTGGACAGAACTCATCACAAGGTGGGCGAGGAGATATCGTAATAACAGTTGCAAAGAGTGAGTCGAGGTAGTATATGTATTTTATTTATATACTCTGTGTAATCCCACAAATGATTTGGGAAGGCTTACAAAATGCATAAAATAGTAAAAAAAAAATAATAATAAAATAAATAAAAATAAAATAAAATAAAAAAGCTCACAATGGAATGAGGCAGAATAGAGGAAAAACACCTAGAGGAAAATAAAGGCTGGGGCAAATGTAGCAGACCAAAATGCAGACAAACATCCTCTGAATATGTGCTAATGGTGACCCACACATTGAGTGCTAAGCTCCCAGCAGGCAAAGCAGAAGATACAATTATTAACATTGAAGTGCTTACCATTCTGAGGAAGAAGAGGTAAAGATTACAAGTAAAACACATTTTATGAGTAAGATTGCATTTTCATAGGCTTAAAAAGGAAAAGCATTTTCCAACGTGTGATTCCTTGGTACACTGGCATCACAGTCCCCTGGCGGTACTTGTACAAAAGGCAGATTCATAAGCCCATGCCAGACCTAGTGATTCAGACAGAGGTGGGTTTGGATTTTTGGCTGGAAGTGGAGAGGCGGCTGAGTTTTGGTAAGTAGAATTGGGCAAGATTTCCACAGTAGGCAGTTAAGAGCTCCTGAGGCAGACAACAGCAAGGGCCATGTAAAGCATGAAAGAAGAAGGCAAATTTGGGGAAGAAAGCATTGTTGCCGACGGACTAGGAAGTTGCAGGGACACAAAGCTAGAAAGGAAGGTTGAGGACACAGCATGGAGAGCCACAGAGACTCTGCCGGAGGTCATGTTTTGCCTTTTCTAAAGGTAGGAGACTCCTCCAGGACAGAGGAGGAGACCTGGCATTTAGAAAGTCAGTCTGGTCATAACAGAAAATGCGGCCCAGGAGACCAAGGGCATACAGACAGTTGTTGCTATAGTGCATGGCATGTTGTGAGCTTCACGGCAGAGGTCGTAACTGTGTGAACTGAACCTGTGTGAGTTGAAAGGGTGAGCTGCATGGCCGCCAAGGGCAGCCCTTATGACTGGGTTCAGATTGAACATGGGAGATGGGAGGTATCTTGTAGAGAGGAATGGTGAATGGAAGCTGATTCTGAGATTTGGGCATGAAAGGGGCTTGGCGTTATCGATAGTCCAGGGTAGTTGGGAGAAGAAAAGCTTCTACTGGGGAGTGGAAGGAGTTCAGGATGAGTCATAAGAACAATCACAGGATCTTAGCACTAACCGTATCTTATACCTATAAAGTATGTGCTGTATGGCAGGTGCTGTGCTGATTTCTTTGTCTGGAATATCTTATTGAATTATTGCAACAGCATGATGAGGTGTTTTACTACTTTTGTTTTACATATGAGTATACAGTGTTTTAAAGAAGGTATTTATCTAAAGTCACACCACCCAGGTGTTGTAGAGCCAGGGTTTGAACCTGGGCAGTCCTATCATAAAGTCTGGGTTTGTGACCAGTATGCAAGACCACTGTGTGTTGTTGGTGGAGGAATGGGTCTTTCATGTGGCCAGGCCCCCTAGTAAATTGAAAATGACAGCAATAATAATAGCTAACCTTTGTCAACAAGTTCAATTGTGAACAAAGCTCTTTATGTACACTTTTAATTTTTAGTTCACACAATAACAATGCTTTGCAACTATGTGTAGTTATTTTACTCCCACTTGATGAATGAGAAAACAACAGAGAAGTTGACTGGCCCCAAGTCTCATAAATACAAAATGGTAGAACTAGGAGTTGTACACATGTATCTTGATTTCACAAGCTGCCCTCTTAGCCATCAGGCTATAACAAAGCTCAAGACAGAAGTTAAGAATGGAGGATGAAGCAAGAGGGTCACCGTTATGAGTTGAAACTAAGCAGTGAGAGAATGTGTAACCTAGAACACATATTTGACCATGGCAAAAGGCTGAAGAAGGGGAGCCCTTGGCAGTGTCTAGGATGTGGGATTCTCTTACTAGCTGAGTTTGGGAAAATGCCTTTACCACACTGAGCCTCGGTTTCCTCATGTTATAAATGCAGGACAGTATTTCCTAACTCGTAGCTTTGTCCACATTAAATAAAATAGCATATGTATTATGTGTAATATTATACATAATATCATATGTATAATGACAGTTTATTGCCTGCCAAATAATAACTCTTCTGTAAATGTTAGCTTCTTATATTATTGCAACCAGTTTGCAAAACTGCTTCCTGGTCATGAGAAAATGACCCTTGAATGGAGATAATAACTCTAATTGAGATAAGGCAGAATAAAGGAAAATTATATGCGTGTATGTGGGGTGGGTGTGTGTGTGTGTGTGTGTGTGTGTGTGTGTCATTTTGAAGGGAGAGGCAGGAAGTCAACAGCCAATTATGAAATAAATGTTTAGAAAAGGCAGCGACTTTATTCTGGAATATCTTGCAAATAAGATTCATTGAAGCTTTGTGAAGTCATAGCCCATCTCAGTTGAGCCACAGCTTATCCAGGCTGATGATTTCTCTCCCAGTTCCCAAGGAATTGCAGAGTTAAAAACTGGAGTTTGCATTGAATTTTCATTACCCAGGCAAATGAGTGTTGAGAAGCTAGCTGGGAAGCTTACTTTGCCGATCTCCCTTCCTAGTGACAAGAGGCTGGGGCTGTATTGCTTTCCTTGGTTTGAAGCTAGGTTCATGATTATGCAAAACAAAGTTAGGAAAGGAAGTTATTTATAGTACTTGGATTCAGCAAAATGTTAACTTTTAAATGCTTTTTTTAAATAACAAATTTTACACCCTGGAGACCTAAAGATAAATTCCATCTGTATATCTCTTTATGAATTATGCTTAACCAGGAAGACATTTCCAAAGAGATCTTTGGATAAGAGATTTCCATCCCAGGAAGATGAGGATATTCTTGCAAAGAAACAAAAACCAAAAAAGGTGGTGATTGGGAAAGAGCTTTCATTCCTCAAAGATGCGTTGATACTTTCTATGTAGCAGACACTATTTCTGGAGCAGGGGATTGAGAATGAATTAAGATTAGTCTCCCTCTTAATCATACACAGATTACTATGGATGCTATGCAAGAAAATATCCAAGGGCTTTTAGCCACAGGCCGGATTGGTGTCAGTGAATACCGTGAATGGTGTCAGATGCAACAGCGATTACCTGATTCAAACAGTTTCTAAATGCCAGCCCAGCACTCCCAAGTCCAGGGGTTTTTTTTGTTTGTTTGTTTTTGTTTTGTTTTGTTTTTTTGGGGGGTGGGGTTCTTTTTTTTTAGAAGCTGAAAACCCGTAATACAAATATGAAATTGCCTGAATTTTAAATGTTTGCAATTTTTTCAAAACATTTTCAAAAATACTATGAGGACTAAATAAGACACATCAGAGACACATCAGCAGATAACACCTGGCTCACAGGCTTCAAGGCTGTAACACCCCTTCCAAAATTGTAGTAGGCCCAGTTAAATACCAAGATAGACAAGACACAAGCTGATGTGGTTACAGATGAAAAGGGCTCCATCCTGCCTGTGAATGAGGAGGAGGCCAAGTCCTACCACAGGTGTGCAGAATTGACTTGGGTTGACCTCTGAGTAGAGGTGGTGGCATGATCTGGTATTTAGCAAGTAACTCCCCCTTGAATTGTGGGTGACGTGAGAAAAGGAGAACTAGGGGTACCATCTTCCAGGTAGATGTGAGAAGCTGGCAGGAAAAATAAAGATTCCTGTGTTTAAAAAGTATGTATTTTTTTTTTCTTAAAGCAAAGGATAAAAGGGTCCATGGGTAGGACATAAAATGCCAGTGTCTTAAAGTGTAAATGGTTAAATACAATGGATTTCAAGACAGAAATGAAGAAGCTGCTTTCTTAGGAATCTGAGACACCTGGAGAAGTGACTACTTCCCCAAACAGCAGCTTCCCCCTCTGCACACGTGGCAATGGTGCCTGCCCTGAGAGGAAGCCGAGGGTTAGAGATGACCGTGCTCGGACTTACTCCCTTTGCTAGCCAAGTGGGATTTCACTGTGGGCTCACTGCTCCCTGCTTCCCACCGCAGGTGCTACAGAATACTTCACTCTTGCCCCAAATGGGATTCCAGATCAAATCCAAGTGAGAGTCTCACAAGTCCTGCGTAAGGAAATTAGTTTAGCTTTTTTTTTTTTTTTTTTCAAATTGGCTTTTCCCAAATCGGCTATGTAAGTTCCTTCAATTTTCTTTTTGTGAAATACTCGTAGATATCCTGTTCACATGGAACTCTGTGGAACATGCATGGAAATTCTGCTTTAAGCATAAATGGCACTGATTTTTGGACAAGATAGTGTTACTCTACTTTGGGAAACAGACCAGCTTAGTATTTCATTTGGACAGGATTTGACTCCTGAAATCCATTCGACTTTGTTTCTTTTGCAGGTGGAAGATGCGCTGAGTGAAGTGGATTTTCAGCTCAAAGTGGATCTGCACTTCACAGACAGTGAACAGCAGTGAGTGTCGCGGAAGTTATTGAATTGTATGAGCACCATGCTCTCCTCTGCCTCTCCCCACTCCTGGGATAGCCTCATAGCCATGAACCTCAGAAATTCTCTCAGACAAGCGTCTTCTGATAAGCTGCAATGTCCCTTACTCAGGGGTGCAGGCTAAGAAAGTCGGTGTGGTCATTTCAAACCACATGCATTTTAGGCAGGCAGCTCAAATGCATACAGAGGAGTCTAATATGCACAGAAATCTCATAACTCGTTGGCTTTATTAACTGGCACCTTCTCATGACTGACACCGTCACACATCTTACAATGTGATATTAATTGGGGGTTTTAGATTAACGACTATATGAGTCTACAAATGGCAAATCAAAGGAGATTCTTCCAGGATTCTGCATCTTTGTGCTACATATCTGTTATTATGTTTCAGCTCTGAAACCTGAAACTCCACTTATGTAAAACTTGCTCATTAAATAAGCAGGAGGCGACTTTCTTCTTTCCCATAACTGCTTCCTTTCAGCTTCTTCTGTGCCCTTTTCTTCCTACCCTGGCTGAACTGTCAGGACACTAAGCTGGGATATTTCAGGGAATAAGTAAATCATCCTTTTTTAGGTAAGAAAAGTGCAGTGAAGTGTGACTTCAGAACTCTAAACCTCACCCATTGTATAACTTCTTTCTGTGGCTTCCTTTCTCTACTTCCCCTCCAGATCCAGACTTTCCTAGGAGAGGAAACTCCCAGTGTAGGAAAGCGGCATGATGGGGACCTTCATATCCCCCCTTTCCTCCTCACTGCAGTTTGCAGGCTTTGCAGGGTCAGACACAGTAAGGAGGGAGACAGTGAAGGAAAGAGGAGGGATTCATTTGTAAGTAGGATCATCATATGGTAAACCCTGAATTGCCCTTAGGATGTTGTTGTGAATTCCTTAGAGATAGGCTCCTTAGGTATTGCTGACCAGGCTCGCATCCAGCTCCATCCCTGAAGTTATCTGATACAGTGATGCCTCACAAGAGGCCAGGTGACTCATTCCTTGCAGAAAGCTTTTGGGGTGGACACTTTCCCAAAGCACACACATCTGGCCCATGGGAAATGGACACAGACGCTTTAACTGTGTCCCATTCCACATGTGTGGGAGCCTCCTCTGTAAAGTCTGCTTACTCCTTTTTAGACCAATCCCACCACCCTCAGCTTCTCTCCTGATGGCCTTTGCAGAATGAGTTGAGCCCCAGAAACAGCATTCACACTGTTCTAGGGAACACAGGGCAGTCTCCCTTGAAGACCTCCTCCCTTGGCTTAGGCAAAGGGAGGAAAACTCCTTCTCCCTCGATTCTGTTAGCAGAATCTCAGCACATACTGACCACTATTAGCATATTAAAGTCAATTCTCACTCTGGTCTCTGTAACCCAGGCATCCCCAAACTTCTTACACAGGGGGCCAGTTCACTGTCCCTCAGACCGTTGGAGGGCCGCCACATACCGGGCTCCTCTCACTGACCACCAATGAAAGAGGTGCCCCTTCCTGAAGTGCGGCGGGGGGGCCGGATAAATGGCCTCAGGGGGCCGCAGTTTGGGGACGCCTGCTGTAACCTCTCCAGCAAATGTTTTCACTTTTCCTTTGGAGAATGGGGAACGGGGAAGCTGATGAGCCAATGCTGGCAGAACTGTTCCCCCTATCCCTTCAAAGTTTAGACCTGGCCAGGGGTTGTGGCTCATGCTTGTCATTCTAGCACTTTGGCAGGCTGAGGTGGAAAGATTGCTTGAGCCCAAGAGTTCAAGGTTACAGTGCATCATAATTGCACCACTGCACTCCAGCCCGGATGACAGAGTAAGACCCTTTCTCAAAAAAAAAAAAAAGGTCAGATTTCATCTCAGAACTTCTTCCCCTTCCTGAAGGACTGTCCTATCTCTGAAATATGTCTAAACCATTATGAGACTGTTCATAACACGAGGAGTTGAGTCTGAGCAGATTTGAACTAAAGGTGGATGGATGTCTACTGAAGTGTCAGGGAATTAATCATGTCTGGGCATTGAGAACGGGCATCCGTGGATGTGTAGCCTGTCTTGCCTGGTCCCTGGGCTGGCAGGGGTATCTGCCCATGATCCTGCCACAGTCTGGGTTCAACTTCACAGATGCCGCCCTTTTGCCTCTATCTGGACCACAGCCCTGTGGCCGCCTGCTTTTCTTACCACATCTGCTTTCTCCTTAGCAGTGTAGTGCAGAGACTTGAGGAATCCTACCTGCTTCACCCCGTTGCCAGGACTTGTTCCAGCACCATACTAAACTCAGAAGCCCTAGGAGTGGCTGGCCTTCGTCCTAAGCTATAAACTCAGAAGTAAAGCCCTGCCTTTATTGTGCTCCTATTTTTGCCTGACCGTCTGCGGTTTCTGTCATTAATGCTTCCAGTAACCCAGCCCTACTCTATCACTATGTTCTACTTTATTCTGAGACATTCATTCATAGCTCTATGGTAGACATTTCCACTTCATCACAGAACCCTGCTGCTAACTCCAAGCTCAGCCCAGAAATCAGCCTCCAACCTGCCCTCCACGTGATAAGCCATAGCATCCACAGTAAATGAGTCCTTCTGTTCAGCAAAACCGTAGTTAATGGAGAGCCTGTATACAGGAGATTGGTTCAATCAAAGTGTATAACCCTCAGCAACCTAGACTCTGTACTCATCAACTCTAAAACATTGGGGAAGTCCCCACACTTGCATAAATCTCAGTAGCTTCACTTATAAGATCGATATCACTGTAGAACATGTAGCTCATAGTTCTGTTTGATGATTAAGAGAGACAATATGTATAACAGGCCAAGTGCAGAACCTGCTGAATAAATGTCTTCTTCCTCTTCATGGCTTCCTAGGTGGAAGTGAGGCCAGGTTTCAACGTGTTCCTTCTGCTCCCAAGCACTTAATAATCAGAGCAAGAGTTTTCATGAAATATGATTAGCTACAAGGAACAGGAAGCCAGAGGCTGGGGAAGATTAAAAATGCTACATTTTTTAATTTTCATAAATTGAGTTTAAGGATGACAGGGCATCCGTGGCATATCCTGGCGTGGACATTAGGCTCTGAAACGTGACCATGTCATCTGCCTTCTTTAGCATCATGTAGCCTGGGTGAGAACAAAATGGAGAAGCAGAGCATCTCGTGTCAGGGACAGAAGAGCTTGTGAAATTTTTCTTGTCTAGCAGCTCTCAGTGCAGGCGGGAGGATTCTGACCCTTGGAGACATGTGGCCACGCCCAGAGATGTGTTTGGTTGTCACAGCTGGGTAGGATGGATTGAGGGGAGATGTGAGCATGATAAAGGTGGGGCTCCGCTTCTGAGTTTATAGATCAGGAAGAAGGCCAACCTCTCCTAGGACCTCAGAACAAGTCCCAGGAGTGGTGTGAAGCAGACAGGATTGTCACTCTTCGATATTGTCATCTAGTGAGTCAAGGCCAGAGATGCTGCTGCACATTGTATAGTGTATAGTCAGCCCCACCCCTCCCACCACAAGAAAGCACTATGGAGTCCCCAAAGTCAATGTTGTAAGCTGGCTGAGGAAACCTTGCTTTATTCTAACCTCATATTTGTACTTGTTATTCTGCAAAGACCCATAAGAACCTGTTTGCACAGGGCTGGGGAGCTCACTCCTTCATGTCATAGCCCATTCTGCCCTGAACACTTCTGCTGATTGGGAAATTCTTCTTCAGGGAACAATTCATCCATGTGTATCTGTCCTCAGTTGACTTCAGTTTTATTTCTTGTGGCCACTCAGACAAATCCCAAGTCTGGATGTCAGCTCAGCTAAGAAAACTTCTTGGCCGGGCATGGTGGCTCACACCTGTAATCCCAGCATTTTCGTAGGCCAAGGCAGGAGGATCACTTGAGGTCAGGAGTTCGAGACCAGCCTGACCAACATGGTGAAACCACGTATCTACTAAAAAATACAAAAAATTAGCTGGGCATGGTAGCACACACTTGTAATCCCAGCTACTTGGGAGGCTGAGGTGGGAGGATTGCTTGAACCCAGGAGGTAGAGGTTGCAGTGAGCTGAGATTGTGCCACTGCACTCCAGTCTGGCAGCCTGGGTAACAGAGTGAGACTCTATCTCAAAAAAATAAAAAAGATATTTTGTTTATGTCATCTCCAGGTTAAATACCAGGGCTCTTTCTGTGTGGGTTTTTTGTTTGTTTGTTTAATTTTTTTGTCTGCTTTAGTTTCCTTGTAAGAACTCAGACATTCTCCTGTCAATTAAATGAAGTTTATCACCATTGCTTCAGGGGTTGGAGACCTCCCTGCATCACCACCAGGAACTAAGTTTTATCTCCATTTTGGAGATACCTATTTCAGAGCACAGGATAACTACCACCTCTTCATTCTTAACTGTTTACTCTTACTAATGTGGCTTAAGTTCTTGTTAACATTTTTGACATCTTTGCCGCACTGATGTGTATTTAACCTCCTGTTGTTCAAGCCCTAGGGATCTGTCTGTGATTCATAGGTACCTGTGTCTGACTGGATTCAAAGCAATATTGAGCAATAACTCAGAAACAGCTCTGAATCAGGAAGACCTTTTCCAAGATGACATTTTTGCCTTGTGGCTTTAATTAACTCGTGTTGGCTTTACTTCCTTTTCTACAGACAGACTAATGCCAGCAAATATTTCCTATGATTGGGAAAAACACCGAGTTCAGTTCATAATAAGCTCCCAATAAATTGTAGTCAGAATTAAAATGAATATAAATATTAACACCTTGCTGAGATTCATGGAGTGGACCCTTCACCCTCTCCCCATCAGATTTCTTTCTGGTACAAAGGGACCATTATTTATATTCAATCTATGGAGTCGCCCTGAGCTCCAGTGATTTAGCTGGCTCTTTCACTTGGACTTCATTTGCACACAACCAACAAGGGTCTGAAGGAAGCAAAGCCCATGGTGCTGCGTCCGGAGAGGCTACTCCCTTCATCCCACCCTTTCCATGCTTAATTTCCTTGTCTATGGATGGAGGACAAGCATTTTCTCACTGCTGTGCTCATAAAAGATGCCCCTTCCAGGTTTCCCTTGTGATCTGCTTCAGAGAAATTTGCACAGCCCAAATGACCGGTTCTCAGGGTTTGAGATTAGTGCTGGGTCCTCCTGGGAGCTAACATGGCTCCAGGTTTTATTTAGGTAACAAGCAATCTTCTTTTTATCACCAAAGATGCTGTTGGGCCTTGTCTGCCAGTTGGTTTCATCTCTTAGACTCAGATATATGTCAGTTACAAAATCCTGGAGCAGACGTTGGGGAATCCTTGACGAAACTAGTCAGACTATTTAACCATTGTGCTTTGGGGGGTCATTCATTCTTTTGTTTGTTCAGTCGGTCTGTTCATTTTAATACATATTTATATTCTCAATATGTGCCAGATGCTAGGCTAGGTATTGGGAATGTAAAGATGCCTTAGTCATAGTCCCTGGCCGTAAGAGGTAGGAATCTATCAGAAAACACAGGCTCACACGGTCAGTGCAGCATTATGAGGAGAGCACTGGACATCTGGACATCTGTGGGGAAAATGAAAAAGGAAGTAGGAAAAGCAGGCTTTAGTGTTGAAGAGAGTGTCGAAAACCTAGTCTGGGTTTCTTATTCATCACTGACAGGGGAGCTTGATGTCCGTGGCAGTGCAGCATGTCACCAGATCTGTTGTGTAGCAGCTGTGTGATATCTAGTGATCCTCTGAGCCCTGGTTTCCTCATCTGCTAATGATGGAAAAAATGATTTCTACCAGAGAGAGCATTTGCAGGATTGAATAAGACGATGTATGCATGGTGCTTGAGTCATGGAGAGGCTTAATACAAACCTGCGTGGATGACAGCAGGGGCAACCCACCATTTCTCACATGCGCTCACGTGCTTGCCTTCTAGGTTGAGGGATGTGGCCGGGGCACCGATGGTCAGCAGCCGCACACTTGGCCTGCACTTCCACCCCCGGAATGGTCTGCACCACCAGGTCCCCGTCATGTTCGACTACTTCCACCTGTCTGTGATCTCAGTGACCATCCATGCTTCCCTGGTGGCTCTGCAGCAGCCCTTGATCAGGTACGAAGTTTGGAGACAGCCCTGATACGTGGGAGCTTCCTTCCATCTCAGGTGTGGCGGAGGGGCAGGGAGTTTTCCAGGAGAGATCAGCACAGGCAGGGGAGTTTCTCTAAGACTGTAGGTTTAAACTTTGAGCCTCACTGAGGAGCATGGGAGAGAGGAAGGAGGGGGTCCCATGGGGAGTCTGGTGTGGAATCCGGAAGTCGAAAACCTGCAAACTATGGCTGATACCAGGAAGACTTGGAGTCTGGCTTCACATTTTTCTAACTGTGCCTTCTTTGAGAAATCACCGAATATTCTTGAGCCACATAATCATCTCTATAACAGGAACACTAATGCATATCCCGTCTACATAAGACTTCAGTGAATCTCAAATGAAGATGGTGCCAGGCACATGGTAGGGGCTTTAGTTTTCTTTTTCTCCCCCAGGTGGTTATTTGTCCAAATGCAGACAGTCCATGCATATGGGTTTTTTGTTTGTTTGTTTGCTTGTTTTTGAGACAGATTCTTGCCCGTTTTGCCCAGGCAAATGCAATGGTGCAGTCTTGGCTCACTGCAACCTCCAGTTCCTGGGCTCAAACAGTTTTGCCTCAGCCTCCCGAGTAGCTGCGATTAGAGGCGCATGCCACCATGGCCAGCTAATTTTTGTATTTTTTTAATACAGACAGATTTTTATCATGTTGGCCAGGCTGGTCTTAAACTCCTGACCTCAGGCGATCCACCCTCCTTGGCCTCTCAAAGTGGTGGAATTACAGGCGTGAGCCACCATGCCCAGCCCATTCATATGGTTTGATTCTTTCCTTCAGTGAATTTTTCCAGAATGTGTTCAAGATCCTGCAGAGCACTGAGGTTATATGAATGGTCTAAGTGGAGGCATAGAACTGACAGCAGCTAGCACTTTATACTGTGCTCACCTGTCTTTCTACTGACTCCCAGCATGGCCAGATAGGTGCAGCATATCATTTCAAAACATTACACCCGGGCAAAAGTTGCATGTGTACAATGTTTATGCATAGAATGTTGTAGCATGGAGTTTCTGATAGGGATCTTTCCTAATTTCCCTTTTATGAATGGCTTCTCAGTGCTGAGAGTTTTAGTACATATGCAGGAGACTTGAATTTTCACTACATTTGCTGTTTCCGTCCTGAAGCCCTTGTTCTGTGCTGGGGTCAGAGAGTAGGAAATGAGTTACCCAATGTGAGCCATGCAACATGACCAGGAACTGCTACCCCTAGAGGTGGGA